>NC_134696.1:56324707-56644082 GCF_050947455.1 Rhinoderma darwinii | reverse complement strand
TCCTTAGATGGAACAGAACGTTCCTGATGTACAAACAGAACCGATAAAAACAAGGGGACATATATGAAAACACAGAAAAAGGCCATACTTGCAAATGGACACAGCCAGGTCAGAAAATGCTGATGAAGGAGTGAGCAGGTGCTTTAAATAATAATAGCCACTCCCACTGGTCTTGAGGGGAGTGGTGTGTGGTGCATGGGATGTGTAGTAAGAAATAATAAATGAATAGTGTGTGTGTGCAAGTGTAATACTATGAGTGAAATATAGGGGGCAGTAATGAGTAAAGTGCCTCAATAGAAATAAAATGGATAATGGGGTGCAAGTGTGTGAAACATGGAGGGATAGTGTGTACGTCATGAGGCACAACGTGTATAGCCAGGTAGAAGCCTATTTGTGACGCCTTGATAGTTCATAGAGCGGGCTACCCTGCTTGCTATGCCAAACAACAACACACCATGCTCTCCCAGCATCAAAGACCCAGCTGTGTCCAAGAGAAGCGAATATATGTAGTAATGAAAAATACCTGGGGTATTAGTAATCATTTTGGCCAAAAGGACGCAAGCTCGCAATCCACGACAAGGATCCCCAGACTTGCGAGTCCCTAACTCCTTAGATGGAACAGAACGTTCCTGATGTACAAACAGAACCGATAAAAACAAGGGGACATATATGAAAACACAGAAAAAGGCCATACTTGCAAATGGACACAGCCAGGTCAGAAAATGCTGATGAAGGAGTGAGCAGGTGCTTTAAATAATAATAGCCACTCCCACTGGTCTTGAGGGGAGTGGTGTGTGGTGCATGGGATGTGTAGTAAGAAATAATAAATGAATAGTGTGTGTGTGCAAGTGTAATACTATGAGTGAAATATAGGGGGCAGTAATGAGTAAAGTGCCTCAATAGAAATAAAATGGATAATGGGGTGCAAGTGTGTGAAACATGGAGGGATAGTGTGTACGTCATGAGGCACAACGTGTATAGCCAGGTAGAAGCCTATTTGTGACGCCTTGATAGTTCATAGAGCGGGCTACCCTGCTTGCTATGCCAAACAACAACACACCATGCTCTCCCAGCATCAAAGACCCAGCTGTGTCCAAGAGAAGCGAATATATGTAGTAATGAAAAATACCTGGGGTATTAGTAATCATTTTGGCCAAAAGGACGCAAGCTCGCAATCCACGACAAGGATCCCCAGACTTGCGAGTCCCTAACTCCTTAGATGGAACAGAACGTTCCTGATGTACAAACAGAACCGATAAAAACAAGGGGACATATATGAAAACACAGAAAAAGGCCATACTTGCAAATGGACACAGCCAGGTCAGAAAATGCTGATGAAGGAGTGAGCAGGTGCTTTAAATAATAATAGCCACTCCCACTGGTCTTGAGGGGAGTGGTGTGTGGTGCATGGGATGTGTAGTAAGAAATAATAAATGAATAGTGTGTGTGTGCAAGTGTAATACTATGAGTGAAATATAGGGGGCAGTAATGAGTAAAGTGCCTCAATAGAAATAAAATGGATAATGGGGTGCAAGTGTGTGAAACATGGAGGGATAGTGTGTACGTCATGAGGCACAACGTGTATAGCCAGGTAGAAGCCTATTTGTGACGCCTTGATAGTTCATAGAGCGGGCTACCCTGCTTGCTATGCCAAACAACAACACACCATGCTCTCCCAGCATCAAAGACCCAGCTGTGTCCAAGAGAAGCGAATATATGTAGTAATGAAAAATACCTGGGGTATTAGTAATCATTTTGGCCAAAAGGACGCAAGTCTGGGGATCCTTGTCGTGGATTGCGAGCTTGCGTCCTTTTGGCCAAAATGATTACTAATACCCCAGGTATTTTTCATTACTACATATATTCGCTTCTCTTGGACACAGCTGGGTCTTTGATGCTGGGAGAGCATGGTGTGTTGTTGTTTGGCATAGCAAGCAGGGTAGCCCGCTCTATGAACTATCAAGGCGTCACAAATAGGCTTCTACCTGGCTATACACGTTGTGCCTCATGACGTACACACTATCCCTCCATGTTTCACACACTTGCACCCCATTATCCATTTTATTTCTATTGAGGCACTTTACTCATTACTGCCCCCTATATTTCACTCATAGTATTACACTTGCACACACACACTATTCATTTATTATTTCTTACTACACATCCCATGCACCACACACCACTCCCCTCAAGACCAGTGGGAGTGGCTATTATTATTTAAAGCACCTGCTCACTCCTTCATCAGCATTTTCTGACCTGGCTGTGTCCATTTGCAAGTATGGCCTTTTTCTGTGTTTTAATAATATAACTGTCACATATCAGGAACAAGAAACCATCATGGCCCCTGCTGTTTCCAAGCTGTGGTTCTGATTACGCTACACTAGATACTTTAGCTAAACAGATTTAGCTCTTTGTCAGGTACATCAGCCCCGAGGTCCTCTTCTTTATTGAGTGATGAATAACCTTATTTTATCTTAGCAACAAGCAGGGAACTTGGAGAACATGAAACAAATGATGGTTTTAAAGGTCTTCACAATCATTTAATTTGATCAGCTAGAACCAAATAGGTGGTTGAATGATTACTTAATAAATGTTGCGGCCATTTCAGCCCAGACATGACGATGCTGTTGGTGCCGTAAAACATGGCTCTGAAGGAGAAATAGTTCTCATTAAAACAATATATGCTGGGACATGTGTTAAAAAACCTTTTAGCACACAATGAAATGTTAAATAGCATTGCAAATACAGTTATCACTATTGAAAAGGATATTCATTGTAATACTTCATAAATTGCACACTTTTACAAATGTTGTATAGTGTGTTGTAACAGGTGTAGCAGACTTCATTAGGATATCACTGTAGTTTTACATAGGACAAAATGTAAACTAGCACTACTTTCTTTACTTGGGTATTCCAATGCATAAGCAAAGAATCACAAAGAGTTAAATTACAAATTCAGCTCTACTATAACTGTAGTTACCAAACACACAATCCTTGGAACATACATATATATGTGTGTGTACATGCGTTTAGATAGCTATTTAAAGTGTTTACTGCGCTACTGAATCCAAGGACGTACATACCATAAAGGCAGACCATACAGCTGCTATGGGGCCATTAGAAAGAGGGGCTCATCCCTGGTTGATAACGTAGGGTCTCATGGGAAGAGTGTGGAAGCAAACCCCAGACCCTTCTATCCTGGGTGACAAAAGCCAGGTCCATAATAGGCGCCTATTTTGATCTTTTGCTAGAAGGCCCCATCTCTTCTATGTACCCCACCGACTGTGTCACAATATAGCAAAGAGTGATACTCAATGGATAATGTCTTAACAAAAACAATAAAATAAAAAAACTAATAACAGATAATAAATGAACTGAAAGAAAAATGAATTTGATAGTAGATGTAGATGAGTACTGAGGTGGTAATACAATGAAGAGAACTTACCTTTTATACTAAAATTTTTACAATTTTTGATTGTGGTACCTACGAGTCTTTGTTGCTGTTGTGTCCTTCGCTCAATTGGTTTGTCATTTATACTGTAGTGTACCTATAATTTTCCACATCTGGACACAGCTGTCATCATTGGAGTGTGGGTACTGAGACCATATGAAGTCAATAGAACAAAAGGGCTGTGGCTTTGCTGCGCACAGTGCCGCTCTGGCTCCTGGCTTTGGCTTCATTTGAGCGAGATGAAGAGCTGCCTAGCATTACAGTAGGGATTTTAATGGGGACGACTTTTAAACATTAGTCATTCTAGAGTTCAGCTTCTTGTGGTAAGTCTAGATTCACTAACCCCTGGCGGAACTGTTGAGGGAATTTGCATCGGGCCATTAATTTCCCCTGTTCTGCCGCCTGTAGCATTACATGGCGGCCATTAAAAGTAATTGCTGACCATGTAATGCAGGAATGGGTCGAGTCTACTAGAAAGGAGCTGCTTTTACAGAGCGCCTCTCCAGTCTGACTTATAGAAAGGGATCCCGAGTAGGGGATCCTCTCTATGACATCAATATTCCCTAATAGGGTATATGTAAAGAGGCTGAATTAAAGAGACTCCTTTAAGTAGTCAAATGTGAACGCTACTCAGCTGACTACCACAGCCCCTACATTTTGGTGACTGGTGAGGGTCTCAACACCCAGATCACACAGATGTCAGCATTTTACATATTACAAGTTATGTGAAATTATAGATATAATTTTATTTGAACTGTGACCATATACTGTGCTTGTCCACCTACATTTATATGCAGTTCTGTGTGTCCCTTTATGTCTTGCATTCTTGAATCTGTACATTTTATAATGACATGTTCATGATTTCAGTGATAGTAACGCACTAAAGACATATACTTGTTGTAATTCCTTATTATCCAGCGTTTGTATCTTTGTAGAGCTACATAAGACACTATAGCCTGGGAAATTCTGATCTTTATTTATGTGCAAATGTTATTATTATTAGTTTATAAATAAAGATCATCTACTTGGACGTGGTGTCCAAAGCTCACATAGAGCTCCGCCCACATAGTGCTCCGCCCACATCCAAACCACCAGTTAGCTCCGCCCACAGCCAGAAGATTGAGGAAGGTGATGTGAGTGATCAGTGGCGTAGCTATAATGCCCCCCCCCTCCCATACACAGTATAATCCCCCATCTTCCTCCCATACACAGTATAATGCCCCCATATGTACGGACCAAATAGAAAAATAATAACATACATACTTACCTATCCCCGTTCCCCCACCGGGGGGGGGGGAGGATCCTTCTCCTCTTCCGGTCTGTGAGTGACGCTGTGCAGACAGGTGCGATAACATCACTACATCGCGCCTGCCTTCGCCGAGCCACTCACATCACACTGAGCACAGTGCAGAGGAGGCAAAGGATCCTCCACCCGTCGTGGTAACGGGGATAGGTAAGTATGTATGTTATTATTTTTCGTTTTCGTCCGTACATATGGTGGCATTATACTGTGTATGGGAGGGAGGGGGGCATTATACAGTGTATGGGAGGGAGGGGGCATTATACTGTGTATGGGAGGCAAGGGGGCATGATACTGTGTATGGGAGGGAGGGGGGCATGATACTGTGTATGGGAGGGGGGCATTATACTGTATATGGGAGGGAGGGGGCATTATACTGTGTATGAGAGAGGGCATTATACTGTGGGGGCAGATATGGGGAGCATTATGCTGTGTGGGGGCAGCTATGGGGAGCATTAAGCTGTGTGGGGGCCGCTATGGGGGGCATTATACTGTGTGGGGGAAGCTATGGGGGGCATTATACTGTGTGGGGCAGCTGTGAGGGGCATTATACTGTGGGGGCAGCTATGAGGGGCATTATGCTGTGGGAGTATCTGATATGGGGGGCATTATACTGTGAGGGGGCAGCTATGGGGGGCATTATACTGTATGGGGCAGCTATAGGGAGCATTATACTATGTGGGGGCAGCTATGGGGGCATTATACGGTGTGGGGGCAGCTATGGGGAGCATATATATATATATATATATATATATATATATTAACAGACCACTGCATTTCTTTTGCTAGCAAACCTGTGTAACGGGTTTTCTATACTAGTATATTTATAAAAGATTCTAAATGTGCATTTTGTGACTGTATTGTATGTTTGCTTGCTTACTAGTTACAATCACAGGACTATATGTTAACACCTATCTATAATGTAGACTGTTTATTTTCAGGAACCAGCTACATGCCACATCATTTGCTCAACATCAGAGGTTTTAACTGCGCTGTATGTGAAAATATTGGCCACACTCAGGTCGACAAGATGATTTTGAATATCCTACTGAGTAAAGGAGTTTGGAGATAGCCAGAGGATCACATCTGCCTGAATCCTCAAGACGGAAAATCTGAACTAAAGGCAAGTGTTACTAATAATTCATTTTCTTAAAACATTACTAAACAAGTGATTACACAGAGAATAAGAATGTGCAAAACAGACCCAAAGAATCCATTATGTGAACCAGGACATATATATATGTTATAAAATAATTGCACTGTCACATCAAACAATTGCACATAGTTGCATAGTTGATAAGGTTGAAAAAATACATCAAGTTCAACCTATAATCCTACCATGTTAATCCAGAGGAAGGCAAAACCCCCATGAGGTTGACGCCAGTTGCCTCATTAGGGAAAAATTCCTCCCTGACTCCAAATATGCAATCAGAATAAATCCCTGGATCAACGTCCCATCTCCAGAATCTAGTTCTCATAACCTTAAACTTATTCAAACAATCAACCATCACAACATCCTGTGGCAGAAAGTTCCATAGTCTCACTGCTCTTACAGTAAAGAATCCCCATCTGTGTCGGTGGTGAAACCTTTTTTCCTCTAGACATAGAGGATGCCCCCTTGTCCTTGTAACAGGCCTAGGGGTAAAAATATAATTAGAAAGATCTCTGTACTGTCCAGTTATATATTTGTACACTGTAATTAGATCGCCCCTAAGCTGTCTTTTTCTAAACTGAATAGCCCCAAGTTTGATAGTCTTTCTTTGTACTGCAATCCTCCCATTCCCTTAATTACCTTGGTCGGCCTTCTTTGCATCCGTTCTAGTTCAGCCATGTCCTTCTTATACACAGGTGCCCAAAATTGTACACAATATTCCATGTATGGTCTGACTAGTGATTTGTATAGAGGCAAAACTACTGTATGTTCTTGTCATGAACATCTATGTCTCTTTTGATGCATCCCATGATTTTATTTGACTTGGCAGCAGCTGTCTGGCACTGGTTATTAAGGGTAAATGTACTGTCCACCAATATCCCCAAATCTTTTTCAGTAGCAGTTTTACCCAGTGTTTTACTATCTAATACATAATTGTAGAATTTGTTTCCTCAGCCCAAGTGCATAACCTTACATTTATTCACATTAAACTTAATTTGCATTTTCTCTGCCCAAACTAGCTTCCCCAAATCCCTCTGTAGTATTATATTATCCTCCTCTGTGTTGATTACTTTACTTAGTATCATCTGCAAATACTGAAATTATACACTCTAAACCTTCTACAAGGTCATTAAAAAACATATTAAAAAGAAGAAGACCCAATACTGATCCCTATGGAAGCCCACTGGTAACTGTGACCCACTCTGAGGTTGTACCATTAATAACCACCATCTTTTTTCTATCACTGAGCCGGTTGTTGACCCAATTACATATATTTTCCCCCAGTCCCAGCATTTTCATTTTATATACCAACCTGTTATGCAGCACAGTATCAATACCTTTATTTAGAAGAATTTGGAAAACACATTGGGAAGGTCTGAACTGCCTACTCAGTCGGTTGAATGAAATGTCTTATGTATTAGATTTTAGTTCAATTAATTAGATGTGTGTTTATGGAAGAGAAATAATGTCATTGTTCAGTTTTTTAAATGTTTTTTTTTTTAAACTTCCCTTGAACGGCCATATTGGAGGCACGCTTTCTTCCTGTATTGTATGTAAATACCAATACCGGCTCTCAAATCGACTTGATTCAAAAAGTCATTTCTCCTATTTATTGTTAGTATCAGACAAGTCATAAAATCCTATGTAGTATTCAAAATCACTTTAAATATACATATACCAATTTCATGTCACCCAAACACAATGAACATGTGATATAAACAATAATACAATCTAAAAATGAAAAAAATTATGATTTTAAAAATAATAATAAAAAAAGACAATACACAACTGTGCTGGTAAGATCATTCCGGGGATAAAAGCGTTACTGCCTAACACGGGGGCCCTCGTGGTTAGGTTAGATTTTGCTAAAAAGAACCTGTCATGTCTCTAGAAAAGTTAATTTGGTTTCATACCCTTATATCTGGCTTCTACCTGATTCAGGCACATTTTATTTTATCTTTGTAGGTCCCTCGCAATCAGCCAGTAAATCTCGGGCGGCTTATATGCTATTTTATGAATAAATTGAGAACTGTGCTGGAATCAGGGAGAAGCCATCTTTAAAAGGTATGGCAGCAGATTAATATTCCTAGGGACACGACAGGTCCTCTTTAAAACATCATTGCAAAAACCATCATGATATGTTATTAACATAGGTATGGACACCAATTATATTATTCTAATTGATACAGAGAAATTATGACAATTACTAAGGTTACACCATATGGCCAATGGTAGCCTCTATATAAATAAGGTTATTACCTATAGATGTACTTTATAGGACCTCGGAATGTGCAGATTTCCAATGTTATGGTGCAATTTAGTAGAAGCATACAAATATGTTGGCAGTTATACTTGCAGATCAGATGGAGCAACAAATACAAATATTACTGCTGAATGCTCTTCAGAGCTCTATTTTCTCCTACTTCAGTAGCTATAGGCAAAGTGTCTGATCCCTTATTTTAGATCTATTTAAGGTTTTAAAAAAACCTGGACTGGCTTTTTTTTATGCACAAATTGAAATTGCCTGTTGCATTCTAGTGACATATGTATAACAAAGGATATCTCTCAACTACCTATGAAATCTAGAACATGTGTTGTAGTTGAGTATATTAATATATATATACGTATATATATATGTATGTATATATATATATATATATATATATATATATATATATATATATATATATAAAGATTAAAAATTTCCATTCCTGCTGAACAAATATACAAATTTATCACCCAGGTCAAATAGATGATAGAAAACATTAAATGTATTTGTGAAATAGTTCCTGGTAATTAACTAGCAACCCTATATTCCAGGGTACCCACATAAAGTACACCAAATGAAGACTTCTGTTTTCCTTTGGAATATATGGTTGCTACTTAAGTTCCAGGAACTATTGTACAAATCCAATTCATGTTTTCTATCATCTATTTGACCTGTTTTTTTTTTTTTAAAAGCCTTAAAGGGATTGTCCAGGTTGGGGGCCATTTTTCATACTGATGACCCATACACAGGTCGGTCATCAGTATATGATCGGTGGGAGTCTGACACCCAGACCCTGCACCGATCAGCTGTTCCGGCTGCCTCCAGGCACCGACAGCTATGCAGAAGGCTCCGGTCACAGTATTGCAGCCATGCTGCAGTACTGCAGCTCTGCTCCTTTTCAAATAAATAGGAGCAGAGATTCAGTAACCCAGTACGGCCTCTATACAGTGGTAGGAGCCTTAGGGCATAGCCATACGTGGCGTGTTTCTGCCGCCACTGTCCGCATCAATGCCGCACATAATCTGCGTTGCAGATTCTGTTGCGGCTTTGCCTAAAATGTGCAGGAAATTGATGCGAATTAGCCGTTGCGTATTCAGGTGAAGAGTACTTCCCTTCTCTCTATCAGTGCAGGATAGAGAGAAGGGACAGCCCTTTCCCTAGTAAAAGTAACAGAAATTCATACTTACCCGGCCGTTGTCTTGGTGACGTGTCCCTCTTTCGACATCCAGCCTGACCTCCCTGAATGACGCGGCAGTCCATGTGACCGCTGCAGCATGTGATTGGCCTGTGATTGGCTACAGCCGTCACTTGGACTGAAACGTCATCCCAGGAGGCCGGACTGGAGGAAGAAGTAGGGAGTTCTCGGTAAGTGTGAACTTCTATTTTTTTTACATGTTGATCTATATTGTGATCGGTAGTCACTGTCCAGGGTGCTGAAACAGTGAATGCCGATCGTTTAACTCTTTCAGCACCCTGGACAGTGACTATCTCCTGACGTCACCTAGAAACGCTCCCGTAATTACGGGTGAACACACGTAGTCACCCGTAATTACGGGAGCCCCATAGACTTCTATGGGCCTGCCCGTGCCGTAATTATGGCCCGTGATTACGGGCGTTTTTACGTTCGCGTGCATGGGGCCTCAGTCTGGCTATAGACCTAGAAATACATAGGTCCAGCCAGAATGAGGTAATATCCTGTTCGAAAAAAACAATACGCAACGCAACACACATAACATCTGCGGATTTCATTGCAGAATTTTGAATCTCCATTGAAGTCAATGGAAAAATTCCGTAATGAGTCCACAACAAGTCTGCTACACGTCCGCAACAACCAGTGTATGCTGCTTGCACCAAGTTCAGCACCACAGCCTTTGGTTCGCAGCGGACTGTGCGCAGCGGAATTCCAGAGCAATTCCGCCACGTCTGGCCATGGCCTTATGCCTCCGACACCCAGAACAGCTGATTGGTGCGGGGAGAGGGTTTTGGACCCCCAATGACCATATACTGATAACCGACCTATGGATAGGTCCTGTGGATAGGTCATCAGTATGAAAAACAACCCCCAACCTGGACAACCCCTTTAAAAATATATAAAAATATGGGATCAGACACTTTGTCTACAGCTACTAAAGAAGGAGCAAAGAAAGCTCCGAAACCCGATTAGCAGTAATATTTGTATTTATTGCTCCATCTGATCTACAAGTATAACCACCAAGATATTTGTATAGTGCTTTTTACTCTGAAAAATGTAACCAAAACATTGGAGATCTGCAAGTTCCCAGGTCGTATGAAGTGTTTGCACATTGAAATAAACCAACAGCCAGTCCGTGGCACTTCAAGATTGAGCGCAACTTAAAGGGAAATGGCTTATGCACCAGTGAAGTCCACCGGTCAGTAAAACAAGTGGTGAGTAGATTGTTTGACGTTTTATTATCGCCACGGTGCAACTGAAATCGATGAGTGCAAAAAATTAATCGTATGCCAACATACACCAGCTGATATTGAATGGACTGTGAAACATACAGATAACGTCATATGGTGCTACTTAACATACATAGAAGGCGATCTCTGCACCTATTTTACAACATTCAATGACAATAGCTCTCTATGAACTTCTATCTGTTAGGGCAGGTTCAGACGTGGCGGAATTGCTGTGGACAGTCCGCAGTGGAATTCTCCAGTGGCCGTTTTTTACATTTATTTCTCTACATTTTTAGGAAAGTTAGTTCAGACATTGCGGAAAACTCCGCTGCGGAACATTAGGCTGCGGTGCGGAATTTTCCCTCCGCAGCATGCACTGTCTGTTGCGGAGAAGAAGCGGAATTTCACACAGTATTTCAGCCTTGGCAATGCAAAACTGAAATCTGTGGCAAGTCCGCTCTGTTTTCAGCAATGTCTGAATTACCTGTTAAATATGCAAATGTTGGTGCAGGTTCATTGCGTAATTGCCCCAAATCTGCACCAACATTTGCAGCGGAAAAACTCTGCCACGTTTGAACATCTATCGGTAATAGCCTTATTTAAATGCAGGCTAACATCGGCCATTTGTTATAACCATCATTTCTCTATATCATTTAGAATAACATAATTGGTGTCCATACTTATGTTAATAACAGATCATGGTTTATTTAATGATTTTTTAACAAAATCTAACCTAATCTAACCTAATCTAACCTAATCAATGGCCGCGGGCGAAAAACGCCGTGAAAATCGACGTGCAGGCAGAGGAAAATCTGCCTCAAAATTCTAAAGGGAATTTGTGAAGCAGATTTTCCTCCTGCAAAAAACTCTGTGTGAACCCAGCCTTAAACATATTATTTTAAAAACATGTTGGAGGTGTTTATTTTCCATGTCACTATCTATATTTCAAAATAATCCAGAAATATTGCAGTTGCAGTGGAAACGAAACCCTAAGGGCACATTCACACCTGGCGGAATTGCTGTTGAATTCTGCTGCGGACAGTCCGCAGGGGAATTCTACAGCAGCCGTTTTTTTACATTTGTTTCTATACATTTTTAGGAGAGTTAGTTCAGACGTTGCAGAAAATAACTGTGCGGTAATCAGGCTGCGGTTCAGATTTTTCCCTCCGAATCATGCTCATTATGTTGCGGAGAAGAAGCGGAATTTCACTGCGGATCTCAGCCTTTGCAATGCAAAAAGTGAAATCTGTGGCAGGTCCGCTGTGATATCTGCAACGTCTGAATTACCTGTCAAATGTGCAAATGTTGGTGCAGATTCGTTGCGTAAGTGCCCCAAATCTACACCAACATTTGCAGCGGAAAAACTCTAAGGGTATGTTCACACACAAAAAACGTCTGAAAATACGAAGCTGTTTTCAAGGGCAAACCGCTCCTGATTTTCAGCCTTTTTTTAGCAACTCACGTTTTTCGCTTTGTTTTTTATGGCCGTTTTTGGAGCTGTTTTTCTATAGAGTTAATGAAAAACTGCTCCAAAAACGGCTCAAGAAGTGTCATGCACTTTTTCGCAGCCGCATTTTTTTTAGGGAATGCCCAGACATGGCACATTTCTTCCACCACTGTCCGCATCAATGCCGCACAGAATATGCATTGCAGATTCTGTTGCGGCTTTGCCTAAAATGGGCATTAAATTGATGTGGACTAGCCTTTGCGTATTGAGGGGAAGAGGGCTTCCCTTCTCTCTATCAGTGCAGGATAGAGAGAAGGGACAGCACTTTCCCTAGTAAAAGTAACAGAAATTCATACTTACCCGGCCTTTGTCTTGGTGACGCGTCCCTCTTTCTCCATCCAGCCCGACCTCCCTGGATGACACGGCAGTCCATGGGAAGCCGTCACTTGGACTGAAACGTCATCCTGAGAGGCCGGACTGGAGGAAGAAGCAGGGAGTTCTCGGTAAGTAGGAAATTCTATTTTTTTTACAGGTTGATGTATATTGTGATCGAAAGTCACTGTCCAGGGTGCTGAAACAGTTACTGCCGATCGCTTAACTCTTTCAGCACCCTGGACAGTGACTATTTACTGACGCTGCCTAGCAACGCTCCCGTAATTACGGGTGCACACACGTAGTCACCCGTAATTATGGGTGCACACACGTAGTCACCCGTAATTACGGGAGCCCCATTGACTTCCTCAGTCTGGCTCCGCAGCACACATAACATCTACATAACATCTGCGGACTTCATTGCGGAATTTTGACTCTCCATTGAAGTCAATGGAGAAATTCTGCAATGAGTCCGCAACAAGTTCGCTACATGTCCGCAACAACCATTGTATGCTGCAGACACCAAATTCCGCGCCGCAGCCTATGCTACGCAGCGGAATTGTCCACAACGTGTAAACGAACACAACTAAAAAGCTGTGGAAGTCAATGGAGAAACGTGTACGCTGCGGATTTCCGCTGCGGACTGTCCGTAGCGGAATTCCAGAGCAATTCCGCTACGTGGGGTCATGCCCTAACACTGTTCTTTTTCAAAACGGCCGCGTAAATTAACGCCACTTCGGAACAGCTTCTAATTTTTCAGCCATTATTCTGCTGTTTGCGGCCCGAAAAATGGCCAAAAATAAGCAGTGTGAACATACCCTCACAATAGGCTAAAACTTGTGACCATCCTGCATAGTGATCTCTGCACATATCACAGATCATGCCAGAGGCGTAGCTAGGTTCTCCAGTACCCGGGGAAAAGATTCAGTTTGGCGCCCCCCCAACCTCTTTCCCGACATCTCCTTCCCCCTCGCCATGTTTGTTTTCTCTACCAATCAATGACGTGTCATTTCTTTTCCACAATTTTTTTTATGTAACTCGAGCATAAAAACATTTGTACATTTTACAAGCAATATAGTTCTATACACAACACCAGAACCAAGCTCATTACATATATGCAGCACCAGAACAAAGCTCATTACATATACACAGCACCGGAACAAAGCTCTGTACACATATACAGCGCCAAAACCAAGCTCAGTACATATATACAGCACCAGAACCAAGCTCAGTACATGAATACAACACCAGAACAAAGCTCAGTACAAATACATTTCAGTACAGAGATCATTTGCAAAGTCAGGTTAGCAGCTTCCAGTATGACCTGAGTAATGGTAATCATATACTGGGAGTTGCTTATACCCCAAAAAATAGCACCCTCCACCATATGTAAAGATCACACAGTAATAATTAGGCTTTGTTCTCACCTGCTCGTGGTTCCTTTCATGGGTTCTGTCAGACCTTTCCGTCAGGGGAACCCACAAATGGAAACCAAACAGAAACCATAGCTTTCCGTTACCATTTCAATGGTAACGCTTCCGTTGCTAATGGTTTCCGTTTGTCTCTGTTTCACAAGGTTTCCGTTTTATTGGTGGTATCAATAGAGTAGTCGACTGTATCCACCTGTAATCTATTATATCTAACTTAGAGGTGATGTATTACAGGTGGATCCAGCATGTCAGAGACATACAGGACCCGCTGACACTGAACCCATCAGGCCCACAGACCTGACAAGTTCAGGATTCTGCGTAAGATAAAGCTGCTCTGTATACAGGATACAGAGCAGCTGTATCTCAAAAAGTAAAACGATTTTTTAATAAAAACTAATTATAAAGTTGCACCAAACACACTGACTGACATTTAAAAAAAAATCCCTTTCAAAGGTGTACATAATATTTACTGCAAACAATCAGATCGTAACAACCATTGTCCAGTAAAACACGCAGCACATGCAGTTTTACCAAAAGTCGGTGCAGTTTTTAAATGATTGTTAATGTCTGCAAAAAACTCCATGGACATTAACAATCATTTGAAAACTGCGCTGACTCGTGGGAATGCAGCATGTTGACGCGGCTGCTATATGTATATACTGTACGGGTATGTTCACACAGGGCAGATATGCTGTGTAAAAGCACTGCCCTGTGGTGCAGGTTTTCGGCCAGGAATGGCCGCTGCGGAAAAATGAGCAGAAAAAAAATAATGGATACTTACCATGGCGACGCTTCCCTCCTACATTCAGCAGCTCTGGGATGATGTCTCATCCCATGTGACCGCTGCATCCTGCAATTGACTTCAGCGGTCTCATGGGATGAAACGTCATCCCAGGAGGCCGGCCCGGAAAAAGAAACAGAATTCTAGGTAAACATTTTTCCTGAGTTGCGTTTTTTGGGCCTTTTTCCCACTCATCATGTGGGTGAGATTTGTTCAAATCTCACCCACTCTGTTGCGACTGCATTTGGGCTTGCCCACACGTAACGGAATTGCTGCGTATTTAAATACGACTGAATTGTTGCATTTTTCAGAGCTGTCACCATCCCCATATGTCACCATATAAACTACACATTGTAAACACACATGCACTTACCTTTTATGTAGGATCAATGTGAAGGGAGTTCTGCAGCTCGATGGCCTGACACAGTGCCGCAGACAGTCTCCCCTCCCGCTCCCTCAAGTCCCGAATGATAACAGAAGCAGCCCGAGGAAAGGTGTAAAGAGTAGGGAGGGGGGCTGGAGGGGGAGATTTGTTAGCAGCACAGACTACAGCTGCTGTTACAGTCGGGCGGCAGGTCTTAGCTGCTATGCCCTGCGCCTGAGGCCAGAAGCTCACCTAGAAGGCAGGCCGCCGACACTGATCGTTGGCGCCCCCCTCTAAGTTGCGCCTGGGGCACATGCCCAGCCTGCCTCCCCTAGCCCCTGATCATGCCGAGAACACTAAAAACAATCTCATAGAAGAAAATAGGGTGAGGTTTAATTTAGCCATAAGGGTATGTGCACACGGCTTATTTTCGGCCGTTTTTGGGTCGCAAACGGACAAAAAACGGTTTAAAACTCTGAAGCAGAACGCCTCCAAACATCTGCCCATTGATTTCAATGTGAAAAACGGCATTTGGTTCGGACGGGCCGTTTTTTTACGCACCCGTTTTGAAAAACGGCCGCGTAAAAAAACATGCATGTCACTTCTTGAGACGTTTTTGGGGCCATTTTTCATTGACTCAAAAACAGATCAAAAATTTGCCGTAAAAATCTAAGCGAAAAACGCGAGTTGCTAACAAAAACAGCTCCGTATTTCCAGACGTGTTTGGTTAAGCGTGTGACCATACCCGAGGCTGTTGTGAAGCAAATTTCTGGAATTGCAGGTCACAGCTCAGAGCAGCAGCTCAGGCAAAAATAGAATAAGAAAATAAAAAAAGATTCGAAGAAAATAATGTTCCATTGAATTTTTTTGGATTAGCAAAAAAAAAATAATATATATATATATATATATATATATATATATATATATATATATATATATATATATGTTATATATTTACTTAAAAGGCAGTAGAGATTAAACTCCTTTTTATTTATAAAATTGTTACAGGAAAATACCTGGCAGTATTAACTTGGCCCTTAGGCCTTATTCACACGAATGTTGAATAAATCTGGGTGACGGCCGTTAGAACAACAGCCGTCACATGGACCTATGTATTTCAATGGGGCCATTCAGACATGCAGTGTTTTTCACGCAGCGTGTTTCCGTTGCGTGAAACTCACTGTATGTCCTATTCCTGTGCGTTTTTTTAGCATCACGCACGCATTGAAGTCAATGAGTGCGTGACAATCATGGATAGCACAAATCCGTGTGCTGTCCGTGATTCACGTACAAGTTCATAAGAAATGAAGAGAAGAAAAAAAAATAAAGAAATGTGTACATAAACACAGAACACACACGGATGCCACACAGAACTGCAACGCACGACAAACGTGTCAGCAAAATGTACACGTTCGTGTGATTAAGGCCCTATATTAGACAAAGAGAAAATCCAGAAAATTATTTAGAAAATATATTTTTTTAAATGAAGCAGAAAATTTATCTTTATACATGTGTTATATATTTTTATGGGACGCTGATCCTGGTATTGGTAAAATTATATTCCTGTGCTGTAGATCATGAGGATAAGCATTAATTGATTCTAAATGAATTGATTCTCAATGACACACACTTACAAGTGCATATCACCTTCAAGTCTGGATGAATTGTCAGAAAGTGTCAGATCCTGAGTCATCATCATACTGTAGGTCGACTGATTTTTTGCAAGGTCATAGCAAAGACTAGAGGGGATGGCAGAATCTTAGAGTGCTCAACTCCTATCATGCAATACAATTTCAAAGTCTGTGGTAAAGGTGAAAATGTCTTTTGCGTAGAAAACTGACCTTTCACTACATCTCAGCAGATAAACAGTGACCTTATTAACAAGCCTTCAATATACATAATTGTTTTTTTACAATTTGGGATGTAAAATATTTTGGCTGAAACTTGAAATAGTTTGGATAATGTATTTTGGTACCAAGCAGGTTTTGCCATCCGGTATAGTTCGTAAAGTTACTATGCAGGGATTAGTAATACAACAAGGACACTATAAGGACTAATACTGTAACAGATTTAATGTTCTTGTGAAAATTATATTACATTTGATGTACTTAAAGTGTAGCTAAACGTTCAACAAACTTCTGACATGTCATAGAGACATGTCAGAAGTTTGGATTGGTGGGGGTCCGAGCACGGAGACCCCCACCAATCACTAGAACGAAGCAGCTGAAGCGTTCTTGTGAGCGCTCAGCTGCTTCGTGTCTGTTCGGCTTTTTCCGTAAATAAATGTATCGTGTATGGACTCAATACAAAGCTATGAGCCCGTACTCCGATCCATCGGCTTTCCGGAAAAAGCCAAACAGAAACGAAGCAGCTGAGCGCTCACACGAGTGCTTCAGTTGCTTCGTTCTAGCGATTGGTGGGGGTCTCAGTGCTCAGAGCCCCACCAATCCAAACTTCTGACATGTCACAATGACATGTCAGAAGTTTGTCGAACATTCAGCTACACTTTAAAGAGGACCCGTCAGCTTTTCTGACACGTCTGTTTTATTAAATGTTTGTATTCTCTATAATATAACAATTCCTCTGTTTCAGTTATTCCTCCTAGAAATATATAAATAAATTGATTACTGGGTGTTATCATTTCCCTTGTCAAAGGGTGTGTCTCTGCACAGTCTTGCACTGATTGGACAGTTTCAGACTGTGTATGGACACACCCCCAACTGGCAACACCCAGTTGTCAATTTATTCATAAATTTCTAGGAGGAATAACGGAGGGATGGCACAATGCAGAGTTTTAAGAAAAGATGCCACAGGAGCACTGACAGGTCCTCTTTAACCCCTTCCAGACCAGCCCACGTAAATTAACGGGCTGCAGCGCTGGTCCTTGTGCCTGCAGCCCATTAATCTACGTGTGCTCCTAACAGCGCACAGGCATTCCCCTATGCCCCAGATCTAGAGACCTAGTACTGAAGGAAGACATCGGGTGGGTTCACAGCCAAGATCCCCGCCGATTAACCCCTTCAATGCGACGGTCAATAGCGACCGTCGCATTTAAAGAGTTACAACAACATCGGCACCCCGCTACGCGATTGCAGGGTGCCAATGGTTCCTGTCTGCCATCTAGGGAAGGTGATTAGGTCTGGCCTGAGGCAGGGCCTAATACACTGACAGGTATAATACCCTGCAATACATATGTATTGCAGGGTATTATAACAACAATTGGATCTTCAAGTCCCTAGTGGGACAAATAAAAAGTTTAACAAAAAGTTAATTTTTTTTTATCAAAATAAAAAATGTTAAGTTCCAAGTAAAACAAATTCAAAAAGCGCCCTTTTCCCCCCTATGTTCTTTATTATTAGAAAAATATTCCTGTGGATATGTCATAAATGTCCTTTATGGGAAGACCCTTATAAATGCCACGGCATTTAACTAGTTAAACCGCCAGAAACAGCTCCGCCGCTGTTCCTGGCCGTTAGAGCAGCCTCTCAGCTTTAAAGCACAGCTGACACCTGAAGTGTATGGAGCAGGCTCAGCGCGTGAGCCCGCTCCGCTCCAAACATCATCCCCTCTGCTCCAAACATCATCCCCTCCCTGCTCCATGATGTTCTGGCACATCATGGGTCGGGAAGGGGTTAAGTAAGAAGTGGTCAGGGGTCCCTTGACTGCCGGCTATAAGATGCAGGGACTTTTTAGCAAGATTTATTCTTGCTAAAAACGGCGTCTTATAGTCCGAAAAATATGGTAAATAGAAACAGCTTTGTTCCCTGCTTGTCAGGGTAGAAGCAAAGCCTCTGCAGTAGTACAGCCATTTAGCTGAGAAGACTCCTTCTCAGTTTGTTAACATTGTAAAGCTCTGTATTATGTCATTAAAACATTTTTATTGGTTTGTATGGTAGTTAATGCTGCGGATGTCACATGAATGCATTTTAACTTCTCAGGATCACATGTTACCTATCTACAGTTGGTAGAGGGGGAAGGAGACTGATTGTATTCAAAGCCCCCTCCCCCAGGATCACAGATTAGCAGCAGAACCACGGGGGCACAGGGAAGATTAAAGAAGATGAGAAAAAACAGTTAACAGCATGTCTGGACTTGGTATGAAAATTATTTATGGGATTACTTCCATATGGGTGCAATCCACCTGTCCCTGGAAACCCTTATGATGTACATAGTGACAGAACCCCAAGGGATTCCCCAGAGACAGGTTTTAGATTCTAATAGTTTCTATGAACAACATTTTACTTAATACCTTTTTCATATCTCATACTTTTTGTACTTTTATCATATGTAGCCCTAGGTAGAGTTTGCTGGCTTAAAATATTGTAAGCAGTATTGTTTCCATTGAGCCGCATCAGGTTTTAAGCCAATATTAATGAAAATTTCAAGCTTAAAATGTTTCTTAAACTGCAGACAAACAGGTGTAATGAAAAAGTAAGCATTGATGTTCTCTGCATCAACAGTCGTTATACTTATGATAATATTTTGGTGCCCTATTAAGGTACTTAGTTAAGATAAATTACATCTATCTAACCAGAAAATATAAAAACAATGGTGTATGTAAAGACTCTGGCTTCCGAAAATATCCTGTTGCTTAAGTTATGATGATAAAGAAAGCATAGCAGCAGAAGTTTTCATTTCGCCATTCCTTGCAGGTGTGCTAACTACCCAGAGGTTTAATGGGCCATTTCAACAGTAATTGCTCACAAGCATTAGGTTCACAATTTTGTCTCCTGTTAAAAAGTCAGAGACAAATGGCAAAGGGAATATAATACAGTGTTAAGAGATTACAAGTGTAAAAAAACGGCTAAAAATAATTTTAGGTATTGCATGTGTAATTTAAAGGGGTTATCCGATCTTAAAAAAATTATGTGCAGATGGTTTAACTGCAGTAAGATAAGTCATTACTAATGTACTGTATGTAGCTGAAATAACTCTGTAAGCCAGTCTCATATGCAGTGACGTGACCATACTCCTGGTGTTTATCCCCTACTTTTGTGATGTCCTGTACAATGAACACATGGATATCTCCTATCTCCCTCTCCCTGTAGTATGGACTTCACACATCACATGTCTCTTGTCTCCACTGTTTCCTGCTCTTCCCCTGTTTCTGGGGGGATCATGTTTCACATGCTGGGCTGCAGATACTGCAAAATACAGCAACAGTTCTGTGTTATTTGTGAAGACAGTGAGTAATTACAGAACTATTTTACACCTTGTAATAGAGGAGTACACAGGCATCTTCAAATATAGGGAATGTCTGTGAAAGGGGAGAGAAATCGTGGGAACTGTACATCGTAATTGTGCCGACAGCAAAATCCACCAGCATCAAAACAACAGTGCTGCACAGTGCTGGGCAAGATAATGAAAGAAAAAATAACTACTACTGAGCTATGGTGGCAGCATCTGGTGAGCATTCAAACACATATAAGTACTTTCCTGTCTGGCCCAAAACATTAGTTAGTTGTCAGCTGGAAGATCTTTTGACCGACACCTGTCACCCTTGAGCATGTTTTATTTTAAAAGAGTGGTTGGATAAGCATCTGCCAATTCCTTTGGCACCACTTGACTCTTAGGTAAATAAAGCATTGTATAGGATCTCAAATGAACCAACTGTCAATAAAAATAATATCTACTTACCCTCTGCTGTTACGGTAAATCTTCGATCTCCCAAAAGTTCAATAATCTGGATGTAGATGATTGGGTTCAGAAATATTGTACTGTACCTTGACTGTACAACACAGTACAGGTAAGAAATATACTACATCGGCTTGGTTAAAATGTTTTTTCATGAAATAATTAACTTGGAGCTACCATCTGTTATTTTTTTTTCTGTATACTGTATAGAATGCATAGTAGTATACGTCCATATCATACAGAGAGCCTTTAAGGCCAATACTTTGGTAAATAAGCAAGAAATATATGCTAGGCACTGCGAGCCCACCCCGTTTTTGGTATATGTTATATCATGTAAGACTAGGTTCACAGCACACTTGGGAATTGCATTTGGCAGGACTGTTTGAAACTGTCCCTCAAATATATGCCCTAGATCTGTGCAACTGTTTGCCAAGACAATTGCATACACCTGCCATTGACTCCTATTAAAAAAACAAACAAAAAAAACATATACCCTGCGGTATAATTATAATTTTTGTGAATATAGTTAGAATGTAAGCATAGTCAGCTTAGGCTTTCAATGAAGTTGAGGCAAAGGCATACCAACATATAGAGACCTTACCTTTTGACAGTCTTTTGGTATAGGTGTAGCAAAGGATAGTCTGTGGGCACATTTTACGGTTTATACACCAAATCTTGACCCCAAACGTGGTGTAAACAGAATTTTAGTACGACATGCTGTGATGGGTAGGGCTGAGCTGATGGGACTCAGGGTATGTTCACCAAGGGCAAATACTCTGCATAAAAGTAAACAGCGTATCCACCCTGGACCCCGCACGGAATTTCGGCAGGAAAACTGGTGCAGTTTTTCAGCCGGAAGGCCCGCTGCGGAAAACAGAATGTAAAAAAAAAAGTCTTTACTTACCCATAGCCATGGCGACGTGTCTCTCTGGCGACCTGCAGCCCAGCCTCCTGGGCTGACGTTTAATCCCATGTGACCGCTGCAGCCTATGTTTGGCTGCAGCAGTCACATGGGATGTAACGTCATCCCTGGAGGCCGGGCTTTTTTTTTTCCTGAGTTGCGACATTTGCGACGCAATTGCAGCTTTTCCACCGCAAAAAAATGCCACATCTGCTATTTGTTGCGGGTTTTACCTCCCAATTGAATTCAATGGGGAAAACCCGGAACATAAAACCAGCTATTCCACTGTGTAAATTGACATGCTGCGGATTAAAAAAAACAAATCGCAGGTCAATTAATGAATGGTTTTTCAGTGGGTTTTTTACGTAGCGTGTGGATGGCATTTGTTCAAATCTCATCCACTTTGCCGCTACTGTAATACGCTGCGGATATTCCGCAATGAAATCCGTTGTGGAACATCTGCACTATTTATGCTATGTGTGAACTTACACTAAGGAATTCCTCTCCTTGTTCTTGGTGTACTGCCTGCATTTATCTAATTCACTTGTCATGAAGGTGGATCTTTGAAAACCCCACTAAATTATGAAATAATGATATAGTATAGAACGAGAAAAGGAAAAGTAAAGTAATATGTGATATTTTGTCTTAGTTATTAGAGGAATTAAATACAAAATAAATAAAACAGCAGATTACTTACATTATTTTGCTGTAAAGAATATTGAAACATCTGCTTCTCTTCCATAGAAACTATGTAAGATGAGAAAACGTAAAAAGAAGCAGTAATAATGATGCGTCCTCCGGAGTATTACAATGAACTTGGTCGTTTAGGTAAACAGTTAGCGGTCACAGCATGAAGAGGAGATCATATGCGGGTTCATTTATTGCTGAAATCAATGCCCAGTGTACAATAATCAATAGAGAGACAATAGCTCAGACTTCATAGGAAAAGGAGACAAAAAGCTGCCGTATTGGAGAGTTCTTGTTGCCAACAGAGACTTCCCTTTGCTAACAAAGTCTTGAAAAATACAAAATTAAAAATGCTTTAAATTTCTTTTGCTTGTCACTAGGGGGCTATGATAAGAACTCCTGGGATGTATCCTCTGTAGACTGCCGATAATGATTTTACATGTGTGAAGTACAGATTTCATTTTATGAGAACATCCTGAAGCTGCCAATTATAAGTAGTCGTTTTTTCTTATACATGTTCTTATATAAGTTCTGATAATACGTAATTCTATGAAACAGCACAAAAAAAGCACATTTCTTAAGGATCTGTATCTGAAACGCAAACACATTTCTGTTATATGTTGAAATCATGAAAATATTTTTAGCTGTATTAGCAATTTGCTAACTTTTCTGTCTAATTAGTACAATTCATAACCAACTACTTAGGGATGGACTGGTCATTCGGGCCTTAGGACCATAGCGAATGGGGGGGGGGGGGCTGCAGACCCTCAGCCTTCAGGAATTTACAACAACCTCAACAATTGGAAGCAGTACAGGAAAAATAAAAAAAGAAACAAATTAGCCAATAAGGTGTTGTTCATACCAAGTTTTGGCCCTACGATTTATGTGTACATTGGGAAAGCTCCCGACATATGCACTAAATGTGTCCCTAGGACTTTGTTGTCAGACAGAGGCCAAATGAGTGCCCTTTTAGCCTGTGTCTAACCAGTGTATGTTAGTATTCCGCAAAAAAAAGTATGGAATAGCGTACTAGACTATGTAATTTCACAAAATAAAGGTATATGTATAATTTCCAGTAAAAAAAGGTATATGCTTAACAGATGCCATAATAGCCTATGGGTGTCATATGCCTCTGTATGCCACAGGCTTCCGTTAAAGGTATACAGTACCTCGGGAAGCTCCAATAACGTAACTTTTCACATATGGCAAATATCACTGGAGCTTCCATGGGCAGAGAACCACTGAAAGGCAGGTTGGTACCGAAGTTCTTCTCTGTGTTGGTTACCTCTGGGTGACTGCTGGCACCTCTCCCACTGGGAACGGTGTAGCATTGGCGGAAAGGTCTGTCTTTAACCCCTTTGCGCCATTTCACGTACAGTTACTTCATGGGAGATGGCCTTTTCCCGCATCTCCACGTAACTGTACGTGAAGGAGATGGAGCTGGCTCAGGAGCTGAGCCAACGACATCACCGCCGGGTGACAGCTGTATGTTACAGCTGGCACCCTGAGGTATCGGCCAGGACCGGAGCTAGCCTCACATGCGTTCAATAGAGACCGCAGCATGTGAGGAGTTTATAACCTCCGGCACCCCAGCAACGTGATCGCTGGGTTGCCGGTGGCTGCAAAGGCGATCGGAGAGGTAATACTTACCTCCCGGTCTGCCAGTAACGAAATCCTCCTATTCCCCGTCGTCGGCGGGGCCCAGGAGGCTTCCTGTACCATCGGCAAGATGGCGCCGGCTCAGCTTCCGGCTCAGAAGCTGAGCCGGCGTCATCAGCAGTGGGTGTCCGCTGTATGTTACAGCGGACACCCCGATCTATCGGCAGGAACCGGAGTTAGCTCCGATTCCTGCCATTAACCCCTTCAATGCAGCGATTCAATGCAATCGCTGCATCAAAGTGGTTTGTATGAAATCTGCAGCCTTGCCATGCGATGGCAAGGCTGGTGACTGCTACTATAGCAACAGGATGGCTAACAATGGCTTCCTATCTGCCATTACGTTAGCCGATTAGGCCCCGCCCGGAGGCGGAGCCTGATCGGCTTACTGTCAGATAACAACTGACAGTTCTAATACATTGCACTACATAGGTAGTGCAATGTATTAGAACATCAAACAAACAGTTGGACCTTCAAGTCCCCTAGTGGGACTAAAGAAAAGTGTAAGAAAAAAAGTGTAAAAAAAGTAAAAATAAAAGTTGTAAATAATACAATAAAAGTTTCAAATAATAACACAAAACACAATCGCCCTTTTTCCCTTATCAAGTCATTTATTATTGAAAAAAATAATAAAGACATACATATTTGGTATCGCTGCGACCGTAACGACCTTAACTATAAAAATATTATGTTATGAACGCCGTAAAAAAACAAAAACTAAAAAATACTGCCATAATTGCTATTTTTTGGTCACTTTGTCTTCCAAAAATTGAAATAAAAAGTGATCAAAAAGTCGCATGTACCTAAAAATTTTACCTATAAAAACTATAACTCCGTCGACGAAAAATTTAAAACCATTATGGCTCTCACAACTTGGCGACAGAAAAAATCCATTCTCTTTACAAAAGTTATTTTATTGTGCAAAAAGTTGTAAAACATAAAAAGTGCTATAAATTAGGTATTACCGGAATCGGACTGACCCGCAGAATAAAGCTAACAT
This sequence comes from Rhinoderma darwinii, assembly GCF_050947455.1. NCBI lineage: Eukaryota > Metazoa > Chordata > Amphibia > Anura > Rhinodermatidae > Rhinoderma > Rhinoderma darwinii. Next base: position 56,619,216 of record NC_134696.1, on the reverse strand, counting down.
GTCATTTATAATGCGTGGTGAACGCTGTATAAAAAAAACTAAAAAAATATGCCAGAATTGCTGTTTTTTGGGCACCCTGCCTCCCAAAAAAAAAAGGATAACAAGTGATCAAAAAGTTGCATGTGCCCCAAAATGGTACCAATAATAACTACAGCTCGTCCCACAACAAACCAGCCCTCATACCACTACGTCTATGAAAAAATAAAATTAGTCAAGGCACCAATAAGCCAGGAAATAAAAATTTGCAGTTGTGCCGGCCCGAGGGGAACGTTTCTTCTGTTTCAAGTGGCAAATTATCAAGGCCCCTAAAATTAGGGAACCAGGAAGGGGAGGGCCCAAACATATCTGCTGTAAGTGAGGGTGCCTGTATTATACCAGGACAACACTTCCCAGCAAAATTCCCCAAACTTCAAAGGTGCCGAGTGTGGACCAAAAGGGGGATAAGTAAAGACCATTTATTAGTGCGACAGCGGCCTGTGCAGAAAGGATTGTGTCACAGCATAACACACATCTATGGATTATTTTATTGTTTTTTTTTACCCCACTATACCACCTGACTATGCCCCTTATATACTCCGCCCACCTTACATGTACACCCACATTATAAACGGAAACACCAGTAAGACTCAAAACAAAACTACTACAAGCAAAATCCACGCTCCAAAAGCCAAATGGCGCTACCTCCCTTCTGAACCCTACAGTGTGCCCAGACAGCAGTTTACTTCCACATATATGGAATCGCCATACCCGGGAGAACCCTTTTAACAATTTTTGGGGTGTTTGTCTCCAGTGGCACAAGCTGGGCGCCACATATTGGCATATCTATTGAAAAACCATTTTCACTCTGCAACATCGAGTGCACACCAATTTCTGCCAATCACCTGTGGGGTTAATATGCTCACTACACCCCTAGGTGAATACCTTGAGGGGTGTAGTTTACAAAATGGGGTCACTTCTGGGGGGGATACACTGTTTTGGTCAAACAGGGACTTTGCAAATGCGACATAGCGACCAGAAACCAATCCAGCAAAATCTGTACTCCAAAAGCCAAATGGCGCTCCTTCCCTTCTGAGCCCTACTCTGTGCCCAAACAGCAGTTTATGACCACATATGTGGTATTGCAGTACACAGGAGAAGTTGCTTTACAAGTGTTGGGGTGCTTTTTTTCATTTATTTGTTGAGAATATGAAACATTTTCAGCTAAAACTACGTCTTATTGAAGAAAATATTTTTTTTATTTTCACTGCAATTCTAATACAATCTATGAAACACCTGTGGGGTCAAAATGCTCACTACACCCCTAGATGAATTCCTCAAGGGGTGTAGTTTCGTGAATCGAGTCACTTTTGGGGAGTTTCCACTGTACTGGTACCTTAGGAGCTTTGCAAAAGTGACATGGTGTCAAAAAACCAATCCAGCAAAATCTATGCTCCAAAAGCCAAATGGCACTCCTTCTCTTCTGATCCTTGCCGTGTGCCCAAACAGCAGTTTATGATCACAAATGGGGTATTGCCGTACTCCAGAGAAGTTGCTTTACAAATGTTGGGTTCTTTTATTCCTTTATTTGTTGAGAAAATGAAAAACTTTGAGCTAAAGCAACGTCTTATTGGAAAAAAAGGATTTTTTTTATCTTCACTGCCCAATTCTAATAAAATCTCTGAAACCCCTGTGGGTTCAAAATTCTCACTACACCACTAGATGGATTTTTCAAGGGGTGTAGTTTCCTAAATGGAGTCACTTTTTTGGTGTTTTCACTGTTTTGGTCCCTTAGGGGCTTTGCAAATGCGATGTGGTCTCTGCAAACCATTCCTGCTAAATTTGAGCTGCAAAAGCCAAATGGCGCTCTTTCCCTTCTAAGCCCTGCTGTGTGTCCAAACAGCCGTTTATGACCACATGTGGGATATTGTTTTACTCGGGAGAAATTGCTTTACAAAAGTAGTGGTGCATTTTCTCCTTTTAGTCCTTGTGGAAATTAGAAAAAATTGGCTAAACCTACATTTTCATTGAAAGAATGTAGATTTTCATTTTCACTGCCTACTTCCAATAATTTCTGCAAAAAACCTGCGGGGTCAAAATGCTCATTATACCTCTAGATAATTTCCTCAAGGGGTATAGTTTCCAAAATGGGGTCACTTTTGGGGGATTTCCACTGTTTTGGCGCCGCAAGAGCCTTTCAGACCCGACATGGAGCCTAAAATATTTTCTAATAAAAAGGAGGCCCCAAAATCCTCTAGGTGCTCCTTTGCTTCTGAGGCCGGTGCTTCAGTCAGTGCACTAGGGCCACATGTGGGGTATTTCTAAAAACTGCAGAATCTGGGCAATAGATATTGAGTCGTGTTTCTCTGGTAAAACTTTCTGTGTTACGAAAAAAATTGATGAAAAATTAATTTCTGCAAAAAAAAAAAGCAATTTGAAAATTTCACATCTACTTTGCCTTAATTCCTGTGAAACATCTAAAGGGTTAAGAAACTTTCTAAATGCTGTTTTGAATACTTTGAGGGGTGAAGCTTTTAAAATGGGGTGACTTATCGAGGGTTTCTAATATATAAGCCCCTAAAATCCACCTCACAACTGAACTGGCCCCTGTAAAAATAGCCTTTTGAAATTTTCTTGAAAATGTGAGAAATTGCTGCTAAAGTTCTAAGACTTGTGATGTCATAGAAAAATAAAAGGATGTTCAAAAAACGATGGCAATCTAAAGTAGACATATGGGTGATGTTAATTAGCAACAATTTTGTGTGGTATTACTATCTGTCTTACAAGCAGACACATATAAATTGAGAAAAATGCAAATTTTTGAAATTTTTCGCTAAATTTTGGTGTTTTTCACAATTAAATACTTAATGTATCGAGCAAATTTTGCCAGTAACATAAAGTCCAATGTGTCACGAGAAAACAATCTCAGAATCGCTTGGATAGGTAAAAGCATTCCGGAGTTATTACCACATAAATTGACACATGTCAGATTTGAAAAAATAGGCTGTGTCCTTAAGGCCAAAACAGGCTCAGTCCTTAAGGGGTTAAACAAGTTGCCCTTCTGACTGTCTATTCTCCCAGTCTTCTTGCTCTGCCCCACCCCCCCACAATGCCGGGACTGTGTGGTGCAGATGAGGATTTGACAGGGAGATGAACCCCACAGGATGGTGCCTATGGTACCCGGTAGCAGCCTTTCCAGCTTGGCTCATAACAATCAATGGGCTGGAGTCTCCCAAGAAGACTATTTTCATATTTTCAACCCAGAGGGCTTCCTGCAGGTGTCCCTGAAGGACGGGGTGGTGCTGTACAGGCTGCAGAACAGGGATCAGCAGCAGCCTGGGCTTCAATGTGAACTACAAGAAATCTACAGCAGATCTACAGATCTACTAAAAATGGGGAGACGGTGCTGTATTTGTGAGACCCTGACCTGCTGCCCCTGCCCCCTTGCTTCTGCAGTATCGGGCCATATTCTCAGTGCTGGGCACAGTAGAGGATATGGCAGGGAGATGAACCCCACAGGCTGTTTAGGTGCCCTGTAGCAGCCCCTCAGGGGAAGCTGATGCTGGGTCCCAAATAAAGCCAATAAGATGCGTTCCAGATTTGCCGTAGTAAACATTGGAGCCTAGGCTGCTGCTGTTGATCCCTCTTTTCTTCTGTAGATGCTGATGATGACGCCTTGATGCTGCCTCGAAGCTGTAGAAACTGCAGCAGGTCCAGTTACTCTCCCCCTCCTATTACGGTCTCTCCCACAAAGAGGCCTTTCATCGCTATGTCCTTGCAGCCTGTCATTGCATACATAACCTGCAGTGCCACCTCCAGCCTGAACTCTTCAGAGGATACTCCCTTGCCTGAGGGAGCCACAATGTATCGTCCTTTATGTTTATACAGTGGAATATCCTGCAGACTTCCATCAGAGGCATACGTTGGGAGACCTCACAATGTATAGCTCTGACATAACTGCATAATGTGATGTCAACAGGGTCTAAGCCAAACGGCATAAGGGTGGAACTATAGGATTATGTCTTGGTTGATTTTAATTTAAGTGTTTATGCTTATTTTACCCTTAAGCATTTGCTGAAAAAAAAAAGTATTTTTATTTCTAAATTAAATTGCATTGTATAAATTACTGTGTACCTGAGCTTAGCTTGTGGCTCTGTTTCTGACCCATTGCCTGTGACACTTAGTTTTGATTATTTTCATGGATATTGACTTGGCACTGCATCCTCATACAGTCATCTGCCTGTCTCCAACTAGACATGTTAAGAGGGCAATTAGAAGGCCGTGACCTACACCACCTTGGTTCCTGGTGAAGACTGGGGTGCCTGTTAGACCTCACGCCTTGATGCTGCCAGCGCTAAACCTAAACTGGTTAAAAAGGAATCCAGTAAGTTTTGACAGATTTGTGACACACAACCTGTTTTTATCTCTACGAATACCTGCACAAAAAGTCTGGTGACCCAAGTGTCCTCTAGCCAATACAAGACTATAGACTACAGTATACAAGACTATTGATATATTTATAGGTGAAATAATACTTTTGCATATATACAGATACATGTCTCAATACAGTGCTACACTACAGTCCTTTACCGTATGTTGTAGACTTTGTAGTAAAGTAAACCACCAGCAAATCATTGATGTTATTTCGACTCATTCTAAGTGTGACAATAGTTTCCTGCTATTGTAATCATTTTTAAAACATAATCATTCTTTATATGAGGAGAGGAGAAGAGAGGTGGTAATACAATTTCAGATTTGAGAAAGAAGCCAGCTGTGTTATGAGAGATTGCAGAATACTCATATTTTCTAGAATTACTTCATCTCACACTTAAGATATAACCCATTGTCTTTGGTACAGGGTCAGGCTTGCATTTTAGATTCCCAGGAAGACGCACATCTGCCAGTACATCATCCGCTCAGTTTGAAGCCATCTTGTGTGAGGTCTCAAATCTTCCCACACATTTCACAGGTACAAGAGGTTCTTGGCATTCTCTTTTTTTCTCCATTTATACTGGCAAAGCAAGGTACTGAGGTTCACTAAACCAATCCCCAGGATTTCAATTTTATGTTTAAAACATGTAGTGGCATTTAGCATAGTCAGAACATTACCAGGCCAAATGTTACCAGAGTATAAATATAATTAATATATTAGCAACATGAAGGTCCCCATTCCTGCTCCTAAAGTTTTTCTAAAGTTGTGACACTGCTCTGACTGCAGAATTTATTGATTACCTTAAAGGAGTTTTCCAACCAGTAAAAATGTATGGCCTATCCGCAGGATAGGCCGTCAATAGCTGATAGGTCGAGGTCCGACTCCCGCTCCCGAGACCCCCACCCATCAGATGTTTTGAAGTGGGAGCAACGCTTCCCCTTCATTTCTACTTGCTTACTGCGAATCTTTAACATGCATTTAGCGGCGATTCACAGGTATTGCAGCCTTTTCTCCCATTCACTTCAATGAGAACCACTTCACTTCAGTGGGAGAAAAGGCTGCAATACCGCTAAATGTGTGTCGACGATTCAAAGTGAGCTACACCCCCTTCAAATCAGCTGATCGGTGGGGGTCCTGGGAGTCGGACCCCGACTCATCAGCTATTGATGGCCTATCCTGAGGATAGACCACCAATTTTTGCTGCCTGGAAAACCCCTTTAAATCTGCAGTGTGCAAGAAACCTGCCTCCAAGATTATGCTGATCTAACCATGAGACAGGTCCACTGATCATATAAGTTATGTTTTCTCTAAAATTCCGCAGCATTTTAGAGAAAACATTGCACTAAAATTGGGTCAGCGCCAGCGTTATGTGCCAGGCTCAAGAAGAATAGTCCGCTGTGTGGCTCTCTTTCGGCTTCCCCTGCCCAACTCGCTGTGTCAGGTACTGGAGTGAAGGGGTCATGGTGCTCCATCGAGCACTACTGCTCTTTTGTTCTGCTGATTGTTGGGAGTCCCGGGGGTGGTCCTAGAATAGGCCATCAATTTAAAATTGTGGAAATCCCCTTTAACCCTCCTACTGATAAAAAAAAGTGCAATATTGTTTTTGGTGAGTGGAGGGAGAATTGCTTATAATCAGCAACAGCTCCTTTTGAGGCAAAATGTACTTTGTTCCGCCACTCCTTACCTTAGCTTTCCTGTCCATAAGTTCAAACCTCCTGCCATCCCACATTAATAAAATGCATGAAATAAATCTTTAAAAGGTGTACAACAAGTAAAAACTTTTTTTTATAAATAAATAGAACCTATATATATATATATATATATATATATATATATACAGCTTAAATTGCAAATTATATACATGTATTTGGTAGCCAGATAACCCTGTATCCATAATAAGTTGATCGCAGCCTCTTTAAAATAACTGATCGGCGGGGGTGCCAAGAGAACCGCCACCGATTAGATGCTGATAGACTAGGTTAGGCAATCAATTTTATCTCCCTAGAAAACCCCTTTAAAGCCGAAATCAGCAGCATAATATGCGCTAAAGGGACCATACTTATACACAAACTATATGCGAGACATAAGTTAAATGTTTACAAAAAAAAATAAACTGACGCTTTCAGGATGGTTTTTCCAACTTTAATGTGACTGTTAGGGTATGTTCACACGGCCTAAAAATCAGAAGCAGAACGCCTCCAAACATCTGCCCATTGATTGCAATGGAAAAGACGGCGTTCTGTTCTGACGGGCCGTTTTTTACGCGGCCGTTTTGAAAAACAGCCGAGTAAAAAAACGGCCGCGAAATAGAAGTGCAGGACACTTCTTGGGACTTCTTTTGGAGCTGTTTTTCATTGACTCTATTGAAAAAAGCTCCAAAAACGGCCGTAAAATACGCCGCAAAAAACGCAGCGAAAATCGCGAGTGGCTTAAAAAACTTCGGAAAATCAGGAGCTGTTTTCCCTTGAAAACAGCTCCGTATTTTCAGACGTTTTTAGTCTAGCGTGTGAACATACCCTCAGGTGGGCATAATATTATCTGGAGTCTGCAAACTGCATACCTCCCAACTTTCAAGTATCACAAAGAGGGACAACAGTTACAGTTGACACTGGGACATACCAGCGGCCGCCCGGGACAACAGGACACCGCCCGAAATCCGGGACTGCCCTGCTGAATCAAGGATGGTTGGGAGGTATTCAAACTGCACACTGAAGTTTGGCGACAACCCTTTCGTGGCCTGTTTCTCAAGCACGTGACATCTGTAAATTTCATTTGCTGCCTGTATTCTTTGACAATAGAAAACAGGGTCCTTCTATATAATAAAGGGAGAATGGGGCCATCTGCTGCGCAAAAAATCAATAATAGATTTTCTTTTTCTGTCTGTTTATTGTATAAAGTCACTTCAGTTTAATCTATTTAGGCTTTGTGCATTTCTAAGCAATTTAAACTGTGACCCGAATACTGGAAGCATAAACCACTTTATTTCATTATTTTATCATTTTTGTTTAAAACATATTTTCCCCAATGTAAAAAAAAAAAGCATTTATAATACAGTAAGAATTGTTCTGGATAAACACAGATATTTAGAGCCGTGAATTTCTTCTGAATAAATATATATATATAAAGGAGAACTACCAGAAGATGTATATTAAAAATCCATTAGTTATTTAAATATCTAATACCTGCCTTGAGTTGTCAGAGGCTGCAGTAAGAGGTCATCTACGAGAAGAGATTCTTTGCTCATGTCCCATGACAACACTTCCTGTTGTTGTTTTTTCATTAGAAGTTTAGTGTTTTCATAGGGACACAGGACCTCATGAATAGACAGATTGGAAAGAAGAGGTATTGCCACAGGGACGTAGGCAAGGTGGCTCTTTTCACAGGAGGCCTGTAATTTAACTCTCTGATAACCTAAGAAAGAAATGATATTTCAATATTTTTTTTACATTTTTAATACACTAAAGAGGCTTTGATATGGATCTTCTTGTAGTAGGCATTTAATATGCTCTACAACACCTATGGAAAATAATTTTAGATGTATTTACAATTTTATTTTAATACGGAAATGGTTGTTCAATGGTAGGATTAAATCTTTTAAATATTAGTGATCACAGTGGACCTGACAGCAAGTAGATTTTACAACCATAGAGAAACACACCTTCACTGGAGCTGTATATACAAAATTGTAGAAGAATTTTAATCAAGACTATTTGCAAAGTTGCTTCATTTTTTTAATTTGCATTGGAGCAAAAACCCTTTCCCCTGTAAAATCAATTCAAAACTACCTTGCTTGCTAATAAAAGAGATTTAAATACTTTTTAGAAATATAAAGAGGAAATTAATATGATTTATGTTTATATCCAAAGCAAAAACTGCTCAGCAGACATAAATATTATAATACTTTATAACTTATTTACTCGTTTAATGAGAAAATATTACTTAATAGCAAATGTATTAATTTTGCAAATTTTTCTATGTTTGGTTATGCCCCTTCCCACACCATTAAATATGTAAACCACATCGTCAACACAAGAACAAAAAAAAAAATGGAGCACAAAAACACCTAATCACAGTTAAGGGCAGGCATACACTTACTTCTACAGTGAGGGACAAGTATACACTTGCTCTTTCAGTCAGCGACAAGTATACACTACTAGTTTACAAAGACCAATATAAACAATAATACCACCAAACAATGACCATATAGTGGTCCGATACCAAGTCTACACAGACAGTCTGCAGAGTATTATCATGCTGCAGACTATAAAAGCTATTACAGTACACAGACAAAGTCTAAGGCAGAATACATAACAATTTATTCCAGTGGCTCACAGGTGATGTTTTCTTTCATTGTAATCATTCACTTTCCTTTTCTATTCCATCTAGTCCAGACGACTATGACGACTTCTCAAACTGCCCATCCTTTACCACTGCTATCCTGCTGCTGCCACCAATACTGTGCCTGCTGCCACCCCCTTATGTCCCCATTTCTGTACCTACAGTGTCGCCCAATGCCCACAAATACTAAACTGCCAAAATAGTGCCTGAAGACACAGATACAGATGATAACTAGAAAATTCTGTTCTGGGCCCATAGCAAACTTTTAAATGAGTAAAGGGCTACAGCCTCTTCAATGTTTTTTTTCCTGCATAGGTGTGCTCCCAGTCTGGCTGGGGAACTGCAGCACAGTTCCAGTTAGATCAGGCCCCAAAAATTTATTCAGTCCCCAGACCAGACATCAAAATATATTCAGACCCCTCAATTTAAACCTCAAACCAGAGCAACCTCGTTCTCTGGTCCTCTTCGCACACTTTGTCTTGATGCTGGACATTGTCTGGTCCCAGGGTTGTGGCACTCCAAGCAGAAGTGGACCATTCACCACTCCCTGGCCTCCTGTACCAATGAGCGCTTCTCTCACTTAGACTGATGGAGGTGCTATGGTTACATTAAGCATCGCTATGCGTCCAAAAATTTTTTAAACATTTTTAATAACATTTTAATCCTTTACCTATTGCAAAGTGTTGCCCTACACTGTCACCTACTACGCCTACCACTTGCTGGCCCCGGTGTTGAATCAAATATAAATTCTGAGAGCTAATAATGCCACCAGTGTTTGGCCCTTGAGTGACATTATTAAATATAGTAAATATTAGTGAGCACAGTGGAACTGAAAGCAATCCCTAAGGCCCCTGTGCACACGGCTGTAGTTTTTATCCATAATTATGCATCAGGTGATTACGGATATAATTGCAGACCCTTTCATTTCTATAGGGCACGGACAACTTTCCGTATATTTACAGCCGTAGAAATGATTCGCAAAATATAGAACATGTCCTATCCTTGTCCGCCATTGTGCCAGGGACTCGCCCATAGAAGTCTATGGGCGCTTCCACAATTGCAGACGGCTACGGATGTGCGTCCGTATTTGCGGATACCTACTTGCGGATAGCAAAAACCCTGCACAGTAATGTTATATATACTAGTGTATATATATATATATATATATATATATATATATATATATATATATATATATATACACACTACCGTTGAAAGGTTTGGGGTCACCCAGACAATTTTGTGTTTTCCATGAAAACTCACACTTATATTTATCAAATGAGTTGCAAAATGACTAGAAAATATAGGCAAGACATTGACAAGGTTAGAAATAATGATTTTTATTTCAAATAATAATTTTCTCCTTCAAACTTTGCTTTCGTCAAAGAATGCTCCATTTGCAGCAATTACAGCATTGCAGACCTTTGGCATTCTAGCTATTAATTTGCTGAGGTAATCGGGAGAAATTTCACCCCATGCTTCCAGAAGGCCCTCCCACAAGTTGGATTGGCTTTATGGGCACTTCTTGCGTACCATATGGTCAAGCTGCTCCCACAACAGCTCTATGGGGTTGAGATCTGGTGACTGCGCTGGCCACTCCATTACGGATAGAATACCAGCTGCCTGCTTCTTCCCTAAATAGTTCTTGCATAATTTGGAGGTGTGCTTTGGGTCATTGTCCTGTTGTAGGATGAAATTGGCTCCAATCAAGCGCTGTCCACAGGGTATGGCATGGCATTGCAAAATAGAGTGATAGCCTTCCTTATTCAAAATCCCTTTTACCTTGTACAAATCTCCCACTTTACTAGCACCAAAGCAACCCCTACCATCACATTACCTCCACCATGCTTGACAGATGGCGTCAGGCACTCTTCCAGCATCTTTTCAGTTGTTCTGCGTCTCACAAATGTTCTTCTGTGTGATCCAAACACCTCAAACTTCGATTCATCTTTCCATAACACTTTTTTCCAATCTTCCTCTGTCCAATGTCTGTGTGCTTTTGCCCATATTAAGCTTTTCCTTTTATTAGCCAGTCTCAGATATGGCTTTTTCTTTGCCACTCTGCCCTGAAGGCCAGCATCCCGGAGTCGCCTCTTCACTGTAGACGTTGACACTGGCGTTTTGCGCGTACAATTTAATGAAGCTGCCAGTTGAGGCATCTATTTCTCAAACTAGAGACTCTAATGTACTTGTCTTGTTGCGCAGTTGTGCAGCGGGGCCTCCCACTTCTCTTTCTACTCTGGTTAGAGCCTGTGTGTGCTGTCCTCTGAAGGGAGTAGTACACACCGTTGTAGGAAATCTTCAGATTCTTGGCAATTTCTCGCATGGAATAGCCTTCATTTCTAAGAACAAGAATAGACTGTCGAGTTTCACGTGAAAGCTCTCTTTTTCTAGCCATTTTGAGAGTTTAATCAAACCCACAAATGTAATGCTTCAGATTCTCAACTAGCTCAAAGGAAGGTCAGTTTTATAGCTCCTCTAAACAGCAAAACTGTTTACAGCGGTGCTAACATAATTGCACAAGGGTTTTCAAGTGTTTTCAAATCATCCATTAGCCTTCTAACACAGTTAGCAAACACAATGTACCATTAGAACACTGGAGTGATGGTTGCTGGAAATGGGCCTCTATACACCTATGTAGATATTGCATTAAAAACCAGACGTTTGCAGCTAGAATAGTCATTTAGCACATTAACAATATATAGAGTGTAATTCTGATTAATTTAATGTTATCTTCATTGAAAAAAACTGTGCTTTTCTTTCAAAAATAAGGAAATTTCTAAGTGACCCTAAATTTTTGAACGGTAGAGTATATATATATATATATATATATATATATACATATATATATATATATATATATATATATATATATATATATATATATATATATATAGCTACTAGTAACACCCCCAAATTATTTTCTTAGGGCATATCAATGTATTGTGGTTTTTATCAGAGTGCATTCCTGATGTTTGAAAGCAATGTAAGAAATACATACTGCCATCTAAGAATCTATTTCAAGCAGTTATTGCAAAAGAAAAAAGCTCAAAATAAGTTAATTAAATTATCCTAAGGAAGCAATACAACTTCAAATTTCATCCTAACAAACGGTGTCACTGACAATACCCGCAATATTTATTTATTTTGGACTTTTAAGACTTTTTTTTTAAAGTTACTTACTATTTATTTTAGATCCACTGAATCAATAAAAAATATTTGCAAATGTACATATCCTTTAATCACATATGTTGTATTACAAGAATCAGTAAAGCTTTTAGTGCTTCAAAGCATAGTAACCTACACTTTGCTAGTCAAATGTATGCAAGATATGTACTTGTCAATATCAATATGTATAGCAATCATCATGTCAGAAATGTTGGACCTGTAGCTCGATTTTTTTTATGCTTTAGCTGGATTTGGGCTACATAGGTAGGGACATCATTATTACCTACGCAGATTTTCTACTATGCTGTACAATCATGCCCAGATCCTTCCTAATAGAAGAACCCTGGTATTCCACTGACTGCCGTGACTCAAATTTCCCTCTGACCCTAACACATCTGGCTATGTATGGGAGCCCTGAACTGTTTATCACCTGTACTATGTAAATATTCTCTCTATGTGTACGTTTATGATATTTATAATAAAATATACTGTATGTCATTTGAGTCCAATTCTGCATTAGACCATGGGATGATAGAATCCAACTTCCCTACCCTGAGGTAATCCTCATAAACATGGGATGAACATACACACTCAATGCACTCCTAAGAATCTCCATCTTCAGGGATTTGGTTCTTCGCCTTTTGCTGCTTCCGGATGCTTGTTCTGGACTTGTTGCTTGCTGTCCTACTTTTTATAAAAGGTCAAATTTTTCTAGCTATTGTTCTCCAGCTTCTCTACCTGATGCCTAAATTTACCCTTTATATCCCTGGTTGCAAGTTTAAATCCTAGGTATTCGCAATAAATGTACAAGAAAGGACTTTGGAAAACAAGGAATACAATCATAGAAAATGTAGGGCACAGAGCAAAATCAATAGCATGTTTTCAGTTTTACTTTAGACCTTTTACTTGGCATGTTGCCTTTCCTTATACACTGTATTTATTGTATATTCCCAAATATTTAATTGTTCTTTACTGGTCACATGAATGCTTGTACGGGTGACTGGATTCAGATTGCCAGGATCTGCCGTTTTAAAAGTGAAGCTTCGTGTTTGACTAATATTATTTATATAGTCAACAATATAAAATCCAATATATATTTTTTTTATTATTGTTCATTTGCTTCTTAAAAGCAAAATAAAGCAACTTTCTAAATAGTCTTCATTAGAAAATGTCCTACCATTTTGTTGCTGTTCAGCTCCTTTGTATGAATACCTGTTCTTCTGACTTAGATCCGACAGCACGCTGGTACTCAGGGCTGACCCAATCTGCTCTCCTCCCTTCATCCAGTGTTAGGATATGTTTACAGATGTCAGATTTGCCGTAGACATGATCCGCGGCAGAAATCCGAGGCTTAGGCCTTAGCTGTGTGTACAGTCCATGACTACGGCACGTACAGGCCGCGGATTGTCTTCCGCAGGCTGTCCGCAATCACGGACCGTGCACACAGAAGATGTGCATTCATTTCAATGAGCCCGGACCGCAAATGCGCAACGTATAATGACATGTCCTATTTTTTTGTGGTCCAGGCTCCGGGCAATGCACGGACCGTAGAAACCACGGACGTGTGCATTGGCCCATAGGAAAACATGCATTCTATACTATCCGTAATTGCGTATTTACAATTGCAGATAGTATATGGCCGCAAAACTGCGGTCGTGTGCATGACGCCTTACACTTGGATTTCTGCTGCAGACGTGCAGTATGATGTGCCGTGGATTCCTACAAGGAAATGGGAAAAGGTTTTTTTTTTAACCTTTAATATTTTTTATTTTTTTTACATAAAAAAAAACCTTTATTTAACTAATTTGTACTTTTTTTATTAGTCCCCCTAGGGGACTTCAACCAGCGATCGTTAGATCTCTTGCATGATATACTGCAATACTAATGTATTTCAGTAAATCGTGATTCTGACAGGCAACTATTAAGCCCTGCCAGAGGCTGGGCTTAATAGGTGCACAAAAATGGCAGCCATAGCAACCATCGCCCCCCACGACTGCGTTGCGGGGGGCACGATGAGCTGTTAGAGGGGGTCGCCCCCCTCTTTCTAACGATTTAAATGCTGCGGTCGCTATTGACCACAGCAATTAACGAGTTAAACGAGCGGGATCGCGCTCGTTACTTCCCCTACCCGACTTTGGTGTATGGATACGTCAAATGTCGGGAAGAGGTTAAAGGGGTTTAATTCCCCAAACCCCTTTTCACTGTAGTGGTACCTCAGCGCAATGCAACATGGCGTCAAAAAACCATTTTTCACTCAAAAAACAAAATTGCACTCTTTCTCTTCAGCCCGAATTACGTCTGAAAATAGGCCGTGTGAACATACCCTTAGATGCCACGGTCAATAGCAACCGCAGCATCTAAGCCATTAAAATAAGTGGGCGGCCCCCCTCGACATGCCATTGGAAAAATTAAAACATCCAAATGTCTGTTTTTGGGTCACCTTAACTCCTTGAAAAAATGTCAATAAAAGCGATTAATATGTTGCATGTACCCAAAAATGGTAGCAATAAAGACTACAGCTTGCCTCGCATAAAATAAGCCATGGACAGAAAAATAAAAAAATAAAAAAGTTATGGCTTTTAGAAGGTGGCGACAAAAATATATATTTTTTAACAAATAGTTTTTTCATTATAAAAGTGGAAAAATCATGAAAAAACTATATAAATTTGGTATCTCCATAATTGTATTGACCCGTAGAATAAAGTTAACATGTAGTTTTTACTGCACGTTATACGTCGTAAATACAAAACCCAAAAAAATTAAGGTGGAATCGCTGTTTTTTTCCATCCAACTCCACAAAGAATTTTTTTCAGTTTTCCAGTACATTTATGCACATTAAGTAATGCCATGAAAAACTTAAACTTATCCAGCAAAAAACAAGCCCTTATATGGCTATGTCAACAGGAAAATAAAAAAAATGAAAAATCAAAAGATAGCTGCGTCTCCAAGGGGTTGAACCACTGCTATCGGAAGCGAAGATTCTGCCAAAAAACTGCACCATTTGGTGCATTATTCTACCATTTTTCTCTTTCTGTCTTGGGTACAGATATATTTAATGGCAAGAATAAACCGGTATGCAGTGCTACACTGCGCAGTCGACTGCGCTATTGATTCCGTCAAATAAACGGAACCCTTTCACAACGGTGACAAACGGAAACCATTAGCAAAGTATCCGTCACCATTGAGATCAATGGTGATGCAAGCGGAAGCTAAGGTTTCTGTTTGCCTTTCTGTTGAGGGGTTCCCCGACGGAAAGCTCAGACAGAATCCCTCAACGGAAAGACAACGCTGATGTGAACACGCCCTAAGGAATACAAATGTTTACAAAGAATTTGTGAAAATATGTATCCAATTTATTCACACAAAATGTTGTGAACAATAAATGACAGTAATACATTCAGTTAAAATAGTGGAGAAAAAAGTGGGCATATGATAACAAGCCTTAAGTTATGCTCGCAGTCATTGACAGCCGGCACATCCCACTTACCGATGGCCGCGACCGCAGGACTATATGTTCATGTCGTAGTCTCCCTTCTCAGAGTCGTCAATACACATGGCTGCAGTGCTCTCCAGTGTCCTGTAGGGTGCACGTGCACTCTCAATACCTGGCTTAAAGGGCCAGCGCGAGCACCTGTCAAAGGTTTCCCAATCAACCCAGTAATAACCTGGAATCTAAAAAGGGCTCTGCCCTTCCTCTCTTTGCCTGAGAGTTGTTTGTATTCCTGTTTTTGTCTATGCAAATTTTCCCTTAGTTGTATCCTGCTCCCAGTGTTCCTGTATCCTGCTTTTTGTATCCTGTATCCTGTTGCTGTGTTTGTTCCTGAGCCAAAGCCTATTGTGGGAGTCGGGTGTGCCTCATCTGCCACATACGTTGCCATATGCCACATCTGCTGTCATCTGCCACATCTGGTGTCATCTGGTACGCCAAGCATCATCTGTGCCTGCTTCACCATGTGTCTGCTATTTTGAGTACCTGCCTGATCTTCTACCCAGGTACCCATATCTGAGAGACTGTTATTGACTGTTGTTTGGCCAGCTGTTTTTCCGCTACGGCGGAGCGGCCTAGAGGGTCCTCATATCCCATAGCCGTGACACCTTATATACACAAAATTTGTTTCCATGCAGACAACACACACAAAATGTAGGTTCAAACAAACATTGTATTAAAAGCCATATGGTATGTCAATAATTTGACAATGGGTCAATGTGCCATAAAAAAATACCTACAAGATTTCCTGGATATAAAACCATAGTATGTCATTAATTAAAGCTATAAAAGCCTATATGTAAAGTGGCCATGCATAATATAAAGGATGGCAATGTACACTCCTCAACATTGAAATTGCAACACCAAGAAAGGCAAGCCGTAAGGTTATGCAAATCTAGAAAGTAGCAGGTGTCAAGGGTATGTTCACATGGCTTAGCAAAATACGTCTGAAAATATGGAGCTGTTTTCAGGCGAAAACAGCTCCTGTTTTTCAGACGTTTTGTAGCAACTCGCGTTTTTCGCTGCGTCTTTTACGGACGTTATTGGAGCTGTTTTTCAATGGAGTCATTGAAAAACGGCTCCAAAAACGGCCCAAGAAGTGACATGCACTTCTTTGACGCGGTCATCTTTTTATGCGCTGTCTTTTGACAGCGACGAGTAAATTTACACCTCGTGGGAACAGAACATCGTAAAACCCATTGAAAGCAATGGGCAGATGTTTGTAGGCGTAATGGAGCTGTTTTTTCAGGCGTAATTCGAGGTGTAAAACGCCCAAATTACGTCTGAAAACAGTGCGTGTGAACATACCCTTAGGTGTCAAGGGAAAACAGCTCCTCATTTTCAGACGTTTTTATTCAAAGTCGCATTTTTTGCGGCGTTTTTAAGGGCCGTTTTTGGAGCTGTTTTTCTATGGAGCCTATGAAAAACGGCTCCAAAAACGGCTGAAGAAGTGGCATGCACTTCTTTTTTGCGGCCCTTTTTTTACGCAGCCGTTTTGAAAAACGGCCACGTAAAAAACACCCCGTCGGAGCAGAATTACGTTTTTCCCATTGAAATCAATGGGCAGATGTTTGGAGGCGTTCTGCTTCTGATTTTTCAGCCATTTTTCGGGACGTACCCTTAGATCTGCAAATTATCACATTTTCAAGCACCTAGCTCCAATCTGTGGCACGTACGAGGGGCATAAATGCCAGATAGAAAGCAATGTTTTTTTAGCCACATAAAACCTCAAAAATTGGATCACGTGGTATGGGATGATTGTGCGATGCCTCCTGTTCATTGACGTGCCAGTTATTGGCACTTGTTGAAAGCTGAGAGGGGCAGAATCCTTGAACTGAGAGACCTTGGTTTATCACTCCGTCAGATCGCTACCTGCCTAGGCCGAGATGTCAGCACTGTTCAACGTTGGAAGAACAGCAACAAACTTGAATGACAGCAAGAGTTTCGCAGAGGCAAACCTCTGCACAGACAGATCATCATTCTGTACTGCAAGTGAAATTAGACGTCACATCCCAAGCCTAGGATGGCAACCAGTGTCGACACAAACAATCGGAAGGCATTTGCACAAGATTGGGCTACGAGACAGATGTACAGCTACAAGTGTTCCATTGACCACACACCACCACTCTCAAAGGATATCATGGTGCACAGCAAGACAGCAATGGAGGCTGGAATGGAGGTCTATCCTCTTCAGCAATGAGTCACGCTTTTGTCTCATACTCAATGATAGCCGGAGATTAGTCTGGAGACCATGTGGGCTATGCCATGAAGAGGCCTTCACGTCGCTGTGGGTGGGTGCTTGCACTTTCTCCAGCGGGTGGACTATCATGACGGTTGCGTGCTAAATTGACCATCCCACAGGTGTGTTGTGAACATTTTAGTGTTGTTACACTATATGCAGTACTGTGAAAAATTTTAGTTGTGGAAAAATGCTGCAAAGTAAGAATACTTTCAAAAATAGAAGTGTTAATATTTTTTTTTTATCAATTAACAAAATACAAATGTATGAACAGAAGAGAAATCTAAATCAAATCAATATTTGGTGTGACCACCCTTTGCCTTCAAAACAGCATCAATTCTTCTAGGTACATTTGCGCACAGTTTTTGCAGGACCTCGACAGGGAGGTTGTTCCAAACATCTTGCAGAACTAACAACAGATCATTTTTAGTTGTAGGCTTCCTCAAATTCTATCTCTTCATGTAATCCCAGACAGATTCGATGATATTGAGATCAGGACTCTGTGGGGACCATGTTATCACTCCCAGGGCTCCTTGTTCTTCTTTACACTGAAGATAGTTCCTAATGACATTGGCTGTATGTTTGGGGTCGTTGTCCTGCTGCAGAATACATTTGGAGCCAATATTTCACATTTTGACTCATTAATCCAGAGCACCTGCTGCCATTTTTCTGCATCCCAGTTCCTATGTTTCTGTGCATAGTTGAGTCGCTTGGCCTTGTTTCCACATTAAAGATATAGTATATTTTTTATTTTTTTTTGTAGGCTTGAGAAAGCGCATCTACGCGAATCAGCTGTTGTCTGTGCAATGCTCAGTTTTTACCCACTTTTTCTACTAATAAATAAAGAATAAAAGAAAACATCATAATATCTATATAACCATCCTTTATACTATGCATGGCCACATTATATATAGGCTTTTATAGCTCCTTTAATTAATGACATGCTATGGTTTCGTACACAGGACATCTTGTATGTTTTTTTTATATGGCACATTAAGCGTTGCTTTCATTATCAAATTATTGACATACTGTATGGCTAGTAGTACGTACTATACAATGTTTGTTTGAACCTAAATTTTTTGTATGTTGTTTGCATGGAGGCACATATTTGAGAAGAAGACCCTTTATCCTCTTGATGAGGTCTTTTTTTATAGGTTATATACCTTTTTAAACTAACATATGGCTGCATTGTTTTGGAACACCACTGAAAACGCCTCAAAATGCTGAGTGTGAAACCAGCCTAATGCCAACAATATAAGGCAAATATATCCAAGGGATTTATATTTATTGAGACCATTTTTCTTGTGCCCATTCAACAGGATTGAAGCTTACTCATCTGTATGACTATGCTGTACCAAACCTTCACTAGGCATAGCACAGTGTATTGGCTTTGCCTGGAATATTCCTTTAAGAATACTGTTAATCAACTAGCACACCAGAATTGCCTTAACGATGTAATGTACTCTATAAGTCAATCCAGTCTCTGAGCTGGGCTGTGTTTATGCACACTCGCCTTTAGGCTGGATTCACACGAGCACATTACGACAACTGTCCCGTACTGTAATCATGTTTTCAGTACGGGACAGTAGTTCCACGGAGAGGCAGGGACTCCTAGCGTCGTATATAAGTATGATGCTAGGAGCCCGGCTCTCTGCAGTGTGTTCGGTCCGGGACTTGCGGCCGAAATACGTCCGTCCATTACGCATGTAATGTGCTCGTGTGAATCCAGCCTTACAGTGAATCTATGGAGAATTCATTACAAAGATTTAAGTCAACCAGCCTTATTCTTAACTCCCAGGCAACATCTTTATCTAAACAATACATATAAGAAAATGAAGCTTGATCTTCATTATTATTATGAAATTATAATCGGTCATGAAACTTGTTATATACAAGTCACATTACAAGGTTGTCAAGATCAGTATATTTTCAGTGTAACCCTTTAATGTCTGTATTATTAGTCCGTGAATGAAGTGTATATATATTTGGTGCCAAGAATGGAATTGTCTCCAGTCCTAGGAGATCAAGTAAGCCTTTCACAAAGTTTATACCTTCAGAATAAAGAAAATGGTCTCTTTAATGCCACCTGAAAGTGTCTACCCTGTAAATCAATAGTCAGACACAGACTTAAAACAGTCAGCAATTTAAAAGCCCTGAAACATGACTAGGGTTATCAGCCAAAATAGATACATTGTCTACAGACAGCTCTCTTTCGGAGTTGTTGCTCTTCTTCGGTACACATTAGGGTTCTGATTGGCTGTTTGGGATGCCCCAGTCATGTTTAAAGACTCGGGTCTCCCAATGGTTGAACATCCCTATCCCAATGGTTGAACATTTGTTACAGGGTCACAACTTATAGGTGACACTAGACACAGCTTTCTTCCATCTGTAGGAGAGATATTTTGCATACTTTTTCCCCAGGGAGCATTACCCTGAAGAATCCCTGCCAGTTGGGTAGCCACAAGGAGAATTAGTAGCTTTTGTGGTGCTTCAGTTATTCAATCCATCAATGTTCTGTATTATATGGGGGATGTTATTCTTATTATATTTTTTTTTAACTTTGTAATTATGAATATGCTAAAATAGTGCACACAACAGTTCCATATGAAGTTGAGCTTATTTACAGAATACAGGATGCATCTCCACATCCTTCACACTATTTCTGAGAGTCTTCTATTGCTTTTCTCATCTGCAGCAACTGTAACTTCACTGGACCATGATAAATGTATTTTACATTGTGTATAGTGAAGATACCGCATAGCCTCTCATTTAGACAAATGGATTGTACTTAGCTTTTCATTACTCATTGTATGTTGCGTCTCATTACTTTAGCTCTAATTTTATTTCGTACTGGTCTATAATAAGCTTTCTGTAACCAGACTGTAAGAAACTATTTCCTCTTTTATACATTATGTCTGTTAGTACAATTAGAGCAATGGACCACATTTTTAATTTTGAAGTTTACTTTGGAGGTAAATAATATTTTTGTTGTTGTTTCCCAATTTGTAACAATTAGCCCTAACTGGCTTATCCTGGATTATGACCCTCGGACATGTTTTTTTGGAGGCCTTTTTTTAATTCCAGATATTTATTAGCTACTTTAAGAAATATACTGTAAAGCGGTCCTAGTTCACTCAGGTCATCAGGTCTAACATTTACTTTTTGTAATAATGCAAGTTCCTGTGGAGAAAATTTATCTACTGGAGCATGCCACACCAATTCCTTGAGACCATGTTATATAATCAGTACTTTGTCTTTGGTAATCTGGAGATACATACTTGGGGCCACTACCAATGATCAAATAGTATATCCTGTAGACTGTTCCTTGTCTCAGGAAACCAAGGGGTACATACAAACTTCTTTTGTTGTAAACATGGTAGCATGAATTAGTAGTATGTACTTGAGTCAGTCTCAATTCTAGGTGAGCTCGTGGTATACAGATGTAGCAACCTTTAACTTGACTTTTAACATGTTAAATACACTGTGGCAAGAAACTTTAACTTGACATTTTCAAGAGGCAGGTGGCTGACATTAATAATTGAGGTACTTTACTTCACATAGTTTTACATTTTAGGGTTGAAGATTTTTAGAGACTGATCCTGATTGGTGTGCATTTAAATATTTGTGCAGAAATTGCAATATGTATAAGTTACAGTACACAGTTACAGAGTTGCATAGTTGATCAGGTTGAAAAAGGACACAGGTCAATCAAATCCAACCTATAATCCTACCGTGTTAATCTGGAGGAAGTCAAAACCACCATGAAGTTGATTCCAATTGCCTCATTAGAGGAAAAGTTCCTCCCTGACTCCAAATATGACAATCAGAATAAATCCCTGGATCAACGTCTCATTTCCAGGATCTAGTGCTCATAACTTGTAATATTATATTTTTCAAGAAAGGCATCAAGACCCTTCCTGAACTTGTTCAAAGAATCAACCATCACAACATCCTGTGGCAGAGAGTTCCATAGTCTCACTGCTCTCACAGTAAAGAATCCCCATCTGTGATGATGGTGAAACCTTTTTTCCTCTAGACATAGAGGATGCCCCCTTGTCCTTGTTACAGGCCTAGGTGTAAAAATATCATTAGAAAGAACTCTGTACTGTCCAGTTATATATTTGTACATTGTAATTAGATCGCCCCGAAGCCGTCTATTTCCTAAACTGAATAGCCCCAAGTTTGATAACCTTTCTTGGTACTGCAATCCACCTATGCCATTAATTACCTTGGTCACCCTTATTTGCACCCGTTCTAGATCAGCCATGTACTTCTTATACACAGGGGCCCAAAATTGTACACAATATTCCATGTGTGGTCTGACTTTTGATTTTATAGAGGCAAAACTATCCCCAAATCTCTCTACAAGGTCATAAATAAACATATAAAAAATATGAGGGCTCAGTACTGACCCCTGTGGAACCCCACTGGTAACTGTGACCCACTCTGAGGATGTACCATTAATAACCACCTCCTGTTTTCTATCACTGAGCTAGTTGTTAACCTAATTACACATATTTTCCAACCAGTCCCAGTATTTTCATTTTATATACCAACCTTTTATAGGCACAGTATCAAAAGTCTTCGAAAAGTCTAGATACACCACATCCACAGCCTTACCCAGATCCAGTGTATAACTTACCTCCTCATATAAGCCCCTCAGATTAGTTTGACAGGACTGATCCCTCATAAACCCATGCGGATGCTGTGTTAACAGTTTATTTGCATTGAGATACTCGAGAATAGCATCTCTTAGAAAACCCTTATATATTTTACTTACAATGGAGGGTAAACTTACAGGCCTATATTTTCCGGCACTTTTTGAGCCCTTTTTGAATATTGGCACCACATTTGCTATGCTCCAGTTCTGTTGAACAGACACTGTTATAATAGAATCCTTAAAAATTATAAATAAGGGTCTACTTATTTCCTGCAGAAAGCGGGGGTGTATACCATCCGGACCCATTGATTTGTCTATTTTAATGTTTTGAAGGCGGTGCTGCACTTCTTTCTGGGTTAAGCAGGTGACATGTCATCTGACATTGGATTTTTCTGTGTAAATACAGTATAGTAAAAGGTGTTTTAATTGATTGGACTTTTCCTCACCCTCCTCCACCATTATACCCAGATTACTTTGAGAGGGCCAACACTTTCAGTTTTCAGTTTCTTACTATTTATGTATTTTAAAAATATTTTTCTTTCTTTGTTTCAATCTTTGATGCCTCTATTTGTCTTTTACACAATTTATTTTTTTCTATATAATTATTTAATGCCTCGTCACTACCATCTTGCTTTAGTAGTTTGAACTTACTGTTTTATTTAACCACATCAGCTTCATCCTGTTTTTAGCTTGTTTATTCCCATAAGGCTGGATTCACATGAGCGTTGCACATCTCAGACGTGAAAAATGGCTGTTTTTCACGTCCGCGCTGCATCCCTGCTCTGCACTGTGGGACGCGTTATCACTCATCCCCCATAGACCAGAGTCTATGGGGGATGTGTGAAGCGTGAAAAAATAGGACATGTCCTACTTTCTCACGGACCCTTCACACGGTTCGTTGAAACAACGGCCGTGTGAATGGCCCCATTAAATTACATAGGTCAGTTTGAGGGCCGTTGTTTTAACGGCCATCACACGGACATATAACGCGTTCATGTGAAAAAGGCCTAAGGTATATATTTTTCACAGGATCTACTTAAGAGGCTTTTAAAAATGGCCCATTTAGGCCTTATTCACACGAACGTCAGTGTGACGGCAGTTAAAACAATGGCCGTCACACAGACCTATGTAATTCAATCGGGTAGTTCACATGGCCGTTGTATCAAGGGACCATGTGAAGGGTCTGTGAAAAAAAATGACATGTCCTATTTTTTCACGCTTCACGCATCCCTCCATAAACTTTAGTCTATAGGTGATGTGTGATAATGCATCCCGCAGCGCAGAGCTCGATTGCACCTCGGAGGTGAAAAACTGCCTTTTTTCACGTCCGAGACGCGCAACGCTCATGGGAATCCGGCCTTAGTTTGTGTGTTTTTATTTTTGAGGACATGACATCCCTTGACCCATGAAAATTGACCTTCCTGAAGTTTAGTGTTTTTGGAGGTACTCCTACTAAATATCTTATTAATTGAATGATAAAAACTCATTGGTTAAAATTAGGTCTTGAAGTGCCCACCCCCCTCTTGTTGGGTCCTGCACCAGTTGTGAAAGGTAATTGTCTTTAATTATTTTCAAAACATGTATTATTGTCATACATGGAGAATTATAACAATCCCCTATCAGTATTTTATTATTCTTTCTCCCTTCCCTTATTTCCACCCATAGGGACTCCACATGATCATTTCCCTCATAGATATCATCATGCAGGATGGTCTTTAGGCAGGATTTTACATTTCTTATTAGTAAGATCATTTCTAAAAAGACTGTAACCCTGAATATTAACAGCACAGTCTTAGCGATCAGCCAGCCATGTCACACTTGTCCCCACTATGTCACAATTCTCCTCCAGCATTATCAACTCTAATTCCTCAATCTTGTTATTGAGGCTTCTGGCACTTTATATGTTTATCTGTACCACTTTTCTTCTTATTTCTATTAACTGTTCTAACCCGTTCCTCTATTCCACCCCATTTTTATTTCTCTGCACCAGCTCACTCGCTATTCTGTCCTTCCCTCCTATACAGTAATTGTCTCCCTGTTCCCTAGTTTAAACACTCCTCCAACCTTCTAGCCATCTTTTCCCCCAACCCATCTGCACCCTTCCCATTTAGGTGCAGACCATTACTACCGTAGAATCTGTAGCCAACAGAGAAGTTGGTCCAGTTCTCCAAGAACCCGTACCCCTCCTTCCTACACCAATTTCTTAGCCTCTTATTCACCTCCCTAATCTCCCGCTGTTTCTCTGGTGTGGCACGTGGTACAGGTAATATTTCTAAAAATACTACATTTGAGGTCTTTGCACTGAAATTCTTACCCAAGTCCCTGAAATCACATTTTAGTACCTTTCACCTACCTCTAACTTTGTCATTTGTGCTAATGTGCACCAGGACCGCTGGGTCTTCACCAGCCCCTTCCAATATTCTGTCAACCCGATCCACGATATGCCAAACCTGAGCACCCGAAAGATAGCAAAATGTTCGGTATTACTGATCTTTGTGACAGATTGCCCTCTCTGTTCGCCTAATAATAGTCTCCCACTACCAGGACCAGTTCAGCCTTTCCTATGCTCCCATTCCCCTCCTTACTGGGGCAGACATTCCCCTGGTTGCTAGAGGAGGTGTCTAGCTGCAGCAATGCTACCCCCTGAATTGACCTTATAGTATTTAGGGTGTGCTTACTATGAATATAACAGTTTGTTATGGAAACCTGACTGTTCATGGAAAAATGTTTCAATGTAGTGCTTGTGAGCATCTATGTGTGGCAGACATTTATGCTGCCAGATGTCCAAGTAAAACTAGGATAATGTAAGCCATCCTGGCAATGAGTCCTTACCCTTTTTCTCCATTTCGGTAGGAAGTTTGTACTTTAAAAACTAGGAAAAAAATTGTTATAATCTTGCTGCTGGCTGTATTTTTAACCCCTTCCCAACATCCGTTGTATATATAAGGCTCTGTCGGGGAGGGGTTACAGCTGACACCGAGCTGTAATGTTTAGGACCAGAACTAGCCTCTGATTCAGCCGATTAACCCCTCAGATGCTGCGCTCAATAGAGATTGCAGCATCTGAGGGGTTTTTAGCCACCGGCACCCCAGCAACGTGGTTGCTGGGTTGTCAGTGGCTGCAATGGCAACCGGAGGCCTAATACTGGCCTCCCGATCTGCCAGCTACAGAAGCCTCCTATGCCCCACTCGGAGGCGGGGCCTAAAAGACTTCCAGTACCGACGGCAATTTGGCGTCGGTTCGGCTTCCGTCTCGGGAGCTGAGTCGGCGTCATCAGCGGTGGGTGTTCACTGTATGTTACAGCGGACACCCTGCTGTAATGTCAGGGACTGGAGCTAGCTCCAATCCCTGCCATTAACCCCTTAGATGCAGTAATCTAAAGCGATCACTGCATCTTAGTGATTTGTAGCAAATCGGCAGCCCTGCCATGTGATCGCAGGGCTGCCAACTGCTACTATGTCAACAGGAGGCCTAACAATGGCGTCCTGGTCTGATATTATGAAAGCCGATTAGCCCACCGCCCAGAGGCGTAGCCTAATCGGCTTGCTGTCAGTAAACGACTGACAGTTATAATACATTGCACTACATAGATAGTGCAATGTATTAGAACAGCAATCAAACAGTTGGTACTTCAAGGCCCTAGTGGGACTAAAAAAAAAAATACAAATAAAAGTTACAAAAAATAAAATAAAAGTTTGAAGTAATAAAATAAAACAAAATCACCCTTTTTCCCTTATCAAGTCATTTATTATTGAAAAAAAACATATATTTAATAAATAAACCATACATATTTGGTATCGCCGCGTCCGTAACGGCCTGAGCTATAAAAAAATTATGTTATTTATCTTACGCAGTGAATGCCGTAATCTGCAACATTGAGTGTACACTAATTTCTGTAAAATACATACAGGGTTAACATTCTCACTACACCCCTAGGTGAATACCTTAAAGAGTGTAGTTTCCAAAATGGGGTCACTTCTGGGGGGTTTCCACTATTTTGATCCTTTTCAAATGCAACATAGCGACCAGAAACCAATCCAGCAAAATCTGCACTTCAAAAGCCAAATGACGCTCCTTTTCTTCTGAGCCCTAACGTGTGCCCAAACATGCTCAGTACACTCCTAGATGAATTCCTCAAGGTGTGTAGTTTCCCAAATGGAGTCACTTTTGGGGAGTTTTCACTGTACTGGTACCTTAAGGGCTTTGCAAAAGCAAAATGGTGCCAAGAAACCAATCCAGCAAAATCTGTGCTCCAAAAGCCAAATGGCGCTGCTTCTCTTCTGAGCCCTGCTGTGTGCCCAAACAGCCGTTTATGACCATATATGGGGTATTGCCGTACTCGGGAGAAATTGCTTTACAAATGTTGGGATGCTTTTTCTCCTTTTATTTGTTGAGGAAATGAAACATTTTGAGCTAAAGCTACATCTTATTGGAAAAAAATATTTTTTTTAATTTATTTTCACTGCACAATTCTAATAAAAACTATGAAACACCTGTGGGGTCAAAATAGTCACTACACCTCTAGATTAATTCCTCAAGCAATCCAGCAAAATCTGTGCTCCAAAAGCCAGATGGCGCGCCTTCCCCCCTAAGCCCTGCCGTGTGCCCAAACAGCAGTTCATGACCACATATGGGGTATTTACATACTCTGGAGAAGTTGCTTTACAAATGTTGAGGTGCTTTTTCTTCTTTATTCCTTGTGGAAATATTTTTTTTTTTATAGCTAAAACTACATCTTATTGGAATAATGTAAAAAAATAATAATATTTTCATGACCAAATTCTAATAAAATATATGAAATACGTGTGGGGTCAAAATGCTCACTACACCCCTAGATGAATTGCTTGTGGGGTGTAGTTTCAAAAATGGGGTCTTTTTGGGGTGTTTTGGCATCACAAGACCTCTTCAAGCCTGACATGGTGCCTAAAATATAATCTAATAAAAAGAAGGCACCAAATTCCGCTAGGTGCTCCTTTGGTTCTGAGGGCAATGCTTCAGTCCATTAGCACACTAGGGTAACATGTGGGATATTTCTAAAAACAGCAGAATCTGGGCAATAAATATTGAGTTGTGTTTCTCTCGTAAATTCTTCGGTGTTACCCCAAAAAAATTTGAAAAATTCATTTCTGCAAAAAATAATACATTTGTAAATTTCCCCTCTGCTTTAACTCTTGTGAAGCGCCTAAAGGCTGTTCTGAATACTTTGAAGGGTGAAGCTTTTAAAATGGGGTTATGTATGGGGGTTTGTATTGTATAGGCCCCTCTGAGCCACTTCACAACTGAACTGGTCCCTGAAAAAATATCCTTTTGACATTTTCTTGAAAATGTGAGAAATTTCTGCTAATGTTCTAAGCCTTGTAACGCCCTAGAAAAATAAAAAGAAGTTAAAAAAACAATGCCAATCTAACGTAGAATTATGGGAAATGTAAATTAGCAACTCTTTTTGTTTGGTATAACTATCTGTTTTACAAGCAGAAACATTTAAATTGATAAAAATGCAAATTTTTGCATTTTTTTCGCTAAATTGTGGTGTTTTTCATAATTAAATACTAAATGTACCCAATTTTACCAGTAACATAAAGTCTAATGTGTCACGAGAAAACAATCTCAGAATCGCTTGGATAGGTAAAAGAATTCCAAATTTATTACCACATAAAGTGAGAGGTCAGATTTGAAAAATAATGCTCTGTCAGGAAGGACAAAAGTGGCCGCAGCGGGAAGGGGTTAAATGACTAATTTTTATGATTGTGTCTATTTAATTTGTGCTACTAGTGAAAAAGAATTGCCATGTTTGTATATACAAAATGGCATAGAAATATCAACTACTATTACTACAACAACTACACCCCTTAACAATGATACCCAAGGTCTCCTGTGATATATTAGAACATAAAAAAAAAAAGAAGAATGGTGGGTAGTGATAAGTAAGATATTAAAAAAGTGGTTTAGTCAATGACTTGGCAGCAAATAATTAACCAGCAAATTAATAATAATACATAGGGATTTTCATGGGAGTATTTTGCTCTATAGGTTACATCTAAATCCATAGAGGGTTTTTTTTATTCATCAACTCTCTCTTTCAATCAATCAATCAATCAATCAATCAATCAATCAATCAATCATTCAGATCTCATACAAAATTGTGTGCATTGACGACCCTCTCTTAAAAAATTATTCGCAGTGGCACAGTACAGAATATATTTGCATGGCAAATTGACCTACTGCACAAGTCTGTTGACTCTGAAGGCAATCGGTTTCTGGTTTTGTCTTCAATGTGTTTGTTTCAGCTGAAAATAGGTCTCCATTAAATTATTACTCAATACTGAATTGGCTGGTAGTAGTATCTGTGTTGTTTCTAGTGGCAGCATGGCAGTGGAGTGACAATGCAAATCTTCACGTTGTCCGTTAGCCCTGTGGTTTAGGAATGACTCCACTCATCTTATTGTGATAGTGTGAAAGATTGTTTTGCCAATTAGAAGATCACTGTTTTGTTACTCTCAAATCAAGCTAGCAACAAATGGTCATGCACTGACTGGCATGTCTACTAGCATTAGATATTGGGTTCTCAAGCCATAGAACTTGAGAAGATGCCATCTCCTCTTCCTCCTCCCAGGTGAGAAGCAGTTCAATCTACTCCTCCAGTCATTCCTGAGCAGAACTTAGTTCCCCAATAGCAACATGGTATGTAGTCAGGCAAAGAATGCTTCAAGTTTCTTAATGTTGCCTTGTTATCAACAGCATACATAAATTATACTAATAAAATATTTTTATTTGGCTAAACAGTGCACTGGTGCCTGTCGCAAATGGAACATAAACCAAAACTGACTAACTTTTTTATTTTTGTCATCAATATAGCCATATGAGTGCTTGAATTTTTCCGAGCCGAGTTGTAATTTTTCAGGGCACCATTTATTGTACCATATAACTTTCTGGGAAACCGGAAAATAAGTATTTGTGGAGTGGGAAAAAAACAACGCTTCCTCCATTGTTTTTTGTTTTTACATCATTCACCGTGCAAATAAAACAACATTTTAAGTTTATTCTGTGGGTCAATACGATTACGGGAATTACAAATTGATATTGTTTTTTTTATGTTTTACTACTTTTACAAGGAAAAAACGAATTGTTAGAATTTTATATGGATGTGGCAATACCAATTATGTTTATTAGGTTTTTTTGACAACGCTTTAGGGCGAAAATAGGAAAAGGTTTTTCATTTAATTTTTAATATTTTTTTGTACATAAAAATCCCTTTGTTTTACTCTTTTTTTGATCATACCTGCTCCATACTCCCCCTACCTGGCCGTGACGTGAGTATACGTCAAACGTCGGGAAGTGGTTATGGCTCTGTTCACATCACGTTAGAGCATTCTAAGCTTTCCCCACGCATACAACAAACATATCCACAGGCCCCCATTTCCCCAGCATATGCCAAAAGGATGCCCATTTGGCATACACCAACATGCCTTTTTATTTTACTGTATAGAATAGTGTAATAGACCACGCTGTTGTATACAGAAAGATAAAGTAGCAAAACGTATACCGCACAGTATACATTTCTTTATAGTGGTAGCCTTTTAGCAGTGTGTTTTACTCTGTGCCTATACAGTGTGATAGTTCACAACCTTCCTCCAGAAGAATATGTCAAGAGACCCAATCTGAGGTATCTTACCATTTCAAATACATGGCTATCAAGGAGGCATTACTGATGAAGAAAGTAATGATTTCTGTGTTCTTCTGCTGTACAAAATAATCCAATGCCTTTGATTGCAGAAGTCTGCAAGAAGAAAACATAATGACAATTGTAATTATTCTATGTGAAGCTATTTTCATATATTCATATTTTTACTGTACCGACAATCCTTTTCTGGATGACAATCACATTTAATTACAAAATAATGTACACCAAGTAAGTAGTTGTTTGGTTTAACAGAACAAGAAAATGCCTCACCCCTTATTCAAATGATGTGATGTTGAGTATTTATAGAACAGCTTGGAGTTGGATCTTCTCCCAGAATCTCTTGGGAACTATCCAGAATCCCTTGGGGCCATTGTTACATCCAAGTGGGGTCATTTATCAAAGAAAATTTTTTTTAAGTAAATGTGTAATAAACTTTATTTTGTGGCACCCTCTCTCCACTGAGGGAAGTTTAGAAAAAGGGAGACCTTGTGAACATTAAAGAAATGCATGGACTATCTTCATTCTCCATGTATACTGTAATATGCAAATATCATCTTCACCAAATAGATACTCAAACTTTTCCTATAATTACATCTCTGTTCTTAAATCGTCCTTGTCACTGCTCATAACCAAACAGAAAATGCCGTAATGAGCGTTATACCAGCTTAGTCATTCAAAGGGAAAGTCTGCCATTGAGCGCCATTTTGTTTCTTTAATCCTTAATCAAAATTCTAAAATATCTTAATATATCTTTATAGCAGTTGGACCTCTGTTTTTCTGAAACAGAGCTCCAAATCCCCTGTATAGCTCACATGAACAGCGCTAGCCAATCGAGTAGCAGGGGAGAGCATCTCGGACTGACTACAGTGTGCATCGGGTAGTCTTAAAGCGCTGTGGCCATCTTGGATGACAGAAGAGGGTGCCTGGGAATTGGCAAATCGGCAGCACAACAAGAAAAAACTGTTAATTCTGCACTGCCCAAAATGAACAAATTCTGCCACCCCTAGGGAGAGCTTAAGAGCTCAATGCATACTGTTAATACATTGAACTCAATAATAGCACAGTATGCAGTAAGCTTCTTATGTGTTGCAGAATTTAATTACGTAACTCTGTCTATGTATCTGAAAAATAGAGCTCCAACTGCTATAAAAATATAGTAAGAAATCTCAAAATCAGAATTTCACCTAATAACTCGCAGAGGTGTGGTGAGTTTCTCAATTCCTTGAGACTACGTTGCAGATTTGACAGCAGGCACAAACTGTTCTATGACTGTGCTGTTCTATGTGTTTGCTCAAATTTTGCAGATGATACTCTATGGAATGTATTGGGAATTTAAAATTCCATGCAACTTTATGTTATTCCCCGAACGATGACCTCAAAAGAAAAAAGCGTGTATCAAGGAATTGCAATTTATGTGGTCCTCCAATATGTTTTATAAAAGAACACTCTGATACACCTAATGCAGGGCCTGAGGAGGTGGTGCATGATACAAGGACTGAAAGAACACCAAACAGAAAATCCCTTTGTCATTACTCTACGTGCAAGTTGAGATTGGTATAGAAAGTTGCCATAACACATTATACTTCCAGTCAGCTCCCCCACAGGCCATATGTCTAGGCAGTGTACAGGAGGCCGGCACAGTAGAGTATAGTGTTGTAAATAACATGTTTTTTCATGGACAGGAGCATATAAACTTAGTTGAGGATTAGTTTCTTCTGATTTCTTCTGCATAAGGCAATAAAAACTTAAATAAAAAAAAGTATGCAAGTAACCCTATTTTTTTGTTTAATCGCCAAAATAGATTAAACAACTATTCTAATGAAGATATTATAAAGAGTGTCTTTCTTTCCAAATTCAAAACTAAAAATAACCATGTACGTATGGGTTAGTCTACATAATATAATAATTCTTTATATATAGATAGTCAAAACACTAAAACCACTTAATAGTGTGCCACCATAACACCTGTCGAGGCATAGACTTCTCAAGATCCTGTGTTGACACCAAGATGTTATCAGCAGATCCTTTAAGTCCTGTAAGTTGCAAAGTGAGGCCACCTTCGATCGGACATGTTTTTTCAGAACATCCCACAGAGATCAGACGTCCCTCAAACGCCATCAGATTGAGATCTGAATTTGAGGGCCATTATTTAGTAGGTAGTGTGTCTTAAAGTAAACTCAAGGTTTCCGAGAAGAATTTTTCCCAGAGCATCACACTGCCTCTGCTGACTTGCCTACTTCCCATTGTACATCCTGGGGCCATCTCTTCCCTAGGAAGGAAATACACACTTACCCAGCTATCAATATGATGAAAAAAAAAACGTTCATCAGTCCCGGCCAGGGGCGTAGCTAGGGGAGGGCGACAGGCAGGGCCTTTTCCCCCGGGCACAACTGGGATGGCAGAAAAGGGGGCGCTGCTGGTACAGCTGCCGCTACTACAGCTGATGGCTTCTGCAGCCGCCCAGCATTCAGGGCGCCTATCAGCAGCGATCAGTGATGTGGTGGTCCCATACTCTCAGGGCCCCCCGCACCATTAGATTTATGGGCCGGGCAGCACGGGCACCTTTATGCCCAGTGGCAAAGCTAGCACCTAGGGGGGAGACCTGTGCTAGCGACTGCCACATTCAATTGTATCTTGAACGCAGATACAATTGAATACTATGGCGGAGCCATTACAAGACTACAGGCCACGTTCTACCTGCAGTCTATAGGAATCCCAGAGTCCCAGCGCAGACTGGCGTAATGACATCACTGGATCACGCCAGCCTATTCAAACGTCCCGCCTCGGTGTGGGGCAGGGAAGCGGGCTTCGTAAGTGAAAATGTTTTATTTGTTTCTACAAGTGGGGGGCTGTGTGGCCCCATCTACAGAGCGGGCTGTGTGGCACCATCTACAGGGGGGGCTGTGTGGCATCCTCTACTGGGGGCTGTGTGGCGCCATCTACAAGGGGTGCTTTTTGGCACCATCTACAAGGGGGGCTGTGTGTGTGGCGCTATAAACAATAGGGGCTGTGTGTGACGTTATCTACAAGAGGGGCTGTGTGTGGCACCATCTACAACAGGGGCTATGAGGCACCATCTGCAAGGGGGCTGTGTGGCACCATCTGCAAGGGGGGCTGTGTTGCACCATCTACAATGGGGGCAGTGTGGCACCATCTACAAGGGGGACTGTGTGTGGTGCTATATACAAGAGGGGCTGTGTGGGGCATTATCTACAAGAGGGGCTGTGTGTGGTGTTATTTGCAAGGGGGCTGTGTGGCACCATCTACAAGTGGGGCTGTGTAGCACTATCTACGAGGGGGTGGCTGTGTGGCACTATCTACAGGGGGTGGCTGTGTGGCACCATCTACAAGGGGGAGCTGTGTGACAGAGTATCCCAAAATCTTGTTTTTTTTTAAGGTTGGTCATCTCGCGGCACAAATCTCAGGATAGGTTGAGATTAGAGTTAAGGTAAGGAAGGACACTGCTGTACAGGGAACATCCCAAAAGACCTGTCGTTTTGGAGATGCTCTGACCCAAGTTGTCTAGACATCACAAACTTCAAGAACTGATAGCTACCCTTGATAACCCAACCCTTAGCACGTGCCATTGTAACAAGATAAACAATATATTTCACTTTACCTGTAATTGGTTTGACTGAACGATGTATATGAAGTTTGAAGGGAAAATTTTATATTAGATGGTGCCTATTTAAATTACTTTTATACAGTCAGAGCCACTCTGCTTTCTGCTCAGGCTAAAGAAAAGGCTACCTTGATCTGAGTACCCCATTCACCCATAAAATTAATCTGCCCTAATAGGCCAGGAGATGTGTAGATCTGAATATTTTAATTCAAAGTTTATTTAGTTATATCTTAAAGGCATAATTTTGCCTTTAATGAACTTACAATTTTTTGTTAGGGAATCATGTTATCAGAAATGCCCCAGTATTTTCTTATATTAAAAGTTCTCTTTGCTAAAAATCATAAAAACTTGGGGCAGGGAAATGTGGCCAACCTGACTAAGTCTTCCTCTCCATTGGTCCCATAGTAGCCTCTGACAGACAATATGCATGTGGCATAATTCTAATGTGTTATTGCTCTATGAGTTCTAAAAGGTATTTGAGTCAAACAAATTGTGGTTGCTGCGTGTGACTTTTTTTATTTTACATTTGTCTTTAAATTATTGATATTTAGCTGTTAGTTTTGTCATATTTTTTCTAATTAAAACTATACAATGAAACATATTCTTTTTTTGCTAATCTGTTTTTATTTTCTAAATGTAAACATTATTTATTGTATTTTTCATACATTATTATGGAGGTAGCCAACCTGCTTGAGCTGCTGCTCTAAAACTGTGAAACAGCAATTCAGAGATTTTCTTAACAACAGCCACATGGAGATAAGAAATCTTAGGCAGAATGGTCAATGGTGGATCCTGTGTTATCCGTCCCCAGCATTATAAGGCTGGAATCACATCTGCAGTTTTTGGTGCTGTTTTTGATGCAGTTTTTTTGCCCCAAAGCCAGAAGTGGATCCAAGCAAAAGGAAAAGTATAAAGGAAATAAACCTTGCTCTTTTATATCTACTGCATGCTGAAAAGTGATCCTGACGGAACAAGAAGTGTCAGTCTACTGTGAGGGCTCAGTGGTCAGTGTAAGAACTGCAATATTCCAAGTTTTTTTTTTTTTAATATATAAATAGTGACATTGAAAATTAAAAAACAAAATAAAATGTAAAAAAAAAATTATATATGTACATAAAAACTTTATTGAAACAATAGGTGATTTTTACTCTATACATTTCCCTTAAAAAATGAAAAAGAACCTATGACATAGAAACAACAGTAATTATAAATTGGCCAGGGCCTGCCGTAACTAAGGAGTTGTCTAGATGTCTATAGCTGGCTTAGAATATGTCCTAAAACTTGTATCATACAAAAGGGGGGCTAGTTTCTGTGAACCCGGATGGCGCAGTCCCGTACTTTCCACAGTGCAAGCTCTTTCTACAGCTGAAGTCATACTAAGTCACAGGCGTTTACACATTGTGAAAGGACTGAGTTAATGTGACATGGTCCAATGCATCAGACAACAGAAGATAAACCATCTGTATGTGCTCCTGGCACTAAATATAATAACCAAATGTAATAACCAGGTTTCCCTTTTTATGTCTTTTATATGATAATAGTTTGTGTTGTATCTGTCAGTTCATTCCTGAATCATTGCCACTAACCCTGCAAAGCTT
Organism: Rhinoderma darwinii; assembly: GCF_050947455.1. Classification (NCBI taxonomy): domain Eukaryota; kingdom Metazoa; phylum Chordata; class Amphibia; order Anura; family Rhinodermatidae; genus Rhinoderma; species Rhinoderma darwinii. The sequence goes on along the minus strand of NC_134696.1, from coordinate 56,584,015 downwards.
TCAGGCTGCATTTATATATAACCAACATGTCCAACCTGGAGTCTGTCAAATCTGCGCATCACTACATCATAATGTAGAAGACTTGTAAGAAGTTATGACCAATAAATAAATAGGAAATATGCGCCAAGTGATGTGTTGTCAGAAATGATAGCTGTTACATACACATTTGGTGAAAAAAGAATGACTTTAGTAAAGTGCTTGATAGAGGGCAGTATGTTGATTCTAAAATTGTAAAATTTTAATTTTCTGGTTGGAATAAGGCTGCAGTTTGTGCTGTGATAATTGTCATAATAAAAAATAATAGAAATAAAACAACATTTTACATCACACAGGAATGCAAAATGAGACCAATTTTGTAGATTGGCCATTAACTTGGTACTGTATACTGTACCTGGCCAAGTGGTGGGATACATTATAAATATTTGGGGAGATTTACTAACAGGGACATTCTAATACAGCGTGCTACATCTTTCAGAAGCACTGACAGAGATCAAGTGATACTTTTCACTCAGCTTCCCTGTTTAGCACTTTGGGGTTTAATAGGTATAATTATAACTGTACACATGTGTACAGCTTGAGTATTATACTAATGCAGACATACCTACACTTCTGGAATGTCCTGGAGACTCCCGGAGAAAGAGAAGACCTCCTAGATGTCCAGAAAAGTAGGCTTTTCTCCTGGGGGCTTTGACATTAGCAACTCAGGGGTCATCTATTAGGTGACGCTGTTCAGGGCTGTGCATGATTTCAGCAGGTTAACAACAGATCTTCATATATAAGATGTCAGCAGGGAAGAGCTCTCTGCTTCCTTTTAGATTTTTCCTCCTGCATTTGGACCAAAAAGCAGAGAAGAAAGGTCTTGGTATTACCAGTATTATATGCATGCAGGGGGTAAGCAGAGCAGAAAGTCTGTGAGGTGCAGCTTCAACCAATACCTGCAGCGCTCTGAGTGATTTTATTGAGGTGGACGTCATTTTGACAACTGCTATTGTACAGCTTAGTACCACGCAGCCCTTTTGTTATTGCCTATAGTGTATAGGGCACCTAGGCACCAGTGTGAAAGAACTAACAGCCCTTGTAGGTTACATGACCCTGGTAGCATTCATTTGCTAATTATAACAACTTTGCCCGGTTTCATGTTGAGTACGTACTAATGTCCTTATTTAAAGAGGTCTGTTATAGTGGCATGTTCTCTATAAGCAATAATGATTCCCCAATAGCGTCATTATGGTTCTCTTTACCAGTGAGTTCAACTCATATTTTGCTATTCTCCGCAGCACTTTATTGTATTATACGAGCATTCTTGTTGCTACGGTGTGCGTTTCTGATCATAAGTATATATTAGTGAACTGCTTATCTAATAGTTCCTTGATACTGTATATTCATGTAGGCTGACCACAGGGAAACCTAGCACTATACAAATATACTGCTGACTCCAGAAAACAGTACTACTTTTATGAGGGTATGATTTCAAATATACTATACAGCGCAAGCAAACCACCACCCCATCATTACACCTAGAGACGGGTATAAGTGGGGTTAATAGGATCAAAGACTTTTTATTCCTTCCAGTATATCATAATGTTTTTGCTGGCATTGCAAACAATTTGCTAAAAGCTTTTTTTTTGGGTTGTTGTTTTCAATAGATATGATGCACAGTTTGCAAGTGATTTGTTTGTAATGATTTACTAGAAGACAAAAGACTCATGAGCTATATTAGATGTACTTGTTTCACAGTAGGAGAAAAAAAAATTCTTCTTTCCACAAAATGTGCTGTAACGCTCTGCGGATCACTACCCAATAATTATAAATGTCTGTACATTCAGCAATTCCTGTCTGTTTTACAAATCCATCTGGCCTTATCTTAAAGACATTAATGGAAGAGAAACATGACTTGAAGTTCATGTTCATGCAAATAGCTGTCTTAAAAGAAATGCTTGTGGAAGATAGTTAGCAGAATTTTGAGAGCTGGGACAGAAGACTAAGTAGATGAGTCAAGGAATAAGATGTGTTTCTCAGGGGATGTTAGAAGGTCATCCTTATGGCAGAGTCAATATTCAAGCTCAAGAAATTCACCCTCGCAAGACAGAGCTATAGACAAATTCTAGTGCGGGAACTGCACAGGGGGTTAAGAGTCTCAGACGTCCAATCAATCTGTTCTTACGATAGGCACGTATTTATGTCCCCCTGGCATCAACAGGGTTACGATTTTTTTCTTTGTATCCCCTGTCATTGAAATTCCTAAGCATTTAGCAACAACAAGAGAGAAATGGAGGACTATAAAAGGGACGCATCATTAGATCAAAAACATACTGCCGCTGAATGCACCACTCTTCTCTTATAGGGATCTGAATTATTATAAATTATGGAAAGTAACATTTTATTGTAAAATGTCAGTTTTTGCTAGTCTACTAATATTGGGTTTAGGTACATGGTGACATTATTCTACCTTAAGGGACTTGTTGGCATATAGCAACATAGCTACAGCAACAGTATTCTTGGCTGTAACCCATACAGATAGTTGTAGATGAGATACGGGCCATATCAAAGGTCACATTATGGTGGCATCTTGACTAAAATGTCTCAGTCAGCACCAATCAAATCAAAATTTAGGTTGTGACCCCATCACTTGTTACCAATAGGGTTCCACTGTAATAGTGTCTGTCTCTAACCTGCTAAATTAGGCTCATCATAAATAATGCCATTAGTCTGTCTTTAGGAAAGTTATTGGCACATAGCAACATAGGTTTTAACACTGTATGTACGGAAGGGGGTGAAATAATAAGGGTGTGAAGAAGTGGATATAGGAAAGATGCAGTAGAAGCTTATAGTCTGTTCAGCAGTTACTCTACAAATAGATAGTTACCTATTAAAAAAAAAACAAATGGATTTCCACACAAGTCCAGTTCCGGAACTTGCTGTGTGGACATGTGCGTGTAAATAATTACATATATCTTTATGCAGATCTTAGTTGGGGGACACCTATTAGGGTTCTAGTAACGTTACAGTGTAATGTACAATGGCTGTCAGTTTTACCTATATTCTCACAACACGCAGAACTGCATTTTAGAGGAAGCATAACAAGTGTAAGAAGTAACAAATTCAATTTCTGTTAATAAATCAGAAAATCATCCACTAATTTAATTACTTGAAATGATTGTTATTTTGAAATATATCATATTCATTTGCAATTTGATTAATTCTTTGTAACATTCTTTCTTCTTTGTTTTATGTCTAGAGTGGCAGCTAAAACCCTTCGAGATGTGTTTTCCGCCAGCTGTGAACACTGCCTTTGTGCCCGCCGCTGCTAGGATGCTATTTTTGATGGCCCTGGCATGCGCTAGTCCTTTTCTAGAATTCCGAGAAGAAATCCCAAGATCCCTAAATGTGGCCATAATATTTAGTGGTACCTCTTACCCACCAGAGAGTGCCCGGTTTGCACCCGCAGCTTTCCGCAATTTTTCTTTGGAAGTGAATCCCATTTCTGTAATACTTAATGACACAAATCCCCGCAGCCTTATCCTGCAAATATGTGATGTTCTCTCCAGCCTGAGAATTCATGGGGTCGTCTTTGAAGATGACACAAGGACGGAATCTGTTGCTCAGATTCTTGACTTTATCTCTGCACAAACATCTATGCCCATCATTGGCATTAATGGAGGATCTGCAATTGTGCTGACACCCAAGGTATGTGCAAGCAGTTTTATCTGTAAGGAAAATGTAAGAACTGTAGCTGTTACAGTCAATAAACATGTAATCTTTATCTTGTACCAAGGAGTTACGGAAACCGTAAATTTAGATATCGGGAGCAGAAGGGAGAAAGCACTTCAGAAACACTCTGTAAAATAGCTCAACAGCATTTGTCAGAATTTGTGATTGGGATGAGGAACATTTACATCCTGCCCACGTAGCAGTTAGAATTCCTAGAGAATGTTCTCCACTAGTTTGTTGAAAGATGTATGAGGCCAAAGCACATCTACTGTATCTACATAAGAAATTCTCTCCCTTGTCTTGAATAGTAATATGACAGGCTTTCCATCATGTCCGGTAAGTGACTTTGGTTGTTCTATCAAAGTGATTTGCTAGGGATGATTTACAGGAAAGAAACAATTCATGTTAATCTTATTCCAACTACTCATAACATTATAAAGTCTAAAGCAATAGAAGGGTGGGTAAGATTCCGACTGCTTGTTATATTGAAAATAGCATAGGTCTCGTTCTTCGTATATTTCTGCGTAACTTTGTTGATTCTTTGGTGAACAATTGTATAACTGTGCATGTAAGATGTAAACTAACAGTATTATATAATATATATGTTTATATGTCCATTGTGAATGGTTTTACATAAAAATAATTATAATAATACAATTATTCAAGCAGAAAATAGCATTGGTCAGGCGCTCTGCCATAGCCCTTTGTTAAATGGGCCATCCATTACTTGGGACTGTTCAGATGTATAAGGTATATATTTATATATATATATATATGTACATGTACATGTATATATATATATATATATATATATATATTAGCAATTCGTATGCAAAATATAATATCAATATCTCCCATTTACATACAGGGTTGCAGTTTTAACAGATTTTATTTGAATAAGTGGAGCGTCATCCAGATCGATCCCTGAACTGGGATTGGGGATCTCTGCTTCGCAGGAGTTCCCACCAAGACGGACTGCACCAAAGTGACTGCAGACTCCTCAGCCTGTCCCAACTGTGATGCTATGGGTCTCTGAGGGGCTACCCTCTATCACATTGCCTGCCATGCGCTGCAAATGTTCAGTTTGGGGATGCACTGTGTGAGGAAACGCTCTGTGCCTCGGTGGGTCACAATGAAAGAAGGCAGGCTATGATGGCCTTGTTAGGTTAATTCGTTCTCTGACACTTACCCTTAGCTGTCCTTCTCTCAACATGTAGAGTGGGAAATGCCAATTCATACAAAGGGGCATCCTTAACTTCCCCCACGTGAGCAACTGGCAGGATTGTTTCTCTTCTTGCGTGTGGTTGTGCCACTCACACCACCCAGGACTTTCTTCCCTTTTACTTCAGTTCTCTTGACTCCCCTATGCAGAGCTGTGGGCCAATTCTCAAATGAACGAGCCATACACAGAATGTGGGACACACAGTACAAGGCACATGGGGGTGGGGGGTGGGACACACAAGGAGACAAGAAACTAAACGCACCATTGGAGTGATCTTCAACTAGGTAAACTACCACTTTAATGTGGAGCACTGACGCATGGTCTGATTGTATTTAGAAATTAAAATGATCCAAGTTGTTCTGTATTGGCAGCTAAAATTCTTCTTATCTATAATTTAGAGACAAAATTGGAATTTTGGCACTTATATAATCCTAATTAGTAATAATTGAAATATATTCATTAAATTGTCCTTTGCAAAGTTCTTAAAATTTCTATTCATCCATTTCTTAGGCCAATATGGCTGCTTATACAGGTATGGTCATCCAGTCTTCTGAATAGTAAATCCTACTAGTATTGCAGCGATTCTTACTTCACTTTTAGCTGCAAAAGTAGATTTTCTTGTGACAAGTCTTTCCTGTAGCTGTACTAACAGCCTTACTGTAAGTAGGAAATGACTGAAAATAAATTTTATAGGCTGCGAAAAAAATGCAAATTTTAATAGAAAGTCTCCCTGACCCTTCTCTACCATCAGATAAATACAGAATGAGCAGGCTCAGCCCGTAATTTGTTACATTTTATCGGGGAAGATTTACTAATACTGTATAAGATTTAGACAGTGTAAGCTTACACAAGATAGTCAGAAAATACAGCAAATTTATCACAGTGGCACACGCTGTATACATTTGGTGTATCTTGCTAAACATGTTATACACTTTTACTTCCTTATACAACCTTTTCGTTGTCTTAGTTTATGCTATTTTTTGCTCCAAAAGTTTGGCGCACTTTTGGCAGACGTTGGTGCATTTTAAGTCACGGCCCCTTTTCTAGATAGTTTTTAAACGTGTCTAGTACGGCGCAAACATCTGTAGTTTTTGTCACAAATCAATAACAAATGTGACTAAATTGATATGTTTCAAAAAGGGCGCAACATAGGCCAGAATTCTGGTGCAACAACAATAGTAAATATGGAAAAAGGAAAATAATAATATTCAACAAATATATCTTCGGCATATCCTATTTCCACTAATGACACTCAACATTGAGTTGAATGAGGCCCCCAACAAAGATTAAAATTGAGCTACCTTCTGGTGCTGGTGATAACCACCACAACCATAACTACGTGGGGCAAGAGGACTAGCTTTTTTGCCTCCCATCTTCATTCCATGATCCTTGTGTTTACTCCCCACACTCTAAGGCTACATTCACACGAGCGTGACAGATTTAGGCCTCATTTACACGAGCGTGTGCGTTTTGCGCGCGCAAAAAAACGCTGCGTTTTGCGTGCGCAAAAGGCAATTGACAGCTCCGTGTGTCATCCGTGTATGATGCGCGGCTGCGTGATTTTCGCGCAGCCGCCATCATAGAGATGAGGTAGTCGACGCCCGTCACCGTCCAAGGTGCTGAAAGAGCTAACTGATCGGCATTAACTCTTTCAGCACCCTCGACAGTGAATGCCGATCACAATATACACCAACCTGTGAATAAAAAAAGACTTTCATACTTACCAAGAACTTCCTGCTTCCCCCAGTCCGGGCTCCCGGCCGTTGCCTTGGTGACGCGTCCCTCTCTTGTCATCCGGCCCCACCTCCCAGGATGACGCCGCAGTCCATGAGACCGCTGCAGCCTGTGATTGGCTGCAGCCTGTGCTTGGCCTGTGATTGGCTGCAGCTGTCACTTGGACTTAACTGTCATCCCGGGAGGTCGGACCGGAGTTATCGGTAAGTCAGAACGTCTTTTTTTTTTTACAGGTTCATGGATTTTCGGAGCGGAAGTCACTGTCCATGGTGCTGAACCAGTTTAACGCTTTCAGCACCGTGGGCAGTGACTGTCTCCTGACGTCGCGTACCCGAACATTTTTTACCGGTTTCGGTCAAAACGAGTTTGGCCGAACCCGGTGAAGTTCGGTGCGCTCATCTCGAATTTGACACTCCGTTTGGATGTTTGTAAACAGAAAAGCACGTGGTGCTTTTCTGTTTACATTCAGGAGTTTGACAGCTCTTGCGCGAATCACGCAGTTCGCACGGAAGTGCTTCCGTGCGGCATGCGTGGTTTTCACGCACCCATTGACTTCAATGGGTGCGTGAGTGCGCGAAAAACGCACGATTATAGAACATGTCGTGAGTTTTTTTCTGCGCACACGCGCTGAGCGCAATTCACGCATCGTCTAAACTGCCCCATTGACTAATATAGGTGCGTACGACATGCGTGCAAAGCACGCGCGTCGCACGCGCGTATATTACGCTCGTGTAAATGAGGCCTTACACGCGTAAAAAACGCATGTAAATCTGTCCATGTGCATTGCATTATGCACCAGTGTGCTTTACTAATGGCATGTGTTTTTCACGCACTCGCAAACACTTTTTTTTTTATGTAGTTGATGCGTAAACACTGACAGCACACAGATGGGCATACGTGTGCTGTCCGTGGTTTTCACACACCCATTGATTTCAATGGGCGACTAGGTGCGTGAAAACGCACCAATATAGGACATGCAGTGAGTTTCACACAACGGACACTCGCTGCATGAAAATTGGTGCTATTACGCAGCATAGCCGCTCCGTGTGAACTCAGCCTATGGGTATGTTCCCACACACAGAATATCTGCAGCAGAAACTCAGGAAAACGCTGGTAAATCTGTCACAAAAATCTGTGCCAAATAGTGCGTTTTCAAGCTCATATTGCTGCTGACACGCTGCAGTTCTTTCACAGTGGTTTTACTTGCAGATTTAGTGTTAAACATTGATTATAACAAACCATATGTGCAGCTGCGGATTTCAAGCGGTGTTTACTGTGTTTCGACTGCTTAAACGCTGTAAAACCGCAACAGATTTGCTAAATGTATGCTCCCCATTGAAGTTTGTGGGCCAAAAATGCAGCATCTCCGCATATAACCCGCAGCATAAATTGACATGCTGTGCAATTGATAATCGAAACGCAGAATTCTTTCCGCACAAATTTTCTGCATTTTTTTCCCGCTGCGTAGGCATGAGATTTCTAAATCTCATTAACTTTTCTGCTACTGCAACTGCTGCAGAATTTCCTCACAGAATTTAGTTACGGAAATTCCACAGCGTTTATGCTACGTGGGAACCGGGCCTTACGCCCTGTTCACACAGAGTTTTTTGCCGCAGTTTTTTGCCACAGTTTTTTGCCGCAGTTTTTTGCCGCAGTTTTTTTGCCGCAGTTTTTTGCTGCAGTTTTTTTCCGCAGTTTTTGCCGCGTAATCCAAGGCAAAAACACACAGCAATAAAACGACCGAAATTACCTCCTGTTGATTTCAATGGAAGGTGAAGTCATTTTTTTCCTGCAAGCAAAATAAAGGAAACGTTCGCGGGGAAAAAAAAGCGACATGCCCTATCTTGAGGCGTTTTCCGCCTCAAAAACCCTATTGAAATAAATGGGAGACGGAAATAAACAAATTTTTTTGATCCATTTCCGTGCTGCGATTGTTGCTGCGATTTTTTGGCAAAAAACGCGTGTGGTGCAAAACCACTTAAAAAAACCGGAGCTGATTTTTCCAGGCAGAATTTTCTGCCTGCAAAAGACCCTAAGGCCTTATTTACACGACAGGGTCCGAGTGTCCGCCGATAAAAACGTCAGTTTTGCATTCGTTTTGCATCCGTTCCGATTCCGTTCCGGGCCGTGTTGCCATTTTTAACGGACGATTTTGACCCATTTTGCATCCATTTTTTTTCCGTGTCCATTTTAAAATTGGATGAATTTCTTTTGTCATTTTTTTGCCACACACTTCCCTCTGTATATAATGCCACATACTGCCCTCTGTAGATACTGCCACAGCCCCCTGTAGGTAATGCCACACAGACCCCCTAGTAGGTAGTGCCACACAGACACCCTTGTAGTTAGTGCCACACAGCCCCTGTAGGTAATGCCACACAGCCCTCCTGTAAGCAATGCCACACAGCCCCCCTTGTAGGTAGTGCCACACCGACCCCCTTGTAGGTAGTGCCACACAGACACCCTTGTAGGTAGTGCCACACAGACACCCCGGTAGGTAATGCCACACAGTCCTCCTGTAAGCAATGCCACACAGCACTCTTGTAGGTAGTGCCACACAGCCCCCTTGTAGGTAGTGCCACACAGACCCCTGTAGGTAATAACACACAGCCCCACTGTAGGTAATGCCACACAGCCCCCTTTAGGTAATGCCACACAGCCCCCCTGTAGGTAGTGCTACACAGCCCCCTTGTACATTGTCACATGCATAGATGGCAACCCCCTACTTTCCTGTAGGGGACGGCTCCAGGAGAAGTCCCTCACTTCACTGTCCATATATGGACACAGTGATGTCACGGACTTCTCCTGGAGCGGAATCCCCAATCCCCGGCCACAGCGTTGCCGAAGCTGTGGCCGGGGATTGGGGATTCCGCTCCTACAGGGAGAAAAAAAATACCCTCCTCCTCCTCCTCCTCACATGCACTTCGCACTATGGGGAGAAGGAGGAGAGAGCGAGCGACAGAAGACAGGGCCGTCACTTGGAGCACATTCAAGTGATGGCCGTGTATTACCTGGCCCCATAGACTTCTATGGGAGCTGGGCAGCCGGGTCAACAGTCGAAAATATGGCATGTCCAAAAATCGGTTGTGTGAATAGCCCCATTAGGGGTCTATTGTTCCTACTGTGGCCGTGCGATGGCCATTTTATGAACAGCCGTCACGGGGCCGGGAAATCCTGTCGTGTGAATAAGGTCCTAGGGTATGTTCCCACACACATGATACACTGCAGATATTTTGCAACAGAAAATCTGCAGCAGAATCTCGAAAAATCATAGGTAAATCTGTCACAGAAATCCGCACCAAATAGTGCATTTTTGCGGTGCATACTATGCGGAAACGCTATAAAAACGGCAAAACAAAATCTGTTGTGGAATTTATGCCCCCCATTCAAATCTATGGGCCAAACACACAGCATGTCCGCACAGAACAAGCAGCTGCAGAATTGAAAGTCTCACCGTAGAGCACTCTCCGCATCACATTTCTGATTTTCTTTTTCGCAGCATGGGCATAAGATTATCTAAATCTCATTCACTTTGCTGCTACTGTAAATGCTGCGGAATTTGCACTGTAGGCTAGTTTCATACACAAAGATTGGCAGCATTTTCTGTGGCATTTTTCGCTGCATTTTTTCTTTTTGCAGCTAAAATACCATGACAAGATGTTAATTAAAAGTCTATAGTAGAATGTGAAAATATCTTTATACAGGGCGCTATTGTGGTCACTGCCTTTTTTTGTTCTTATCAAAACACAGTATGCTCCATTAATGGTGTTTTTCTGGCACATTTTTTTTTATATTTTCCCAATAGAACTTAAAAATGCCTGGAAAATTTAGCAAAATGTGCATGACCGCATTGCTGGATCCATTTTCAAATGAATTCTGGCAAATTTTGACTGACCCCATTAATTTCAAATGGGGTCCGTCTATTGGGGTTTCAGTATTTTTGACTTCAAGAATAATCCAGACTGTGCTGTTGTTGTAGTCAAAAATACTGGAAAAGGCAGTGGAGACCCTAACGGAGGCTCTTAATGCAAAAGTATAACGTCATTACAGTATAACATAAAATATAAATTTATTGATTTTCTTTCCCCGTAATAAATTTTGTTTCACCGGTGCAAAAAAGATACTAAAACAAACTAATATAAGATGTTTATGAGTATTCCTACCTTTAATTCAATGAGGTATATACTGAAAAAATATATTGTGAGTATGACTTGAACTGGGCATGGTATTAATTGAATTCTGGACTGAATTACTGGCTTTACATAAATTTTAATTTTATTTAATGGCAAAATAATGTAATTATGGATATATTTTTTTTGCATGAACTAAATCAATATCATAGGCAAATGTCTATCAGTAAGAAGAATCTTGGTGGGTGAACAACTGAATTTTTATAATGATAACTTGGCTTGATTAAAAATTGATTATTGCTCACATCAGAAAATGTTAAAATTAATTTAGAATTAAAAATGTTGTAATCTGATTGATCTCCCAAGATAATACAATATCATTTCATATCAGTGGCAGTTTGCATAAAAATATTTTTTGACTGATATACACCGCGTTCCAAATTATTATGCAAATTTTATTTTTCGCTGATTTTCCTAAATAGTCCATGCAAATGACAGTCAGTATAATCTTCAAGCCATCAACCGTTGGAGTATAATGCTAATTTTATTGAACAAATCTCCTAATGATAACAGATTTTTTTTTAGAAGTAAAAAACTCAAAATGCACTGTTTCAAATTATTATGCACAACAGAGATCAAAACATTTTAAAGGTTGTAAAGAGAACTAAAATGGTAATTTATTGAATTTGCAGCATCAGGAGGTCATATTTATAGAAATCAAAAGCTCTTTCATTCAAAAAAAACTTAGCAGGCCAAGTTACATGTTAACATAGGACCCCTTCTTTGATATCACCTTCACAATTCTTGCATCCATTGAATTTGTGAGTATTTGGACAGTTGCTGCTTGAATATCTTTGCAGGATGTCAGAATAGCCTCCCAGAGCTTCTGTTTTGATGTGAACTCTCTCCCACGGTCATAGATATTTTGCTTGAACATGCACCAAAGGTTCTCAATAGGGTTGAGGTCAGGAGAACATGGGGGCCTCACCATGAGTTTCTCTCCTTTTATGCCCATAGCAGCCAATGACACTGAGGTATTCTTTGGAGCATGAGATGGTGCATTGTCATGCATGAAGATAATTTTGCTACGGAAGGCACGGTTCTTCTTTTTGTAACACGGAAGAAAGTGGTCAGTCATAAACTCTACGTACTTTGCAGAGGTCATTTTCACACCGTCAGGGACCCTAAAGGGGCCTACCAGCTCTCTCCCCATGATTCCAGCCCAAAACATGACTCCGCAGCCTCCTTGCTGGCGTCGCAGCCTTGTTGGGACATGGTTGCCATTCACCAACCATCCACTACTCCATTCATCTGGACCATCCAAGGTTGCACGGCACTCATCAGTAAACAGCATGGTTTGAAAATTAGTCTTCATGTATTTCTGAGCCCACTGCAACCATTTCTGCTTGTGAGCATTGTTTAGGAGTGGCCGAATAATAGCTTTATGCACACTTGTAAACCTCTGGAAGATCCAACACCTTGAGGTTCACGGGACTCCAGAGGCACCAGCGGCTTCAAATACCTGTTTGTTGCTTTGCAATGGCATTTTAGCAGCTGCTCTCCTAATCCTATTAATTTGTCTGGCAGAAACCTTCCTCATTATGCCTTTATCTGAACGAACCCGTCTGTGCGCTGAATCAGCCACAAATCTTTTCACAGTATGATGATCACGCTTAAGTTTTCTTGAAATATCCAAAGTTTTCATACCTTGTCCAAGGTATTGCACTATTTCACGCTCCTTTTTCTTTCCCATATTGCTTGAAACCTGTGGCCTGCTTAATAATGTGGAACATCCTTCTTAAGTAGTTTTCCTTTGATTGGGCACACCTGGCAAACTAATTATCACAGGTGTCTGAGATTGATTACAATGATCCAAAGAGCCCTAAGACACAATACCATCCATGAGTTTAATTGAAAAACGAATAATGAAATGTTTATGACACATAAATCCAATGTGCATAATAATTTGGAACACGGTGTATTCTTACAATCATGCTCTGTGAAAAAATAGAACCACCAGAGGTGTATATTTTTATCTTAAAGTGGATGTTCACTCACTTTTTCCTTTTCTAGCTAGGCTTAAAATTCTGCGCTGATGAATTTTTTAATGTATCTTTATAGTGGTCTTGGCCTTGTTTTTCTGATACAATACCTCCAAATCCCCTGCTAGACACAGGGGGATATATATATATATATATATATATATATATATATATGTGTATATATATATATATGTATGATAACAGTATGCAATGAGCTCCCATTCTCCTAGTAAAAGCTGCAGGCAGCCAAAATGATGTTTTCAATATTTGTCTGTGCAGGGGATTTGGAGCTCTATATTAGAGAAATAGAGTCCTGATCCCATAAAGGTAAATTATTAAATGAATCAGCACAGAATTTAAACCTAAAAATGACATGATGATAAAATGATTAAGTGTGGAGTTTTTTTAAAAGAAAACAACAAGGCAAAGACTTGTAGAATATATGCAATATAAATGATATGACCAAAATCATTGCAACTGACTAGAGCAGCATGCAGAGGTTTGTATCAAGTGACGCTCCACATCATGAAGAGTCCAATAATGCAAGTGCAAATCATAAAAAATACGTACAAGGAAAAGAAAGAAAGGGGGGGGGGGAAACTAGTGATGGGCTGTGGGGGAGAGGTTTGGCAGCAGCTGGGGCACTACAGGTGTATGTTTTATCAGTTCGATTTATTAATTTTACTATGAACATTTTAGGAATCTATTTTTGCTTCACCATGTGTTGGTTATTACTTAGTAGGCTCCAAAAGCACATATGTTAAGTATTAAAGTAATAAAATCCTCAGAGACTGTAGACAAAATTACTGTATATTGTCACCGGTTTTTTTATAGAGGCCATTAGCACATTTATTTAAAGATATGTCCCCTTTAGTGTTTTTAAAGAGTGAAATAGTCTCGGCATTTGCGAAAGAAGGAAACAATATCATTATAAGTAGGCTGTGAAATTAATATGGGAGCAAAATGGCATATTATGATGCTAACTGCAGAATAGTGCTAGACTAAGCTATCCCTTTACAAATAAATACTTAAATGGAGTATATAGATTATATACAGCATGACATCATAATAAACTGTGTTCCATGAACTCACACCCAGGATTTTTCCCTTTTGAGTAAAGATAAGCTCTACCCATTTGTATAGAGCTAATGACTAGCTCTTTGCTTTGGCATATGTACACCTCAATGCCTGACTGGCTAAAAGTCCACATCCCAGTTCAATATAACCATATAGTGCCATTAAATAGGATATTTCATTATAACACCCCTTTATACATATACGCCCTAATAAAGTATAAGGCATCCTATAGAGCGCCCCCCCCCCCCTAAGAGTCAAAGCAGACTGCTGGTATCGCAATTAAGACCTTTTTAGTTTGATGGAGATGAGCTGCAATACCAGATATAAACAGACGCGGCACTGTTTCTCTGAAAAAAAAGCTCATCCTTTCTCTTATCCTGGACAAGCCCTAAGATCAGAATATAATTATAAACTATGGGGCAAGAAAAATAATAAGGTTGTTCATTTTATTTTACTCTATGTGCCATTTCAAGCCACAAGTTATAAACACGAATCAGTAAAAGATATTAAAAAAAGTTATGACCCCCCTCCAATCCAAACGTAACAGAAATAACAATGTTGTACTTAATCTGTACATTGACTCTACTATTGGTATCACAATGAACTTTATAAATACACAAAGTATAAAATCTGCATTCGAGTAATGGGTGCAGGGTGTTTCCATTACAGCAATCTTAAAATAGATTTAATCCTCGCTTATTTCCATTATATTAAGTGTCTCATGAAAAATCCGGCCTAATAGCAGTATCAGTCTCCTTGGAAGCTGTTGTCCTTGACAGCTATGACAGAGGATTCTTTGAAGGCCCAACAATTGTTAAGACAAATTCATGATCCTTGTCTGTATCTAACTTTGTTTTCCTGCTTGGCAGTTTTTACAAAAAGCCCTCTGGTGGTGAAGTCACATCGATGATTTTTTCCTTTTTTATTCCTTTTATCTTCCTTTATTTCACGTATTATAAACACCTTTCCCTTGCATTTATTTTCCCATCTTCATTTTCTCATTATTTCATCCTCTCTTTAACATAATTTGCTTTCCTCTGATGTCTGTATTATTTCAGTAACATTTTCCCTGTCTTTAAAATGACTTCTCTATTTCACAACTTCAATCAGTCTTTGTCTTTCATTTACATATCAGTTATTTCATTCCACTGTCTTTATCCTCTTCACATTTTAGTCCATGCAGCATATTCTTCTCCTGTCTCGTTCTACCCTCGCTTCCATTGCCTTCCTTTCCTGTGCTGACTGGTAGACAATTTTCCTCCATTAATATTTCACAAATGGTCTTGGGGCAAATGGTTCTCTTCTGACAGTTTATATACACACTTTGTACACTCTCTTCATTCATCCTGCTGCCAGCGTTAGTTATCTGCAAGGCTAATATAGTTCTTAACATTCAATCAAATCACCAGGGAAGGTCCTCATAAATATCTGTGTCAAGGGTAGCCAGTCAGGGTTTCCTATACTTACTGTAAATAAAATAAATTGAGGACACATATGTTCTTCAAGAAAAGTCAGCAATGTCTAGGCCAGGCTTACATTCCCATTGGCAGTGTAAGATTTTGGATCGGAGATATTGGTGTATGAATATTTTAAAGCTAGGTAATGCCATGCAAGTAAAGATCAGTGAATCTAATTTCACGGGTTGCTGATTCTATAAGAACTCCTGAAACGACTAATTCTGGGATCGCTCTTCATGCTTGGCATTATATTGACTTGCCCCTCAGCTGCCAAGGAAATAATACCTAAGGAGTATTACATAAGACAACAGCAGTCAAATTGTGACCTGTGCCTCATAGTGTAGTATTTTCTATCAGATAGGTAATAATAGGGGCTCAGTTGTATTTCCACAAGGTATCAAGCATGCATCTCCAACTCCAAGATTCATGTAGCTCTTTCTCCAGTATCCCCCTGTAAAAAATTCAGAAATAAAAAAAATTATACCCTCTTGTTAAACACATCATTAATAAACATCAAAGTGACACATCGGTGTTAAAAACAATAGGAATTGATTACATTTCACAATTAAAAGATTCAGAACACTTTGCATGAGGGAATTCTTTTGACTTTTGAAATTAAAAACACTACAGTCGATGGTCTAAATGATAAACTTAACCTATTGGATTATTAATGGGACAATGGTCATTAGGCATGATCAACAGTATATATTAAGCTTTGTTTTGCAATATGAAGATAAATGCACGTTACTAAGTAATGACATTGAACACGTATCACATCACTTCCTGACAACAGAGAATGAAAAAAAACATTCTAACTCTAAACCATCCAGCACGGAAATGTAAGATTACTCTATTTATAACTTCTTTTAACTAGACAAAATAATATACTGTATATATTTTGTTATGTTTGTCGCTTTTTGTATTGCTTTGAATACTCTAGCAAATCTTGACAGTTTTGCAGGTCACTACATCGGGTGAGGTCACGTGGTAATGAAAAGTTGGGTCTTTCCTCATTCGAAAATTAACTTTATTTTAGTATATGGTTATATAAGCAAGTACTTCAATTATAGATTACTTCTGATGAGGTGACAGTGTTGCTCACTAAATGGTGAGCTCATTTTAATAACTTTTTATTGTTTTAGAAAATAATTCATTAGCATAAACGCATTACTTCAATACTTGATTCATGCTAGCAAATATGGAAGAACAGATACTTTTTCAACTCACTAACGGGGGGATTCTGAACTCTGGGGAAAAAACTACATGAACCTTAGAGTTCAAGATGCATGCTTGACACCTTGAAAAATGTAAATTAAAGACGACCTCCAGTGGTAACACAACTTTCCATCCTTGAACCCCCCACCTGACTGTATACCACACTTTACACTTATTTTATGTATACTGTACTTACTTTTTCCACTGCTGCCTTTTCTGTCCTTAGAAAAAGTTACATCTTGATTTTTAGATTTTCCCAGCTTTCTCTTCCTCTCTGCTTTGCTATCAATCTCATAATGCTTCAGCACAGCATCACATGACCAGCTAAAAACCATACCATTTTTACATGCTGAAGGACACTGTGATTATCCTTCTCTCTATATTCTCCTAAATAAGCTGAGAAACCATAAGTATACAGCCAGGGGGTGTGCACTATATTCTTCTACATTATACCTGTGTGACAGGAACCTAAGTATCAGTGGTATCTAATGCTAGAAGTTTCTGCCCCCCCCCTGTGGAAAACTAGTGTGGTACAGGAATTACACATAGATCTCCATAGACTCAAGTAGACTAAAGCGTGTCACCGAGCCTGATTCACACTGCCACTAAGCAACCATCCCAGTCTGATATATAGAGATAGAAGCAGCAAGAAAAATAACAGGTGAGAGACTGACACATGGAATACCATAATGAAGCACATGGGAAACTAGTTTTGACTGGAGTTTCCCTTTGAACTATATTACCTATCTGATTGAAAATACTACACTATGAGGGGTGGGTGTTTTTTTTTTCTTTAAGAATTCATGAACCCTTCAAACTGTGTGATTCCACAGCCTACAGCATACTTATTATTCATGGGATGTTGATTGTGGTACCTTGGGAATATATTGTGTGCTGTCAAATAGAGATTTTTAAACAATGTTTTTGTTCTTTTTTTGCCATTGTTAAGAAGCCAGATAAGAGGTGGTGTGTCGTGGGCATTATTTATTTGGGGGGCATTAAATGGAGCGCTTAGACAATAGCAGAGCAGTGAAAATAGGAAAGTGTTATTGCCAGCTTTGATTTAACCCACATTATATTCTATATTGTGCCTAAAAACACTAGTGACACAAAGTTTTTTTATATAGAGAAAGATATCAAGTTGCAAAAAGTTTTTCTTTCACTTACTGTGGTTAATAGCTGTTACATGGGTAAATTTAGAATCAAATATATACTACTAGGCATACAATAAAATTTTAATAATTTACTAAGTAGGATAGCCAAACTTATAGCATGCAATTAAATAAATCCAAGACAGAAATGTTACACGCCCCCTTGCCAATTACCGCCCCATTGACAGTTCAGTGGGTTATTTACATATGGGACGCCAAATATTACGGCACCGATATCTAAATAACGAAGAAGGCTAGGAAAATTTTTTAAAGTGCCCCAGAATTTGTGCAGCCCTCCCCATTACATGCTGCACTCAGCTGCACATGTATAGGCAGGTGAAAGATTCTCTTTAAAGTGTAACAAAGTTTTTTAAAACTTTTGGCATGTCAAAGTTTTGATCAGTGGGGTCTGAGCACTGAGACCCCCACTAGTCGCTAAAACGAAGCAGCAGAAGTGCTCGGGTGAGCGGTGTGCTGCTTTGATTCTGCTTGGCTTTCCTTGGAGCAGTGTACGGGCTCAATATAAAGTCTAGGAGTTCGTACACCGCTCACTCGGCCGCAAGTAGATCATAAATGAAGCGGCACAGTGCTCACCCAAGCACTTCTGCTGCTTCGTTTTAGTGATTGGTGGGGGCCTCAGTGCTCGGTGCCCCACCGATGAAAATTTCTGACATGTCAGTATGACATGATAAAAGTTTAGTTACAGCTTAAAGGCTATGTACAACTTTAAAAACAAAATAAATATATACATATATATATATATATATATATATATATATATATATATATATATATATATATATATAAAAGAGAAAACAGCAGCACTCACAGAATAAATATGAATCGGGTGCCAGCAAAAAACGTCCCGATCCTCGGACGTGATATCAGATATAGAAAAAAGAGAAACTTTGCGGCACTCCAAGTTGAAAAAATGGTGGTTTATTCAATCCAAATATAACAGCAGCGTTTCAATCCTACATTAGGATCTTTCTCAAGCCTATATATATATATGAAGATATCCATCAATGTGATTGGTGCAAGTTTTAATTACTTTTTATTGAAAATTATTTTTACTTTTTGAGATACAGCTGCTTTGTATCCTGTATACAGAGCAGCTGTATCTAGTGCTGAGACCTGAATCCATTACGTCACCTATTATCGATCACATCTAAGTTATGAACTTAGATCTGATCGGTAACAGCTCGATCCTACCCCATCTAATTTAAAAGGGGTCAGCCGATGCTGGGGGAGCTGGGAGTATACTGCAAGGGGGGGGGGGGGTCTGGCCGTTTTAGTGACAGCAGAGGGCTCTATAGGGGGGAATAATCCCCCCATAGAGCCCTCACTAGTTACTATACTGAAAGGTTAGGGGGTCTGAGCCCCCCCTATAGAACCCTCTGCAGTAAGTTAGACGCTCAGACCGAACCCCTCCTTGCATCCCCCTATCCTTCCATTATAGTAACGTGAGGGCTCTATGGGGTGGATTATTCCCCCCCATAGAGCCCTTGACTGCTTGTAAAATGCCCAGACCTCTCTTGCAGTATACTCCCGGGTTCCGGTTCCCCAGCTACGGCTGACCGACACCTTTTGAATTAGTGAAGGCAGGAACGTGAGCGCTGTAAGTGGCGCTCAGTTGTTAATACAGGCCACCGCTCACCTCGTGTATCTCGTCACTTCTCTTCTCAACTGCTCCTTCTGTAGACTTGCTCCTCTCTGGCGGCGCATGCTGCGTACAGCATCAGAGAGGAGGAGGGTTCTTACAGACGTGCCCATCATGCGGCACATTAGGTAAGTAAAATAAGGCCTGTCCCCTCCCCCGGTCCAGTCCCTGGTTCAAAATGCCGCCCCCCATTTTCGGCTAGGTGGCACCGCCTGAGGCTGTCGGCTCACCTCGCCTCATGGCAGGTGCGGCACTGCCCAGAGGTATCAAAGCAATGGAAACCCACCAGAAGTAACCCTATTTTGGAAACTACACCCCTCAAGGAATTCATTTATGGGTTTTGTGACCATTTAGACTTCACAGGTTTTTCACAGTATTTATTTGAATTGGGCTGTGAATTAAAAAAAATTAAATTTTTTCCAATAAGATGTAGTTTTGCCTCAAAATTTCTTATTTTCACAAGGAATAAAATACCCCATTTTGTTGCCCAATTTGTCTTGAGTGCGGCAATACCCCATTTGAGGTAATAAACTGCCATCTGTGCCTATGGGAGGTCTCAGAAGGAAAGGAGCGCTATGTGTTCTTTGGAGTCCAGATTTTGCTGGATTGGTTTTTGGGTGCCATATCGCATTTGCAGAGCCCCAGAGGTATCAAAGCAATGGAAACCCACCAGATGTGACCCCATTTTGGAAACTACACCCCTCAAGGAATTAATTTATGGGTGTTGTGACCATTTAGACCCCACAGTTTTTTCACAGAATTATTTGAATTGGGCTGTGAATTTAAAAAAAATATTTTTTTTCCAAAAAGATGTCGTTTTGGCTAAAAATGTCTTATTTTCACAAGGAATAAAATACCCCATTTTGTTGCCCAATTTGTCCTGAATTCGGCAATACCCCATATGTGGTGATAAACTGCTGTTTGGACCCATGGGAGGGCTCAGAACGAAAGGAGCACGGTTTGGCCTACTGGGGATTTTCTGGTGCGAAGTCATGTATGCAGAAGCCCCTGAGGTACCAGTACAGTTGAAAACCCCAAGAAGTGACCCCGTTTTAAAAACTACACCCCTTAAGGCATTCATCTAGAGGTGTAGTGAGCATTTTGACTGGAGACATACACCCCATAAACTGTAATGTGGGTCCTCCCGGGTACGGCAATACCCTACATGTGGCTGTTATCAGCTGCCTGGGCACACAGGGGGCTCAGAAGGGAAAGATGAGGGGGATAAGATGGGGTAGATTATAAATCAAGGGATGTATGATAAATTTGAAAACACTTTCATACAGAGCCCTGTGCCCCTGTGTCCTTCCTTATCCCCCTCTTATTGCAGACTTTGCACCTCTTTTGACATTTTCCCTTCTTGCTAGTTTGGGGAACTTTTCCTGGAAAGTGTTGCCCTGGTATGATGCGTGTGGCCTCGCTTCCAGAAGTACTAGATTAGATTCTTGATAACCACCTCTTGAAATTCCAGGAAAGTTCCCGTCTGGCCTGTACATCGACGTAGCACGTACGCATTGTACAATGCCATCTGTATGATGTGCACGGCCAGCTTCTTATACCACACCGCATGGTGCTGTAGGGCTTCAGGACTTGATCTGACAAGTCCACCCCTCCCATGTAACTATTGTAGCCCAGGATGCAGTCTGGTTTGGGGGTCTCTGTACTGGTATCTCCTACAGGTACATGGGTACTGGTGTGGCATCTCTCTTGTCCTTGAACTCGACACACAATATGTTGCTGCTAGATTGTGCCCTGCTCTCACCCCTTCTGAGTGTTTGCCCAAGCAGAGTCTTAGGGAGGCCTCTCAGATTTTTTTGTAGCAGTGCCGCATGCCGCAGTACTTCTGGAAGCGAGGAACTTGAAGAGTGGGACGCTGGTATAAAAATTATCCAGCTACAGGTGGTAACCCTGGTCCAGCAGTGGGTGCACCAAATTTATGCATTAACTCCCAGTAAGGGGGGGGGGGCATTCTGGGGGCTGAATACTGGTGTCCTTCCCTTCATATATCCTAAATTTGTAGGTATACCCTGATGCACTCTCTCACAGCTTACACATCGTCATGCCATACCTTGCCCTCTTACCTGGCAGGTACTGGCGGAATTGAAGTCTCCCTTTAAAATGTACCAAGGACTCATCAATAGAAATACAATTCTCGGGGGGTGAATGCTTGGGACAACCGGGCACTGAAATGGTCTAATAGGGGTCTCAGTTTATACAAACGGTCAAAACTGGGGTCATCTCGGGGTGGGCACTGCTCATTATCCGTATAATGTAAGAAGCGTATTGCCTCATTTTAATGTTTTTTAGGTTCCAGTTCAGTTCTGAAGTTGCTTTGAGGGGCCTATATATTAGAAACCCCTATCAAACACCCCATTTTAGAAACTAGACCCATCAAAATATTCACAACAGCATTTGGAAAGTTTATTAACCCTTTAGGTGTTTCACAGGAATTTAGAGCAAAGTAGAAGTCAAATTTAATTAATTTCATTTCATTTATTAGGCACCATGTCCAGTTTGAAGAGGTCCTGTGGTGCCAAAACAGTGGAAACCCCCCAAAAGTGACCCTATTTTGGAAACTAGACCCCTTGAGAAATTCATTGCAGTTTTCATGGGGTGCATGCGCATTTTTGATCAGTTTTTATTCTATTTTTAAGAGGTGTTGTGACTAAAAAAACAGCGATTCTACTTTTGTTTTTTATTCTACTTTTTTGACAGTGTTCACCGTGCGCTATAAATGACATATTCACTTTATTCTGCGTGGCGATACGATTACGGCGATACCAGATGTTTATAGTTTTTTTATTGTCTTATGGTGTTTGCACAGTAAAATACTTTTTGTAAAAAATCATTAACTTTTTGTGTTGCCGTATTCTAAGAGCCATAACTTTTTTATTTTTCCATCAAGAAAGCCGTGTGAGGGCTTGTTTTTTGCGTCACGAACTGTAGTTTCGATCAGTACAATTTTTAGGTACATGCAGCTTTTTGATCTCTTTTTATTTCATTTTTTGGGAGGTGAAGTGACCAAACAATTGTGATTCTGGTTTGATTTATTATTATTTTCTTTTATGGCGTTCACCGCGCAGGACAAATAATGACATAATTTTGTAGTTCAGGCTGTTACAGACGCGGCGATACCAATTATGTATAGTTTATTTGTTTATTTATTTTTATTAATTATAAAGGACTGATGAGGGAAAAAGGGAGATTTTTACTTTTATCACTTTTAAAACTTTTATTTTCTTATTTTTACCCAACTTTTTTTTAAATTTTTTTAACTTTATTACTGTGTTCCGCTAGGGAACTTGAGGGCCGGAGGCCCTGTTCACTATTCTAATACACTGCACTACATGCGTAGTGCAGTGTATTAGAGCTGTCAGCTACTCACTGACAACAAGCATAGTGGGTCCTGACTTTGTCAGGACCCACTAGGCTTCCGTCGATGGCGTAGCCAGAGTCCATTGTTAGGACTCTGGTTGCCATAGTAGCCATCTCCGCCCGCTATCATGTAGCGGGCCGTCGATTGTGGCTTAACCCCTTAGAAGCCGTGATCGCTATTGAACGTGGCTTCTAAGGGGTTAATCGGCGGGGACCTCAGCGATCTGTCCCTGCACACTGAGCTGTGATAGCAGATATCACAGCTCAAATACGCGCCGGGGAAATATGGCGCCGTGTTAACTCAGGTCAGTACTATTACTGAGCTGAGCGTGGACGATGCACTCATCATGACGTAATAGTACTGAGCTGAGCGGGAAGGGGTTAAGGACTATAGGTTTAGAAGTATAGTTTGTAATTGGATTGAGAATTGTTTATGAATTACAAGCTGATTTGACACACACTGAGTGTTTAGTAGTTACGGAAACAGCGTAGCTCACATACTACGCTGCTTCTGTAACTGCCATTCACTGCTATGGGAGTTACAGAAACAGCATAGCTCAGCAAGCTACGCTATTTTCTTTTTCATGGTCGGATATCTCACGCTTTAGCCCGAACACAGAGCGGTAGAACGGGTTTTAGAGGGCCTAGGTGCCGGTCCCAGAGGTGGTACCCACATCTATCTGACATTTATGACATATCCTGTGGAATGACATAAATGTCCCGGATGGGATAACCCGTTTAAGCGCCACCTTTTTTCTAAACCCACCCTCTTCGCAGTTCACCATCCAAAAATGTAATAGATAAGCAGAAAATGAACTCCTCTGTCCTCTGCAGTATTTCTACAAGACTGTTTATTTCAGGAACATGCAGAAAATCCATGCAGAAAATCCTGCTGACTGAGGAATTGTATAAGCAAGTTTATCTCATGTTGGCTTTTATTATTCATTTCTAGGTTTAGTGTTCCTTGAACCTCTTAGCAACATCCAACATACAGTTAAGTCGGATCTGCGCTACACCAATTTGGCTCAGGAGCTGAGCCCACACCATGCACAGTGGTTGTCAGCTGTTTCAAACAGCTGACACCTGCCTGAAATGGACGGGATTGAAGATACGTCTAATATTAAAGTCCCCTTTTTAGGGTGACTAAAAAAATGTAAGAATAAAACTAAAAGTAAAAAAAAAATGTAAAAAAATATGTAAACAATAAATAAGTAAACATAATTGGTACCGCCGTGTCCATAAAAGTACTAGTAAAATATGACATTATTTAACCCACCAGGTGAACAGCATTGCTGTTTTTTGGTCAACTCAGCTCGCCCTGCAAAAAAAACAAGCCCTCATTCTGCTCCATTGATGAAAAAATTAAAAAGTTATGGCTCTCAGACTGCGTTGACGCAAAACATTTTATTTAACAAATTGTTTTCTTTTTGTAAAAGTAGTACTTCATGAAAAAAACTATAAATTTGATTACGCGGTAATCGTATTGATCGGCAGAATAAAGCTAACACGCCATTTTACGCCAGATAAACTAGACTGGAAGAACGATGAATTGAATAATGTTTTTTTTCCCATTCCAACCCAATAAGATGTTTGGTTTTTTTTCATTTCTCCAGCACATTATATGGTACATTAAATAAATAAAATAAAAATGTTATATCTGTTGGAATGCTATGATGGAAAAATGAAAATTAAAAAACAAAATTAGCTGTGTTTCCAAGGGGTTCCTATGAACAAACTCTGTGTAGTCTGATTTTGCAAGCATATATTACTCCTCTACCCCTGCCCCTTCCTCTGCGGTCTGTAGGATAGCAAGAAGAGAGATCATATAGAAAGGAGAAACACTTGACTATAGGATCAAAATACGCAGGATTTGTATGTAGTCTGTAAGCATGGAGACACATATGTCTGCATTAGAGCTGTAGAGATAAATCAGTTTATTATTTCCCTAGAAATAAAGGTGGTAATAATACAAATAATGTATAACAGTGTGACACAATATAAAGTAGAATAAAACAACCCATATTGCTTACTTGGTAATGGCAAGAGGGATTATTATTATTATTACACTTTTTCCAACAAGGATTAGAATTCTAGTTATTTCTTGAGCACCTTAATCTTAGTTCACTTTGTAATTTCTTAAAGTTCTCTCTGTCTTTCATTGCTAATATGTTTCCCTGTCTACTTTTTTCTTTTGCAAGTCTTAGGTATGCTTTTTGTAGTATTAACACAATTTTTCTAAAAAATGAAATACATGAATGATATTTTTCACAATGTATATCACGTAAAATATTGCAATGACAGCAGATATATATATATATATATATATATATATATATATATATATATATATATATATATATATTTTTTTTTTATTATCGCTTTTTCTTTTCATTTTATTAAAAGCTATTTTGTTAATAATACAGACTAGTAGCAAGAAGATTAGCATACATAAAGTACCAAAAGTATTATAAAGCAGAGTGTCACGGTCCAGGTATACAGTACCACAGTCTTGAAATAAGTGCATATTACCCCTTTTTCTTATATATTTTTTGGTTTTTCAGGAAAAAGGTTCAACCTTTTTACAGTTGGGGGCTTCTACAGAGCAGCAACTTCAAGTCATTTTTGAGGTTTTGGAGGAATATGATTGGACGGCTTTTGCAGTTATCACCACTTTATTCCCTGGCTATGAAGACTTTGTGGATTACATTGAGTTGCTTACTGATAGTAGTTTTATCGGATGGGAAAATCGAGGTGTTTTAACACTCAATCTTACTGATGATCCCAATGGGGCGAAACTAAAGAGACAACTAAGAGAAATAACCGTACAGGTGAGACTGCTCTACTGTTCCAAGGATGAGGCTGATGGAGTCTTCAAGGCTGCAAGAGAAGCTGGGTTAACTGGACCTGGATACATTTGGTTTATGGTGGGAACCAACTTAGGAGGCACCGACTACATGCCAGAGCACTTGCCTGTTGGTCTGTTTACAGTTTTGTCTGCTGGATGGAAAGATGACCTCCACCGTAGAGTTCAAAATGGAGTTGCTATAATCGCTAAAGGGGCTGAGGCTTTGTACAAAGATTTTGGTTTTATACCAGAATTTAACAATGATTGCAGAGCACCAAACCTTACCCATGGAAGTGAAAAGCTTCACAGGTAATGTTAACTATTTTGAATAATTTGGATTTTGTTCCGATTTTTGTCATGACATTTAAATAGGGTGTTCTGAGTTTTTTTCTTGTTATTTGAAATGTAGGTCTATTATTGGATCCATCTGTCTTGTTGTCCTCCTCTTCTTCCCTTACTAAACTTGAATAAGATAATGAACATTTTAATGGATCATGAGATAAAAAATAAATGTAATGTAACTTCTCCCAAACATTGTAATACTACCCACAGGGGTATCAAACAACATTTTGGATCACATCAGAAATATAAGTCCATCAAGTTCAAACTTTTATAATTCAAAAACTCCAGTTGATCAAAATGAAAGGCAAAAACAACTCTGCATGGACCAATTTGTCAGAGTAAAGACATTCCTTCCAAAGTACTACTTGCAAATGGACAGATCTCCAAATCAAGATTCAACATTAATACCAGTAACACTGTATATAATGTTTCTTGTGTGTCTAAACTTAAAATCTTTATACATTAAATCATCCATAACCAAATCCTGTGGGAACCTGTTCCCTAACTTTACAGTCTAGACACTAAAGTATTGCTTTCAAATTAAATTAAATCACTCTTCCCTTAGCTGCAGGCAGTGATCGTGTTTTTTTCTCTGAAATATACACAAAAATACGTTATCAAATTGCTTTTGATAGGGCAATTTAGATATATAAAGAGATCACATCCCCTTTCAGCCTTCTCTAGGTTAAATAAGATTAGGTTTCACAATATTTCTTCATAAGTGAGATCTTCCACATCCCTTATTAATTGATATCTATTGTAGTCCTTATTAGTACTTTATAAAGATGGAAAATAATATTTACTTCTCTAGAAATCGTGCCCTGACATTAAGTGCTATATTTTCATCTATCATAAATAATTAAACTCAAATTTGTATACCAATGTAAACTCACCCAAACATTCATGATATATACGGAATAGCATGCATTTTTTATTTATTTTTTTCCTTTAAATTCCATATTCTTACACATTAAACCTCATCTGCCATTTTGCTGTCCATTCAGTCATTTCATCCAGGTCCCTCTGTAGCAATATGACATCCTACACTACAGTGCTAGGTGTCATCTGCAAATACAGAGAAAGTACTGTTAACGCGTTATTCCCATGTTATCCACAGGATATGCCAGAAATGTCCGATAGCTGCGGGTCCCACCTCTGGGAACCTCCCCTATCCCGAGAATGGGGAAATGGTGTGGCTGAGCGAGCATGGCTGTTTCTGTAATCCTGGCCACCTCGCCACTGACTTTCTGCCTGGAATGCCACGACCGGTAGGCTGCCTCACTAGGCGAGATGGGGTCAGGAGACACACATTCTGAGGATAGTTGTGTGTCCCAGACTTGGGACCCGCATCTATCAAACATTTATGGCATATCATGTAGATAACTTTAAGAATTACTTTCTCTGTATTCGCACCTAGCACTGTAGTGTATGATGTCACAATGCTAAAGGGGCCTGAATAAAATGGCTGAATGGGCAGCAAAATAGCAGATGAGTTTCAATGTGTAAGATTATGCATTTTATAGGCAAAAAATATGCATTCTAGTTATACCCTGAATGAGTCTACATTGAAACAATTCAGGTTAAAATATAAAAATTAAGATGTCTATTGCATCTGCATATATAGTTTTTGGAAAATGTATTCTATATCCATTCGGCCTACATCAGCCAGTCATGCTTCTTAGCATGGCACTAACAAGATAAAGAGTCTCAAAATGAAACAAAGGTTGCCTGGTTGACTGGAGTCAACAGTCAAATGAACAAGAATACTGGCAGAACATTGGTAAAACGACAATTACTCATTAATTCTATTTTCCAAAATATCAAAGATGTGTGCCAAGAACATGTAAGAAATAACAAACCTAAAGAACAGACCTGCAGCAAAATAATGGACAGCTGTTAGTTTTGGAAATAAAACCATATTTTGATTTGCAATGCTCTTTTCTTTCCTCTAGCAACCCAAAGATTTGTGTTTGTCTCTAGAGACCATAGACTTTTAATAAAATTCTATGTACACTGAATCAAGCTTAAAAGCCTAACATGAAATGTCAAATCTGTCACTGAAGTTAAAGGGCAGCTCAGGGAGTAAAGGCATATACAGCTAACATTAAAGTATTTAAAATAATACAACTTGAGTAAGAACAAACTCTTAAAAAGAAACCACCAGCCTTGTCAAGACCTAATATTTAAAGGGGATGTCTCAGCACAAACATTTATGGAATATCAAAAGCATGTGCCATTATAGTCAATGGCCAAATATGCGGCCCCTGGAAAAAGCAGAGAGGAGCAGACATTAGGCAAACTGACACTTTGTGCCATTGATTGGTAGGGTTTCGGCTAGCTTTTTCCTGAGGTCGCATGGTCGACCTTTGACTATTATGGGCCAACAATGTGGCCTCTGGAAAGAGCAGAGCAGTACCAACAGGAGACAAAGTGCCATTTCAATGTATCTACTGGCAAGAACTACAACAGTTGATGTTTTTGGTTTAAAGAAGTTATCTGGGAACCAAAAATTGCATTGCATTAATATTTTTCTGTAAAAAGGAGTCACTTACTAATGTACTTTAATTAAAAATTCGGTACTAAATGGGGCTGTTTAAACCCGGTGAATTGTTCCTGGAAGTCCTGTAGCTTTTCTAATATTGATGACGCGCCGACACAGCCCCATGTGACTGAGGGCTTGCTACCTGTGCTGTTTGTGTCGGCGTGTTATCAATAGTATGACCGCAAGGGGCTCTGCTCGGGAACTCCAGCGATAGGAAACCCCTTAAAGTCACTTACCAAATGTCGGGAGCAGTGCTGGATTCCTGAGCAAAGCACTAGCTGATGCTCTGCACGGGGACTACAGCAATAGGCAATGTGACAGTCCCTTCCGGTCAAACCATTGATAACAAACAGCACAGGAAGCCATCCCTCAGTCACGTGGGTCCGTGTCAGCACGTCATCAATATTAGAAAAGCTCCAGGGCATCCGGGAACAATTCACCGGGTGTGAACGGCACCATTTAGAACCAAATTTTAAATTATAGTACATTAGTCAGTGACTTCTTTTTTTACATAAAAATATTAATGCAATGCAATTTTTGATCCCCGGATAACCCCTTTAAGACTGACCCATTTTTCAGACAGGAATAATGCATAGATCAGAGCTTGCCAATGTATATCCCACTTAGGCTGGGTTCACACGACCTATTTTCAGACGTATACGAGGCGTTTTTTGCCTCGTTTTACGTCTGAAAATACGTCTCAAATACGTTTTCAAACATCTGCCCATTACTTTCTATGGGTATAACGCTGTATTGTTCCCACGACGCGTAATTTTACGCGTCGTACGGCAATTACGACGCGTAAAATTACGCCTCGTAAAAAGAAGTGCAGGACACTTCTTTGGACGTTTTTGGAGCTGTTTTCTCATAGACTCCAATGAAAACAGCTCCAAAAACGGACGTAAAAAACACAGCGAAAACGGCGCGAAAAACGCCGCGAAAAATGCCTTCCCTTGAAAACAGCTCTGTATTTTCAGACGTTTTTGGTCAATACGTGTGCACATACCCTTACTAAGTTAACTAACTTGTACCTAGCGATGCGAGCTGTGAGTTGAAGTTTCCAGTCTTCTGTGGTGTGATATAGTTCTGTTAATCTTGTTACATTAATCATCCACAATAAAAGCAAAGTTTAATTAACATTCCCTGCATAAGATGATTAAAAAAAATGGAGTTGTTGATGAGCATCACTGGATAAAATCACGTTCATAATCGTTAATACAATTGCTAAATGTTTTGTTATTCAGAATTGCATGGATTCATTTCAGGATTGCGAATCAGTAGCAGTAAGTTTTTTATTATGGTGATTATTGCAATTCAGCAAACCTGATAATGAATGTCCCACATTGAAAGTGGCCATATTACTAGAAATTCTTAAACTTAGATATTAAATATAGTCATACATTATACTAGCAATTTATTGTACAATAATCACATTCTTATGCATTTCTATCCTCTGAGAAATGTCTTTTTTGATGGATTATTTAGCAATATTTCT
Organism: Rhinoderma darwinii; assembly: GCF_050947455.1. Lineage (NCBI taxonomy): Eukaryota > Metazoa > Chordata > Amphibia > Anura > Rhinodermatidae > Rhinoderma > Rhinoderma darwinii. The sequence goes on along the minus strand of NC_134696.1, from coordinate 56,554,017 downwards.
AAAGGGTTTGAATAAGTAATCAAGTTATAATCTGATGTCTATTGTCTGTTTATTATAAGTGAAAACAAATGTGTTATTGGACACTTTCATAAATTGGTAACAAATAACCCTAATGTCATGTCATGAAGAAGGGAAGCATTTCATGTCAGGCAGAGATGATTTTTCCTAATCATTCAAGAACTGAACAGTTGTTATCCCTGATAACTGTGCCACTATCTTTCCAAAGACTGGAAATGTTGAAAATTGATCAACAAAAATTGGACATTCATTATAGGGTTAACACAGACTGGGCAGTTTCCCAATGAGTCCACAGAGATTAACCCCTTAATGACCAGCCTATTTTAGACCTTAATGACTAAGCCATTTTTTAAGTTTTTACATCGTCTCATTCCAAGAGCTATAACTTTTTTATTTTTGCGTCGACATAGCTGTATAAGGTCTTGTTTTTTGCGAGACAAGTTGTAATTTTTAATAGCACCATTTTGGGGTACATAGAATTTATTGATTAACTTTTATTAACTTTTATTGGGGGGGAATACAAAAAAAACTGCAATTTCGCCACACTTTTTTGCGTCCTAAATTTACGCTGTTTACCATGTGGTATAAATAACACAATAACTTTATTCAGTGGGTTGTTGCGATTGCAACTATACCAAATTTGTATCGTTTTTGTATGTTTTACTACTTTTACACAGTGAAAACACTTTTTTTTTTCAAAATGATTTGTTTTTGTCTCCATATTTGAAGAGCCGTAACATTTTTATTTTTTCGCCGATGCAGTTGTACAAGGGCTTTTTTTTGTGGGACGACTTGTAGTTTTTATCGGTACCATTTTGGAGTAGATGCGACTTTTTGATCACTTTTTAATCACATTTCCTTTAAGGCTGGATTCAAAGAAAAAGAGCAACTTTTGCATGGTTTTTTTATTTCATTTTTTACGACGTTCACCGTGTGGGTTAAATTATGTAATAAGTTTATAGTTGGGGTCGTTACGGACACGGCGATACTAAATGTGTGTAACTTTTTTTACTTTATTTTGTTTGTTAATAGTAAAGCAGTTTGTAAGGGGAAAAGCTGGGTTTTTCTTATTTTTTCCACTTTTTATTTTTTTTCACTTTTTATTAAACTTTTTTGTTACTTATTTTACTAGTTTATGCCTGTCCGTGCACGGACAGGCATCTGCTAGGTCATGCCAGAGGCATGTCCTAGCAGGCATACACTACAGACAGACCTGGGGGCCTTTATTAGGCCCCCGGCTGCCATCGGAGACACAGACACTCAGCGATCTTATCGCCGGGTGTCAGTGGGATGAGAGGGAGCTTCCTCCCTCTCTCCAAAACAACTCAGATGCGGCGCTGTTGCTATTGAGCGCTGCATCTGAGGGGTTAAACGGGTGAGGTCGATACTAATATTGATCTCACCCGGTCAAGCAGGGATGCCCCCAGCCCTCAGCTAGATCTGGTAGCTGAGAGCAGGGAGGTTTGCTCTGTTTACTTATTCCGATGCAAAAGGCTATTGCATCGGAATAAAGCCCATTAGTGGCCGCTGTAAAATCACTATGGGGTGGTCACTAACGGGTTAAAGCAACCCTCCGGTTAGAGGACAACATTTTAAATATGATGGTATATACTGTATGGATTAATAATATCTAATGCCTTCCAGTTGTTCTGCCATTTTAGGGTGCCCTTTGCGCTGTCCCAAAGTGGTTGCAGCACCTCTTAGACTACGGGTCAGAGACACTTCCTTCTGTTCTCGGATTGGCCAGAGCTGCTCAGGAGAGGAGTTCTGTCCAATCCTTGTACAGAGGGAGTGTCTAAGACTCAGTCTGAGGAGGGCTGTGGCCATTTTGAAACAACACAGAGGGGACCCTAAAATGTCAGATCCATGGCATACAGGGGGCAACTGGAGGGCCCCAGGTAATATTGCTTCATATACCCCATCACATTTATTATTTTGTCCTGGGACCGGAGGGTAGCTTTAAATGCTATGCCACTAGGTTGCCAGAGATTGAACACTGTGTCCCAAAGTCACAAAGGTCATGGCACAATGCGAGTTGATCTCAAAAGATCACATAATTGTCAGAGTTTGTAAAAACCTGGAAAGTGTTAAGAAGTCCCAGGGTAGGTTTTATTTACTTGAGTAGCAAGGTGCTGGAAATATTTCCACTGAATAAACATGGACTAACTTTTTTTCCACTATGTTATTGTCAGGGTCTAGTCACACTGCGTTTGCATAGGCATTAGAGAATCCATCGCTTATAGGCTCCCATGTTAAAAAAAAAATGTATGTCACGTGGTATACGTTTTTTTTTAAGGTTGCCTCTGTATGAAGTAGTGAAGCAGACTGTGCCATTCCATACAGTTGAAAAAGGTATACTGACATTACCCAACCCGATGAAGGCCAAAAATACACTCTTTTGGCCTCCGTCAGATGAATATGTTTGACGTAAGTGCCAGGAGCTTTCCTGGTGCATTCGCCATGCCGACACTGCAAACGCAGTGTACATTAAACTGTATTCCAATAAAAATTAACCTCTGTGGGGGGCCAGGAAGCTTTTGCTATTGGTTGAAGTACTGGAATTTATAACACATTACACTACTACGTCACTATCACACTGTGTCCTAGAGACCATACAAAGAAGACCACTAGCAGATATATTACCACTAAGTGACCAGGGACTTTTTAGATAGTGCTATCCTCAGTCGCAAAGTATTTGGCACAATATATGTTTAGTGAATAAGCGCTGCATGTACTACTGGTATCCATGAGACTGGCCGCAGTATGTGATCCTGAACTAGGTGCAGAAAATACCACAATAAATTAGCACACAAAAAAATGGCGACAGCACACTGCGAAAACTAATGCCACCAAAGCCACTAAATATAAAAAATATGCATTACTGCTAAAGCTACTTACAATAGGGAGGTTCTTAGCACACATTTTGATCAAATTGTGTGAGCCCACCTGTCACGACATATATATATATATTAGTTCTTAATTCATGCCAGCTCCACAAAACCTCAGATATGAATTTAGTGATTTAAGAGATTTTTTTCCAAATCGCATGAAAATTGGGGCTGATGGGTCAAACCTTCTATTCTATCATTTCGTTTTCATACAATCATAATTGTGTAGATAATTTCTGCCACTGTAGTGCATTTTTTGTGCAACTTTAGTGCATTTTGGAAGTGTGGTTCAGGTGTTATAACTTCGAAAAGCATCCAGCCACAGGAATATGTTCTTTAAGCTTATCGCCCCACTTCCCAATCTCTTATCAACCTCTTCCCAATGAGTGTAAAAGCGAGGATCCAGTGATGACATCTTTATTTGTCATACCCTCCAGGGACCAGAAGTGAAGAAATTCTTCTCCTAATATACCTGTCTTATGGGGTATAAGACTTTAGGCTGGGTTCACACGACCTATATTCAGGCGTAAACGAGGCGTATTATGCCTCGTTTTACGTCTGAAAATAGGGCTACAATACGTCGGCAAACATCTGCCCATTCATTTGAATGGGTTTGCCGACGTATTGTGCAGACGACCTGTCATTTACGCGTCGTCGTTTGACAGCTGTCAAACGACGACGCGTAAAAATACAGCCTCGTCAAAAGAAGTGCAGGACACTTCTTTCAGACGTAATTTGAGCCATTCTTCATTGAACTCAATGAAGAGCAGCTCAAAATTTACGGCTGTCAGAGAAGCCTCGCAAAATGCGAGGAGGAGCATTTACGTCTGAAACGAGGCAGCTGTTTTCTCCTGAAAACAGTCTGTCTTTTCAGACGTAAATGCCTGCTATCGTGTGCACATACCCTTACAGTTATAGGTATTGTAAAAGGTAATGTCCCGTACTACTGGCATCATCGCTCCACGTGCAGCATGCCATCACTGGCAGCTTGCAAACGAAGATCAGTTGGGGACAACCGGAGCATCTAAGCGGAATCGGCAGGGGATTGAAAAAATTAGCTCTGTGTGTTTTTGTATTTTTATTTTATAACATTTGGAACATTTTTTTTAACAACCGTACAACCCCTGTAACTGTATTTTGTTGTGGTATTTGCCTCTCATTCTCATCCATTGGGTACAAGACTTAATAGAATTCATATTTCGCTTTGACTACTCAAGTTTTCTGATAATTTAAAGGCTATGTAAGCCTTTGAATGACATTTTTTTTTCATAAAAAGGTCAGTCAGTGGTGATTAAGTTCAACTTTATAAATAGTTTTTATTAAAAACTATGTTTACCTTTTGAGATACAGTTGCTCTGTATTCTCTATACAGAGCAGCTGTATCTTTCGCTATGACCTGAATCCGTCAGTCACGCGGACCTGACGGGTTCAGTGTCAGCGGGTCCTGCGTGTCTCTGACACGCAGGATCCACTTGTAATTTATCACATCTTAGTTCATAACTTAGATGTGATTGATTACAGGTGGATCCTGTGTGTCAGAGACACGCAGGACCCACTTTCACTGAACCCGCACCCATCAGTCCCGCGGAGCTGACAGGAGCAGGATTTAGCGAAAAATGTAAATAATTTTTAATAAAAACTACTTATAAAGTTGCACCAATCTGATCTTTTGATTTTTTTAAAAAAAATGACATTCAAAGGTTTACATAGCCTTTAATTTTCTAATTACCTCAAATATCTGTAATATTTCCCAATCATTGTTCACATTTTTTCATATTCATATCAATGAAAAAATCTGATGTTTTTATAATAATGCATTACTGACTAAAATCAATGATTTTTTTTTTAAACTTCTCCATTTAGAACATCATTTCAATGTAATTATTCCTCAACAATTACTCATTTGGGTCCATGATAAACCTCTTTTCACAGGAGGCTAATTTCTTCCTAAAACTAATTAAAACACTTGTAACATTAAAATATATTGCTCTTTAGAAGGGGAGATCATTTGGCATCGTTCATCAAGATACTGCTATCCGGGGTAATAGCACAAATCTGGGTATTTGCTTGTATTTATGATGATGCAATACATGGTATAACTCCTAGATCATAGTCACTAGTGTTTATGCTTTATGCAGTCTTTCTATAGTACTATGCCTAATGAGATACGGAAATAAACACCAATTAGGTGAGGATGTACATTTACAAAAAATACTCCCAAAAGGCCAAATCAGCTTTATGAGGCTTTTACATAAGAATAGAGCCTTGCAGTTGTTTCTAAATCAACATCCATAGCGGAGTGACTGTGACAGAAAAACCTTTGTAACTTTTGAAAATTTGGATATTATATAACATGTTTATTTCTGAAGTCTACTGTTTATCCCTTCACTTCAACAGGTGGGAGGGGGTTTAGCATGGTAACCGTCCTGCAGAGGAAATGGTGCAGCAAGTACTTAAGTTGACACAGGTATAATATGCTGAACATAACTTTACTCCAATAGAAGTCTAATCTTCATCGTACAATAATTGGCACATAAGCTTGACGGTTTCACTAATAAATAGGCACTATAGTTAGGATCTTTATTCTGTCCGCGATCAGTTATATAAACTGATGAGCTGGTAATACGCTATTCAGCCTGGGTGAATCAGTTACTTGGTAGTTTCTGCCCTATCCAGCAATCAAATCTGGCAGCTTTTTCCTTGCCCGTCTATCTATCTGGAAGCTCTAGCCCTGCCTGGCTATCTATCAGCGGCTCATGCCCCACTCAGCAAATCCTCCCACTCTGCACTGACTTTTTATCCTCTCCTGCTCATCCCACATGCATCACTCTTTCCCTCTCTCTCTCTTCTACGTGTTACTCACAAACTGTTACTCTAAAAAAAAAAGTTTTTTTTTTTTAAGACTAGGCTCCTCCCTTTAATAAAAAAAAAAAAAGGAGTCGTACATTGCTGTACTTGAGGACCTGCATGCCACAACTGACCTCTCACCTCTGACCCTAATGTGTCTTCACAGGGTTCCGTTGGTTTAAATGATATAGGGGGTAATTTATTAACATTTCTATGCCAGTTTTCTGGCGTAGAAAAGTCACAACATGGCCCAAAAGTTTCGCATTTTTGCACCATCCTTGCCACTTTTGTGGGAAGGGGCTTGCCTTTAGGAAAGGCCGCGTGCACACCACAGCCCGACAAATTTATTTTAACTTAAAATATAGCTCCTAGCTGGGGTAGATTTCACTCTATTGGGCATAGCAAGTTAAATGCCTGTGCTGGGCCCCTACCTTGGCCCTCCCTTATTAGACTAACGCCCCACCCCACATTGAACATTAAAAATAAAAATATATATATATATATATAAAAAATGAAAAAATTATACTCACCTCTCTGCTCCTCTTCTCCCCTCAGCATGACACAGCTCATACAACCTACTGACACCGGGCAGCGTCAGGACGTTGATTGTTATGCAGCTTTGATGACGTTGAAGAGCTGCATCGCAAATAAGGTCCTGCCGATCGGTGTCAGGATCTTGTACGATTGGCGCTGGAGGCATGAGTGAGCTGGAGGATAGAAGAGGAGCGGTAAGGTGAGTATGTTTTTTTTTTTAAATCTTATGTCTGATGGGGGGAGAATGAATGGTGTATGGCCATTGTCATTGCGCCACAATTGTGGTGCATCAACCCGACCAAAACATTTTGCTTTTTCCTCTTAATAAATGTCTCGCAGTTTACTCTAACTTTTCTTACTATTAAGACTGGTGTATGAAACGCCAGTCTTAATCAATTCCCCATGGAAGAGAACCTGTTCTCCTAATACATTTGAAGGGGTTACTTAGTTTGCCGTTTTATTGTGGTTCTACCTGCAGCTAATTTACCATGAGGTCTTGGCAGAGAAAATGCAATGTCTGCTTAATGTCTATAGGGAATCTATCATATCCATTGATTCTCATCCCTTGATCCAGAATGCCAATGTCATCTGATGCTAACAGAGGGTTTGTCTGTTGCAGAGGACCCCATCACTGTCAATCTGTCAGAACACTTATAGCGGTTATCCCACAAAATCCTGTACACAAAAAACTCCACAAAAAACTCCACTCATCTACAGGAAATACCTATCTAATGCTAATAATGCTAGAAAGTTAAAACATTAACCTCTAACAGCACCACGACGTAATAGCTCATCGTGGTGCAGGCAGGGTGTGTTGTTTGGAGCAGGCTCATCCGCTGAGCCCGCTCCATACGAGCAGGTGTCAGCTGCATATTACAGCTAACACTCCGGACTAATGGCCAGGAACAGCGATCGTGCTGTTCCTGACCGTTTAACCCCTTAGATTCTGTGATCAATCCCAGGACTTAACAGGAGCCGGTATAAATGAAAATATACTGCAATATTGCAGGGTATTGTACCAGCGATCTAACTTTCGCTGGTTCAAGTCCCCTAGGGGGACTAATAAAATGTTAAAAAAAAGTTTAATAAAGTTTTTAGTAGTGTAAAAAAAACATATTAAAAAACAAATATAATAAAAACCCTTTTCCCATTTTCCTCTAAAAGAATGTAAAAAAAATAAAAAAATAAACAAAATTGTTATCGCTGCATCCGTAAAAGTCTAAACTATTACAATATAATATTATTTAACCTGCATGGTGAACGCCGTAAAAAAATAAATAAAATTAAACCACCAGAATCGCTATTTTTTGGTCACTTCATATCCCACATAAAATTCAATAAAAAGTGATCGAAAAGTCTCATGTAGCCTAAAATTGTACCAATAGAAACTACAGCTTGCGCTGCAAAAAATAAGCCCTCATACCGCTCAATCAAAAAAAAGTTACGGCTCTCTAAATGTGGCGACAAAGCAACTAGTTTCTTACTTGTAAAAGTAGTAGAGCATAGAGAAATATATATAGAAATTTGGTATCGCCGTATTTGTATTGACCGGTAGAATAAAGTTAACATGCAGTTTTTACCGTACGGTGAAAGCTGTAAAAACGAAACCCCTCAAAAGATTGAGGAATCACAGTTTTTTTCCTATTGCTCCCCACAAAGAATATTTTTCCAGTTTCCCAATACATTAAACGGTACAATAAATGGTGCCGAGAAAAAAAACAACTCATCCCACAAAAAACAAGTCCTCATATGGCTTTACCGACAGAAAAAATAAAACGTTATGGCTTTTGGAAGGTGGGGAGGAAAAAATGAAAATGAAAATCCCAAAAATGTCTTCTGATGGGAAAAGGTTAAACTCAAATGTTCATCTACTTTTCTTTGTTCCACACTTCTTCCCCTCTCTATTGGGGGCTTGTGGGTGGGCAGCAGGGCCACATTACGTGACAGTACTTCTGCTCCAGTTACCAGTAGTTCCTTGTGGTCACTGTAGTCTCTCTCCCCAGGCAGTCAAGAAATAGTCAATGTGGCTTGCTGATCCCTTAGAAAAGGAGGATGCAATTGTGCATGCTCCGCTCCTCCTCAGATATGTATAGAAGAAGCATAGGTATCCAAAGAAAGATCACTGCACAGTGCCGAAGTGGAGCAGGTAGAAAGACAACAACGGTGCATGTGCGTCCACTGCTGCCGGATATAGGAGGTGGACATACATATCGGGACGCAGGACAAAAACTAAGGGGTGCTACCACTGACACCAGCGTAAGCTATTTTTTCACAGCACAGAATAATTTTTTTAACACAATTAAATTGCAAAATGACTTATTTTTACAGCTTTTTTCACTTAATGAATGATATTTCTCGTGGGATAATCCCTATAAACTTCACGTACTTTCATTATAACCGGTTGGGGATCACTGCCCTAGAATAGTGCTTGAAGTAACAAAAGGAAAGGAAGGGTAACAAAGAAATGTTTGTAAGGTATACAGTAAATCATTTCCCATGATTTGTTCTTTCTTCTGTCCATTTATATATGAAACAACTCAGTTCATCTGTCGGCTGAATAATAGTACATGAATGTTTTTTCCATATGGAGGCCAATGACTTGTGGAAAATAATGAAAATATGTAATGATGTGTTCGTGGTTTTCTGAGCCCAGAATATATTGTTTCCTTAACTAAAGTCAGTCATTTGGGATGTAAGAATTATTTTGGCTATATGTGTTTTAGAAAGTGACACATAGTTGGGATATGAATGTTTCTGGAAGAAATCAATAGTCTATCATTATTCTTAGCGAGATCACCAAACACCATCTGTCTTATAGGCATTACTTCATTGATGTCACTGCTATGAGAGATGCGTCTTAGCCTGCAGCAAAGTATGACAGAATAAATTCGCTGTGTAGGTCAAAGTTAACTTATTAGGCACCGACACTAAACCTTATAAATATGGTAAAGATGCAGTAAAGCTAGTTTTGTCCTTTGGCGCAATGTTGTGTAATCACTACGTGTTATCTGTGGTTTTCCATAATATTCCAGATAAACCTTCTGACGGAATTATATTTTGGTGCACAAATAGAACAGTGTAATTGCAAGTCAGAACTGCTATATATGTGTTTTGTGCTGCACTGTCCATGGCACTGAAAGGAATTGTCCCAACTGTACCCACATTAAAGCAGCTGCTATACATAATAGGACATATGGACAAGGATTGTCCCTGATCCCAAGTACTCACACACAGGGCTGGATAATTGGGAGGGTAAATTGGGCAACTGTTGGGGGTCTCCACTACCCGCAGGTCAGGCTTAACAATCTCATGTTCAAAAATCATTCAAGCAACCTACATTATTAATCAAAACCGTTTATCAACTTACAGTATAATGCAGCCAACGTTTTTTGCATTTTTCTAACTAATCTCGGCATGCAGAAAGTCCCGTTGTCTGTCACTCTCTGTTATGGACAGGGTGCTACCCACACCAGCAACGCTTTTTCCCATATTTTTTTCTACCTCTGCACTGTGATAGAGTTTAACAGTTCAGTAATATCATATACCCCTATACATGGCATGAAAAATAAGAAAAAAAATAGGTGAACATACACCACCATTAAAATGACATGAACATTGGTAACAAAAGAGATATATAAATATATATTGCATTAACTGCAATAAATTAGAAATAGTCCCTCTTTCCAAAGCTTTCCAAGCTTGCGCACTGCTACCATTCCCATCCTCTAATCTTCTTGTCACTAAAACCGTGGCACATATATATGAATGTTCTAGACCTGGACCCGTCCTGCTCATATATGCACTTGGAAACCTATACAAGTATACACGAGCAATGCATACCTGGAACTATCCAATCTAGCGTTATTGTGTTATCAGGAGCATGCAATAATAGACATCTAGTCCAGCTACCGTGCTTTGTCGTCTTGTGGGGACTGGCTAAGCCTGCCCACCATCCTGGAAATATAAAGTGGTGGCTATTAAGAACGGGGTCATAATAAGTTATATTTCAAAATCAAAAACAGTATAATACTAATATATAAGTATAATCTACCAATATATAGTGCTGCCTAATACAGAGTTGGGTTGAAACAACATTTTGTAACCAGTTCTAAAATTAGTCAATTACATAGACTGTTTTTATTTTTATTTTATTTTGGCCGTGATGCAGTCTCATGGATAGGTTTTGGTTGGCCTAGAGAGATTATCCCCTTTTTTTTCTTTAAAAAAAAAATCTATTTTGTAATAACCACAGACAGTTTTATTTATTGTACATTTCAAGAAGTGCAGTAGAGAAACCTATGTGAAAACAAGAATTTGTAGCCAATCCTTCACTTTATGTTGTGGCGGCTAGACCATGTAAAGGCACCATGCTGACCACAGGAGTACGGCAGGAGGATTGTGAGAACATTATCATTTAGCCAGAACACTGGGTCTCCTGAAGTTTGATTCACGTTTAGAAAGAAGAATGACATTTTTGTTAATGGTTTGAGACAATCTAGTTCTGCACACTGAACACAGATGAAGCGACTCAGTGGGCTGAAGAATTTAATTTATTGACTAGAAATTCTGGAAAATAATGTGACCAGCAGTATATTCTAAAAAAATATAGTCTGCCGAAAAGTCAATTTTATCATCATTTTGTGGACCATTTTTACACTTTTACAGAGAACTGGGCAAATGTTACAGGGGATTAAATGCACTGTAATAAGAAATAGAAAATAAATTAATATCCCTAAAGCACAAATGATGTATAATGTATTTTTTGTGTTAAATATTTATACATATTAGATGTATTTAAGCATTACTGAGTTTAAGCTTGAAGCACATAGCCCAAAGGAGTCCAAGATCTTGAAGGTTCAGGGATACCCAGAGAAAACCCACACAAACACATAGAGAACATACAAACTCCATACAGATGTTACCATTTGTGGGATTCATACCCAGGACTCCGGCACTGCAAGACAATAGTGCTAAACACTGTGATATATTTGTAGGGTAAGGCTGGTTTCATATGACTGCAATACAGCTGCATTCTAGTCTCTATATTATATGGTTAAGCTCAGTTTTCTAGATCCACGCAGCATCCGGGTGTTGCGACTGTAATATAAATGCTCAAATGCCTCCATATCACAGCTGTGTGAGACAGGACAAAGAAGACAGTTGTAGTACCAAGTTTATGAGGGGTAACCACATGGATTGGGCAGCCCCTGCTCTATGTATCCTCACTATAGCACTATGCCTTACAAGATACTGAATCGATCACTGATAGGATGAGGATGTACATTTATACGAATGTTCAAATACTCTCAAAATGTAAGATAGGCTTTCTTTGGGATTTTACATGGGGATAGGGCTACTTAGTTGTTTCAAGATCAATTGCTGCTGCTGAGCGACAGAGACAGAAAAACCTTTTAGGCAGCTCCACTGTTTATAGACATCATAGTGATTATTCTAAGACTATTCGTGGAACACAATATAAACTGACCAAAGGGACTAGAGTTTCTCAGTTTAGATGTTGTTCCTGGGCCCACTACTCAGCCAGGGGTGACTTTGCTTTCTATCATATATGACTATATTATACTGTATGCGATCTATAAACTTTATGAAGTACAGTATATGGAGAGAACTCCATGTAGCTCAGTTATATTATCAGTATGGCACCTGATAGCGCCCTTGTATAGACTGCAGAAATCTGGAGTACTTGCTAGCAAAAACGAATGGCCATGGTCAGATTTAGGGTGGCTTTACACGCAGCACCTTAAAGAGGCTCTGTCACCACATTATAAGTGCCCTATCTCCTACATAATGAGATCGGTGTTATAATGTAGGTGACAGTAATGCTTTTTATTTAATAAAACGATCTGTTTTCACCACTTTATTAGCGATTTTAGATTTATGCTAATGAATTGCTTAATGCCCAAGTGGGCATATTTTTACGTTAGACCAAGTGGGCTTTGTACAGAGGAGTGTATGATGCTGACCAATCAGCATTATGCACTCCTCTCCAGTCATTTAGACAGCGCATTGGGATCCTGCTAGATCCTTATGTACTGTCTTATACTAACACATTAGTGTTTAGACAGTGAATAGACATTCCACGGGATGTCTATTCACAATCTCTGCACTTCGTTACTCTGTCTGTGGTAGTTACAGCAAAGGAAACGTGATCTCGCGAGATCTTGCTGTAAATGACAGGTTATAACGAGATCACGCTTCCTCTGCTGTAACTACCATAGAAACAGTAACGAAGTGCAGAGATTGTGAATAGACATCCCGTGGAATGTCTATTCACTGTCTAAACACTTCAGTATTGTTAAAGAGTTAGTATAAGACAGCACATAAGGATCTAGCAGGATCCCTATGTGCTGAGTAAATGAATGGAGAGGAGTGCATGATGCTGATTGGTCAGCGTCATACAGTCCTCTGTACAACGCCCACTTGTTCTAAAGTAAAAATATGCCCACTTGGGCATTAAGCAACTCATTAGCATAAAGCTAAAATCGCTAATAAAGTGGTGAAAACAGATCGTTTTTTAAAATAAAAAGCATTACTGTCACCTACATTATAGCGCCCATCTCCTTATGTAGGAGATAGGGCACTTATAATGTGGTGACAGAGCCTCTTTAAGTAAAAATATTATGTTTTTTGTGGTGTTTTTTTGTGGTGTTATTTGCAGCGTTTTTGCGGAAAAGACAATGCTGCGGCCAGAGGTAAGCTTTAAGACAATAGGGAAATAATAAACGCACTATAAATATGGCGATTTATTTTTTTTTGGCTGGCTTTTTTTACATTTGTCTTGCGTTCATTGGCTCAGTGGCGTTTTTACAAAATCGCAGCAAGGCTGGCTTTGGCATTTTTTCCAGCATTTAGTGGCGTTTTTGTACAATGGAAATCCATGTTTTTTTTCTTAATCTTCAATAAAACGCATGTGTCAATTTATGGCATTTTTTTTAATGGTATTTTAAGTGGTGCTTTTTCAGAATTAATCATGTGTTGCAAAGAAAAATCTTTCCATTACATGATCTTTTAAGCACATAATTTGCAATGTGAAAAATGGCAACTATAAAAAAAACATAGTAGTAAAACGCACTATTAGCAAAAAAAAAAAAAACGCCATGGAAAAGGGCATAAAAACCCACATAACATTTTACTAAAAAAACATGGCCACAAAAAACAACACAAAATGTGTGAGTGTTAAGAAAGCCTGAAGGTCCTTTTAAACAGCCCGGTACAGGCCATGAAAACGAGTGCCAATCGACGAGACAGCTCGTCCATGGGTGCTAGTTTTCTGCTTTCTCAAGGAGCACTGATCGGTTATGTATGGGGACGAGTGATTATTCCTACAATTGTTCATCCCCATACATTTTCTTCATGTCAGAGGCACAACCCGTTTACACAGACAGATGTGCTGCCAACTAGCGACCATCTTATTGGCTGTACAAATGAGCCGATCAGCCGATGAATGAGCGTTAGCCCTGTTTATGTTTACATATGAACACTCGTTTGCCCAATCATTGGTCGTGCATTGTAGGCCCAAACTTATCTTATATGTTTAATAGTTAACTAATTATTTTAATATAAAGTGTATCTACATTGAAAAGTGAATATGTTCTACAAATGGTTTGGCAGCTTCCTATCAACTAGTGAAGGTGGCCGTGCTAATTTTGAAGAATTGTGTAAATTCAGTATTGTTATATTCTTATAGTAGATGTAGGAGTGTTTCTAGAAGTAGCGCCGCCAGCACTTCCACTACCGCACTATGCACTGGTCACCAGCACTCGAATAGGGAGTTTTAAGTCAGTAAATGGTTTTACTAGATTGTCTGGTAATGGTACAGATGTAGCCAAATTTATCTTGACTCTGATAACTTGGGGCAGGCTGATGTCACAAAACAAAAGCCATTGTAAAGTCATTGAAAAAGTTAAGTTAAAGTTTCTTGACACTGTGCATTTAATGCATTAAAATCAAGCTAAAGATGGCTACATCTGTACGTCAAATGCAGCTTCTTCCTATCTGTTCCTGTACACAATCTGGTATTTTAGCCTAAAATATTGTATCAATTATACAATTTGCTGTATGTCAGCAGAGATATATGTTTTTGACTTACCAAATTATCAACTGCTCATCATTTTCCAACAGGACTGGGTGCCATTATATGGGTATATTCTGCACTCAGCATATACCATATATGACAGAGAAGGGCTGGTAAATTCCCTAGAGCACCTCCCCCCCTCTTGTGAGTATTAATTATGCCCAGTAAGGCTGACACCCAGTAGTTGGAGCCTCTGAAGCCATACAAATGAATAGCTCTGTTCTGCATAATTGTAACTTCCATCATTGTCCTGTAGAAAGGCACAAACGACTCTGGAGTCCTTAAAATAAAAGTATATTGTACTTCTGCTGCCTGTCCTAAAATCCTTCAGAGCCCTTTGTTCTATTTACCCCAGTCTAGGACAAAATATCTGGCCTTCCTAACATCTAAGGCCCCATGCACACGAACGTAAAAACGCCCGTAATTACGGGCCGTAATTACGGCACGTTTTTACGGGCCCATGGACTTCTATTGCCCATGGGTACCTCCCCGTATGCTTACGGGAAGGTGTCCGTGCCGTTGAAAAATATAGAACATGTCCTATTTTAGGCCGTATATTATTTCATGATTTTAAGCACTTTGTTATTGAACGTGTTCTTTGAACTTGTAGGCAGGACTACAGTAGTCACTGGTTCCTTGTATACCCCACAGTCCACTCACTCGTTACATCCAGAAGATAAGGCCCCACAGTGGGCATATCATTGGAAAGTCTCTCTCTCTAGGTTCTGCGCAGCTCCGGCACAGCAACTTCCAGCCTGGGTCATATAGCAACAGTTATCACGGTATCTCGCTGGTATCTGTGCTGCTTGCTGCTGTAATAAAAGTACAGCAGTTCCCTCTAAGACAGGGGTCTCAAGCACGCAGCCCGTGGGCCGCATGCGGCCCTGGGGCTGTCATCTGCGGCCCGCGGGACACAGAGCCGCTAGTATCGGCTCTGCTCCGAGACTCTGGAATTCCCTGACATCGCTGTCCACATATGAACAGCGATGTCTGGGGCTTCCCCAGAGCCGGAGTCCCGGGCAGAGCGCTAGTACAGGCTCTGCTCCGGGACTCTGTGGAATTCCCTGACATCGCTGCCCATATATGGACTGTGTGTTAGGGTCTTCCCCAGAGAGGAGTCCCGGGCAGAGCGCTAGTATCGGCTCTGCTCCGAGACTCTGGAATTCCCTGACATCGCTTTCCACATATGAACAATGATGTCTGGGGCTTCCCCAGAGCCGGAGTCCCGGGCAGAGCGCTAGTACAGGCTCTGCTCCGGGACTCTGTGGAATTCCCTGACTTCGCTGCCCATATATGGACAGTGTGTCAGGGTCTTCCCCAGAGAGGAGTCCCGGGCAGAGCGCTAGTATCGGCTCTGCTCCGAGACTCTGGAATTCCCTGACATCGCTTTCCACATATGAACAATGATGTCTGGGGCTTCCCCAGAGCCGGAGTCCCGGGCAGAGCGCTAGTACAGGCTCTGCTCCGGGACTCTGTGGAATTCCCTGACTTCGCTGCCCATATATGGACAGTGTGTCAGGGTCTTCCCTAGAGAGGAGTCCCGGGCAGAGCGCTAGTATCGGCTCTGCTCCGGGACTCTGTGGAATTCCCTGACATCGCTGCCCATATATGGACAGTGTGTCAGGGTCTTCCCCAGAGCGGAGTCCCGGGCAGAGCGCTAGTATCGGCTCTGCTCCGGGACTCTGTGGAATTCCCTGACATCCCTGTCCATATATGGACAGTGTGTCAGGGTCTTCCCCAGAGCAGAGTCCCGGGCAGAGCGCTAGTATAGGCTCTGCTCTGGGGAAGCCTCTGACATCGCTGTCCATACATTGACAATGATGTCAGGGGCTTCCCCAGAGCAGGAGTCCCAGTGATGTCAGGAGCACAGCTGGAGTCCCAGGAAGAGCCTACTAGCGCTCTGCCCGGGACTCCAGCTCTGGGGTTGCCCCTGACATTTCTGTCCATATATGGACAGTGATGTCAGGAGCAGAGCTGGAATCCCAGGCTGCACTCACAACTCTACTATTATATCATGTACTTTACTCCAGTCACATCCAGAGCTGCAGTCACCACTCTACTGTAACATGTTATACACCAGTCACATCCAGAGCTGCACTCACAACTCTACTGTAACATTATGTATTATACTCCAGAGACATCCACAGCTACACTCACAACTCTACTGCAAGATCAGTAGATGCAGATGCAAACATCTTGTCTTATACTCCAAACAAATCCAGAGCTCCAGTCACAACTCTACTATTATGTAATGTGCTATACTCCAGTCACATCCAGAGCTGCAGTCACAACTCTACTGTAACATCATGTCTTATACTCCAGCCACATCCAGAGCTGCAGTCATAACTCTACTGTAACATCATGTCCTATACTCCAGTCACATCCAGTGCTGCAGTCACAACTGTACTGTAACATCAGGTCCCATACTCCAAACAAATCCAGAGCTGCAGTCACAAATCTATTGTAGTTTGAGTGCTGGAAGCGGCTCTGCTCCGGGACTCCAGCTCTGGGCAAGACCCTGACATCACTGTGGTAGCATCCACAGAGGGCACAGCGGCAGCATCCACACAGGGAACAGCGGCAGCATCCACAGAGGGCACTGCGGCAGCATCCACAGAGGGCACTGCGGCAGCATCCACCGAGGGCACTGTTGCACTATCTAAAAAGGGGCTGCCCAATCTTGACATGTGTGTCTGCTAAACGCTGCTAACTGAGCCGCCGGACTGCATTTAGCGACACTTAAACTGGAAAGCTGGATTGTTGAAATAAGCACGTGGAGAAATATCTCAAATTTTAAACCTAGCGCTATTATTATAGTAATGTAGTATTATTATTATAGTAATATAGTGTTATAGTAGTTCAAATAACTGATTAATAATAATTTTGTATTGTATCAAATTTGAAAGTAATGCGGCCGGTCAACTTCACATTTTTTCTATATGCGGCCCACTTACCCGGCCGAGTTTAAGACCCCTGCTCTAAGGCTATCTTCACACGCTAAAGTAAAAATGGTTGTAAAATACGGAGCTGTTTTCAAGAGAAAACAGCCTCTGATTTTTAGTCGTTTTTAACCCCTAGGCGCATCACGACGCAACTGTACGTCCAGGTGGCCAGTGTCTTAGCGCACGGGGACGTACAGTTACTGCGCAGTTACCGGTGCACAATGTCGGCGATAGTGTGCACCGGGAACTGGGAGGCCAGCTGTCTCTGACAGCTGACACTCCACTGTATGCCGATCAACGGCTTATTTCCGCTAATTTTGGCAATGAACCCCTTAATTGTGGTGATCGATTGCAATCGACGCATTTTAGGGGTTTCTAGCACATCGGCAGACCTCCCAATGAAATTGTGGGGTTTGCAGATGGCTAGCATGGCGACTGGAGGCCAAGTAATGGCCTCCGTGTCTGCCATGTACGGAAGCCTATCAGGACCAGCCTCCTGATAGACTTCCTGTCAGAGTGACAGGACATCACTGCCGTTCGCGATGCACACTGTCGGTGACAGTGTCTGTGACAGTGTGCATTGGGAACTGGGACGTCAGCTGTAGCACATCAGCAGCCGCCATGCAATTGTGGGGGCTGCTGATGCTTGTGATAGCACCCGGGGGCCAGACAACGGCCTCCGGGTTTGCCATGTTTGGAAGCCTATAAGCCTCGTAGACTAACTGTCAGACACTACACCTAGGTAGTGTAATGTATTCTGTTATGTATTCTAGCAGCAATCAGAGCTGCAGGTAAAAAAAAAAGTGTAAAAATTTAAGAAAAAAGTTAATAAAAATGTTTTACAAAAGTGTAAAAATAAAAGATTTTTTTTCCTATAATAAATCTCTTATTATAGGAAAAAAATGAAAATGTTAAAAACAGTACATATATTTGGTATCACCGCGTTCGTAACGACCCAATCTATAAAACTATAATGTTATTTTTACCGCTCGGTGAACTCCGCAAAAAAAAAAAACTAAAATCAATGCCAGATTCACTATTTTTTGGTCACCGCCCCTCCCAAAATATAGAATAAAAAGTGATCAAAAAGTCACATGTACCCCAAAATAATACCAATAAAAACTTCAACCCGTTCCCGCAAAAAACAAGCCCTTACACAGCTTTTTTGACTGAAAAATAAAAAAGTTACGGCTCTCAGAATATGGGGACACAGAAAATAAATTATTTTATAAAGAAGTGATTTTATTGTGCAAACGCTGAAAAACATAAAAAAAACCTATATACATATGGTATCGCCGTAATCGTACCAACCTGCAGAATAAAGTACAATTGTCATTTATATCGCATTATGAACGCCGTAAGAAATAAAGAATTTAAAACGCCAAAATCACTGTTTTTTTGGTCACCAAAGTTCTAAATAAAATGTAATAAAAAGTGATCAAAAAGTTGTATGTACCAAAAAATGGTACCAATAAAAACTACAGCTTTTCCCGCCAAAAATAAGCTCTCACACCGCTCAATTCATATAAAAAGAAAAAAGTTATGGCGTTTGGAAGGCGTGGAGTGAAAAACTAAAATGGAAAAGCAAAAAAGGATCAGTCATGCAAAGGTTAATTAATTTCTATTAAAAAAATAAATTATTACCACATGTGGGGTATTGTCGTACTCGGGAGAGATGGCGTTACAAATTTAAGGTGACTTTTTCTCCTTTATCCCTTGTGAAAATGAAAAAATGCAACATTTTAGTGGACAAAAATGTTTATATTAATTTTCACGGCCCAATTCTACTAAATTCTACAAAAAAACGGTGTGGTATAAATGCTTACTATACCCCTAGAAAAATTCCAGATTTTTTTTTTATTACAAATGAATTTCGGCAAAAAAAAAGGAAATTTGTAAATTTCACCTCTATTTTGCTTTATTTCCTGTGAAACGCCTAAAGGGTTAAGAAACTTTCTGAATGCTGTTTTGAATACTTTGAGGGGTGCAGTTTTTAAAATGGGGTGATTTATTGCAGGATTCTAATATATAAGGCCCTCAAAACTACTTCAGAACTAAACTGGTACCTGTAAAAATAGCCTTTTGAAATTTTCTTGAAAATGTGAGAAATTGCTGCTAAAGTTCTAAGCCTTGTAACGTCCTAGAAAAATAAAAGGATATTAAAAAAACGATGCAAATATAAAGTAGACATATGGGAAATGGTAACTAGTGACTATTTTGTGTGTTATTACTATCTGTTTTACAAGCAGATACTTAAATTTAGAAAAATTCACATTTTTGCAAATTTTCTCAAAATTTTGGTGTTTTTCACGAATAAATATTGAATTTATCGACCAAATTTTTCCACTATCATAAAGTACAATATGTCACGAGAAAACAATCTCAGAATCACTTGGATAGGTAAAAGCATTCCCAAGTTATTACCACATAAAGTGACACATGTCCGATTTTAAAAAAAATTGGCTGTGCCACAAGGACAAAACAGGCTGCGTCATGAAGGGGTTAAAGCATCAAACGTTTGTTGATGCGTTTTTTGGAGCTGTTTTTTTTTTTAAATTGACACAATGAAAAACGGCTCCAAAAACAGCTCAAGAAGTGACATGCACTTCTTTTTACTGGGCGTTTTTTTATGTGCCGTTTTTTCAAACGGACGTGTAAAAAAACACCCCATCTAAACGAAACACTGTTTTCCCCTTTGAAATCAATGGGCAGATGTTTGGAGGTGTTCAGCTTTCGTTGTTTTCAGGCATTTTTCAAAGCGTTTAAACACGGTCTCAGCCGCTCACACACACTGACTACCTCCTGCAGAGAGCTGTATTATCTCACCTTCTCCTGGTCTCTTCTACAACAGGTACATCTAGTCACAATAGTTAATAATACAGGATAGCCTCTAAGCACTAGACACTAAGCAATAACAAAAGTCACATTAGTAAGTGGTGTTAAGGCTTATCCCCTTACAGATCCACAGAAGAGCTGAGGGACCGTCAGCTGAAAAAAATTTAGACTAAAAATCGGATTAGAACAATACATCATTTTCTGTTGATACATTTCCTTTAAACTGCCACAATAAAAGACCTGTTTGAGATTTATCCCAGGTTCTTCCATTATTGGCAGCATTTCAATAAAAACTAAAACATTGAATGGGGGAGATTTATCAAAACTGGTGCAAAGGAAAGTAGAGCAGTGGCCCATAGCAACCAATCAGGTTACATAGTTACATAGTTACATAGTTTGTACGGTTGAAAAAAGACACATGTCCATCAAGTTCAACCAAGGGATGGGAAAGGGGAAGTGGGATGGGAAAGGGGAAGTAAAAAATTTCTACACATAGGAGCTAATATTTTTTTGTTCTAAGGAAATTATCTAACCCTTTTTTAAAGCCATCTACTGTCCCTGCTGTGACCAGCTCCTGCGGTAGGCTATTCCATAGATTCACAGTTCTCACAGTAAAGAAGGCTTGTCGCCTCCGCAGGTTGAACCTTTTTTTCTCCAGACGGAGGGAGTGCCCCCTTGTTTTTTGAGTGGGTTTTACATGGAACAGGATTTCACCATATTTTTTGTATGTGCCATTAATATATTTATATAAGTTAATCATGTCCCCCCTTAGTCGTCTTTTCTCAAGGCTAAATAGGTTTAGTTATTTTAATCTTTCCTCATAACTTAGATTCTCCATGCCCCTTATTAGCTTCGTTGCTGTTCTATGTATTTTTTCCAACTCCATGGCATCCTTTCTATGAACTGGAGCCCAGAACTGGACTGCATATTCTAGATGAGGCCTCACTAATGCTTTGTAAAGTGGTAATATTACATCCCTGTCCCGCGAGTCCATGCCTCTTTTGATACACGACAATATTTTGCTGGCCTTTGAAGCAGCTGATTGAAACTGCATGCTGTTATTGAGTTTATGATTTACAAATACACCCAGATCCTTCTCAACAAGTGAATCCGCCAGTGTAGCTCCCCCTAGGACATATAATGCATGCAGGTTGTTCGTACCCAGGTGCATAACTTTACATTTATCTACATTAAACTTCATCTGCCAAGTGGACGCCCAAACACTCAGTTTGTTTAAATCTGCCTGTAATTCATGAACATCTTCCATAGTTTGAACTATATTGCATAGCTTGGTGTCATCTGCAAACATAGAAATAGTGCTATTAATCCCATCCTCTATATCATTAATAAATACGTTGAATAATAGTGGTCCCAGCACTGAACCCTGGGGTACACCACTTATAACCGGGGACCATTCAGAGAAGGAATTATTGACCACAACTCTCTGGATACGGTCCTTGAGCCAATTCTCAATACAATTACAAACTATACTTTCTAAACCTATAGTCCTTAATTTACCCATTAGACGTCTATAGGGGACAGTGTCAAATGCCTTTGCAAAGTCCAAAAACACTATATCCACAGCGGCCCCTCTGTCTAGGCTTCTGCTTACCTCTTCATAAAAACAAATCAGGTTGGTTTGACAACTTCTGTCCTTAGTAAAACCGTGCTGGCTGTCACTTCTAATACTATTTATTGTCACATAATTCTGTATATAGTCCCTCAATAGCCCCTCAAACATTTTCCCCACAATTGATGTTAAGCTTACTGGTCTATAATTACCCGGCGAAGACCTAGAGCCCTTTTTGAAAAGGTTGCAGCTTTCATTCATCTGATTTCCCGCCATGGGCAGATGATCCATCGTTTTTTGCGCCAGTTTACTCAGTCCTCTTCAGTACATTTTCCCAATGCTGTATATTAGTACGGTGCTTTAAAAATAAAATATATTTATACTGTATGTAAATGTTACCTTAAAACTGGATATGAGCACTATATATATTATATACTAGCATAGCATAACTGCTACTTACACAGGAGACTGTCATGAATATTGCCTTATATTACTAGCAGTTTCTCATAAATTTACAAATGGTGCAAATTACTTTTCTGTGGAACTCATCACCTCTGCGTGAAATATTTTCACGTTTCTGACCACATTGTACTAAAGATGACGCTTTACTTTTGATGATGTGTCATTCTAATCCACGAAACATAAATTGTTCATCAAATGTTCACTGTAAATGAACAGATGCTGCCTTTCTATTAAATGCCAGGCCCTTATTATTTATTCTCCACATTTTACAATTAGTTCCACTATTACCATACCCAACTGTTTATAGAAGAGAACATATAGCAATATGTATGGGTGTGTATATTTTTTAAAGACCTGATCTTTTTTTTCAAGGTACCATTAAACTGAGCAGTAATTATAGCAAACACATTAGCAATTCAATAACTTGGTCAGGACTGTGCTGTATAAAGGTAAGTGAGAGAAGTGGTGAAGCGGTTAAAGATCTCCTCTGGGAGTGAACAATTGATTGTCTTCCATATAAAAGGCCATCAAGGTTTGATCCCTATGGGTCCAACTCCTGCCGATCATTGTTTACACATGCACAGCGCAGCACATATGTGTGTGGCTGTGCCTGGTACTGCAGCTCAATTCTACTCACTTGAATGGGACTAAGCTTCATTATCTCTTTGGAGGGATGTCCAGAGCGCCTTTTCTAGTCAAACTCCCCTTTAAAAGGTCACCAGACACATAGAGCAGCAGCGCAAAACTAGTAAGTATTTCTTTATATTTGCAAGCTTTAAAAGCAAAAGGGGCATATAAATCCACATAAAAATGCAGCACGCTATATTGCAGGACGCAATGCAAAAATTGTCAGGAATGGTTTGATGTACATGACAAAGCGTTCAAGGTGTTGACTTGGCCTCAAATAACCCAGATCTCATTCAGATTGAGCAATTGTGGGATGTGCTAGAAATGCAAGTCTGATCCATGGACCCCCACCTCGCAACTGATAGGACCTAAAGGATCTGCTGCACTCGAAAGTCTTCAGACCTTTTCACTTTTTTCACATTTTGTTATATTGAGGCCTTGTGCTAAAATAAAAAAAATCAAGATTTTCCCCAACATTCTGCACTAAATACACCATAATCACAAAGTAAAAACAGAATGTTCGTAATCTTTGCTAATTTATTAAAAAGGAAAAACTAAAATTTTGCATTGACATAAGTATTCATACCCTTTACGCAGTATTTAGTTGAAGCAACTTTGGCAGTGATTACAGCCTCCAGTCTTCTTGGGCATGATGCCAAATGGTTTGCGCACTTGGATTTGGGGATTTTCTGCCATTCTTCTCTGCAGATCCTCTCAATCTCTGTCAGGTTGGATGGGAACCGTCGGTGCACAGCCATTTTCAGGTCTCTCCAGAGATGTTCAATTGGGTTCAAGTCAGCTTGGGCCACTCAAGGACATTCACAGAGATGTCTCTAAGCCACTCCTGGGTTGCCTTGGCAGCGTGAATAGATTCATTATTTTGTTGGAAAGTGAACCTTCGGCTCAGTCTGAGGTTCAGAGCACTCTGGATTACATTTTCATTGGAAATACCTCTGTACATTGCGGTATTCATCTTTCCCTCAACTCTGACCAGTCTCCATGTCCCAGTCGTTGAAAAACACTGCCGCAGCATGATGAAGCCACCACCATGCTTCACTGTAGGGATGGCATTGGGCATGTGAGGAGCAGTGCCTGGTTTCCTCCAGACATGATGCTTAGAATTGAGGCAATAAAGTTCAATCTTGGTTTCATCAGACCACAGAATATTGTTTCTCAAAGACATAACAGAATATGAAAAAGGGAAAGGGTCTGAAGACTTTCCGAATGCACTGTATAGTACTGTGCAAAAGTTTTAGGCAGTTGTGGAGAAACGCTGCAATGTAGGAATGCTTTCAAAAATAGAAGTTTTAATCGTTTTTTAATATCAATTAACAAAATACAAAGTGAATGAACAGAAGAGAAATCTACATCAAAGCAATATTTGATGTGACCATCCTTTGCCTTCAAAACCGCATCAATTCTTTTAGGTACACTTGCACAAAGTCATAGATTTTGTAGGATTATAGTCAGGTGTATGAATAACCAATCATACCAAACAGGTGATAATGATCATCATTTTCATATGTAGGTTGAAACACAGTCATTAACTGTAAACAGCTGTATAAGAGGCTTAAATCTGGGTTAGAAACAGCCAAACTCTGCTACAAAGTTTAGGTTGAATATATAGACTCTAAACAGAGTTGTGTTACTGGCTAGGGACTGCTTTAAAGCATCACTGTCCCCCCAAAAAATCATCTAGGCAGCTCCATACACAGATAGTTATGACACAAGAAGAAAATAGAGCTTTTGACGC
Organism: Rhinoderma darwinii; assembly: GCF_050947455.1. Lineage (NCBI taxonomy): Eukaryota > Metazoa > Chordata > Amphibia > Anura > Rhinodermatidae > Rhinoderma > Rhinoderma darwinii. Next base: position 56,529,449 of record NC_134696.1, on the reverse strand, counting down.
CAGTATGTCAATATATAAAAGTTATAAATTTATTTGAACAGACAACATATACATTTAAAATTAATACAAAAAGTATGACTCTAGAAAATTACGGAGACCGTACTCACAAGCTGCTACACAAAATGGTCTATGGGCAAGTAAATACCCAGCACTGTATGGACCACCGCACATTTTTGAGTCAAAGACAATGCATAACATAGGGTTTAAATGGTCAAATCTAGGGACTTACCCATGTGTAAAACAGAGAGTAAAGGAGTGTCTGCTCCGCGGGGTATACGGCGGAGCAGACACTCCTTTACTCTCTGTTTTACACATGGGTAAGTCCCTAGATTTGACCATTTAAACCCTATGTTATGCATTGTCTTTGACTCAAAAATGTGCGGTGGTCCATACAGTGCTGGGTATTTACTTGCCCATAGACCATTTTGTGTAGCAGCTTGTGAGTACGGTCTCCGTAATTTTCTAGAGTCATACTTTTTGTATTCATTTTAAATGTATATGTTGTCTGTTCAAATAAATTTATAACTTTTATATATTGACATACTGGCGTCAAAAGCTCTATTTTCTTCTTGTGTCATTACAAAGTTTAGGTTGTAGAAAGACCGTTTTATGTCACAGGTACACCATGGCAAGTCTGAGAATAGCAACAAGACACAAGATAGTTATACTGCATCAGCAACGTCTCTCCCAGGCAAAGATTTCAAAGCAGACTGGGGATTCAAGATAAGCTGTTGATGATCTTTTGAAGAAACACAAAGGGCAACGTTGAGGACCGTAGGCACAGTGGTAAGCCAAGGAAACTTAGTGCAGCAGATGAAAGACAGATCATGCTTACGTCCTTTTTAAATCAGAAGATGTTCAGCAGTGCCATCAGCTCAGAACTGGTAGAAACCAGTGGGACCCGGTACACCCATCTGATGTTCAGGAAAGTCTGGCAAGAAGTGGTTTTCATGAAAGAATTACAGCCAAAAAGTCACACCTTCGACGTGGAAAAAAGGGCAACTATGCACAAAATTTGGAAAGTTGAGAGGAAGGAAAAAGTGTGGTAAAAAAAGATGCACAAGCAACAGGGATAACCGCAGCCTCGAAAAGATTGTTATGAAAAGGCCATTCATGAATCTGGGGGAAATTCACAAAGAGTGGACTGGGGCTGGAGTTAGTGCTTCAAGATCCACCACACACAGACGTATCCAGAACATGAGCTACAACTGTCGCATTCCTCGAGATGTCAGAAGAGTCTTACCTGGGCTAAGGAGAAAAAAGACTGGTCTGTTGCTCAGTGGTCCAAAGTCCTGTTTTCAGATGAAAGTACATTTTGCTTTTCATTTGGAAATCAAGGTCCCAGAGTCTGGAGGAAGAGTGGAGAGGTAATCAATCCAAGTTGCTTGCGGTCCAGTGTGAAGTTTCCACAGCCAGTGATGGTTTGGGGAGCCATGTCGTCTGCTGGTGTTGGTCCACTGATCGCCTCCATGCCACGCCGCATTAATGCAGTAAGTCATGCAAAACGAGCCCCGGCCAAGTATTGAGGGCATATACTGTACATACTTTTCAGTAGGCCAACATTTTGATATTAAAAATAATTTTTGAAATTGGGCTTATTTAATATTAAAATTTTCTGAGACTCTAAATTTGGGGTTTTCAATAACTGTCAGCCATAATCTTCAACATTAAAGCATTAAAAGAATAAAATGCTGGAAATAGATCACTCTGTGTGTAATGAATCTATATAATATATGAGTTTCACTTTTTGAATTGAATTACTGTAATAAATTAACTTTTTGATGATATTCTAATTCATTGAGAAGGACTAATAATCAGTGTTTTTTATTCCTACTTAGAATGAATATTCGTTTTTTATGTCTCCTCTCACAGGAAAGTGAGATAGCAAGGTGTACTACTGTATATTAGTGTATATATAAGGAGGAAGTCCAATTATATTTATTATTCAAAATAGTTTTTATTTCAATGTATTTTTTTTTGTTTATTGTCAAATTCAGTGGTTAGGGATAAGAGCAAGCTTAACTGTACCTCAAACACAGCCAACCAGTGCAGTATAAAAGCGGAGGAGCTGACATACTATTGGGAACTGGCTGCTGTACAGCTCATGCTCGCCCTGTTCAGTGAGAATAGTCTAAACACACATGCGCCATCTCACTGAACATGGAAAATAAAAAGCGCTGATGCTGACAAGAGCGGGATGAGTAGGGACAAACTGTGCATACTTGTACTGCTACTGTCGGAACTACTGGAGGACATTGCAGTGGACTTCGATCAATATTCAGAGGCTGAGCATGTAATACTTGCAGTGGTAAGTGCTAGAGATGAACACATTGATTCTATACAAATCATATTTGTTAAAAATTTCCCAAAAGTTTTGAATCTTTGCGAAACCAAAACTTTTGGGATTTGTCCTGCACAAATCACTTAAAATGTCAGCCACTATTTCACAGATTAGAAAAAGACAAGAAGACAAAGAAGAAAGATCTCATGACCTAGGCTAGGCTTCCCCATAATGCCAAGCAGGCAGCCCTTCCTCTAGCAGAACCAATCAATGATGAGGGGTTTAGGTGTGAGTCACTGATGACTCAGTGAATGACAGTCATATGAGTCATAGCCACTATAAACAGCCCAACCAGGAAATTCTGCTGCTTTGTGGGGATACAGACAGGATAGAGAGGACATCAGACTAAGAGTGAGAGATAGTAAAACACAGATTACAGATAAATAGTGGATTAATGTCAGTGAGTGTGTTTCATAGTGAGAAGAAGAGGGATAGTTCAATTTACAATAATTTTATAGAGAGATAGATTTTTGAGAGGAATAGGAGTCAGTCACTTTCAGTATGTTCGTTAGGCAGACACAGGCAGCCATTGCTGTGAGTGAGTGCTGCTGCAGCTATACAATGTTTACATTAATTTGTGAGTCACCAATCTTCATCACATCATTCACAAATTTTCTTCAATAATATTAATCCTGGCGCTGATAGCATGCAGCTGCCTTCTGAAACAGATGTCACAGACTTGACATCACTCATTGTTTTGCATATATCTAATTGCTAATAATAATGCCACCAAAACTTGGCATAGTATTCTGCATCAAGCAGTTATACAGTGCTGTTATACATCACTCTATGTCCAAAAGACAATTTTTTTCAAATAAATTAAGCAAAAAGCCTTAGCTTCTTCACTTTTTTCAGAACGATCAGGCACACTGTCACTGGCGCATGGGAAATTTTGCCCATGCCCCCAGAAAAACTTTTGTGAGGTCAGACTGATGTTGGACGAGAGGCCTTGGTTCACAAAAAAGCAGAACGTTTTTCTAATCTTAGTCAACCCCTCGTTGGCGTAAATAGAAGAGATGGAGCCCCATAGCAAAGGTCAAAATGTGACCTAATTATGATGCCCAGTTTTGCCTCCCAGGTGCTTGTTTCATCCGCTATGCCAATTCCTAACCTCTTGTTTGCTAACAATGAAGAGAGAGAAGTCTTTCAAAGATTCTCACTATCCCTAGGGCATGAGACAAAAACAAGTCTGGGCCCCTCTTTCTCTCTCTCTCTCGAAAAGCCAAATAGTAGCCACATGGTTTCTCTCTGTGTTATATACATTCTTATTTCATAAAGTGTCAAATTAAACATTTTGAAAAGTGAAGTGTTCTTGCAACTGGTTTATAATCAGTACATGGAGAGGATATATTGTATAATACAAATACCTTTACATCTGCAGAATAGAAGACTTTAAGGTAAAAGTAGCTGCAAATAATATTTCCCCTATCCTGGCTTGCGAGCAAAGCAATCATTCATTCAGATAGAATAACCTTTGATGAAAATTTGAGAATCAATTTTAATATTCTGCATTCTATTTAATTTCCTGTCATCCTCTGCTGCCTGAGCTAACAGATTCTCTCTCATTTTTACTTTTTGCCCTAAATTATAGGATATTTCCTACCTACACAATGTACAAATCTGTTGTGTAACCTTCTAGAACATTAAATACGTTACAATATTAGTAATTAAAGCCTTCTTGTTGCAGAATTACTAACCCCTGCAAAACATATCTTCTCACAATGCTATGTGTTATAAATATATATATATATATATATATATATATATATATATTTATTTATACCACATAGCATCGTGAGAAGATATGTTTTGCAGGGGTTAGTTCCACAACACCTCAAATTTGAATTGACTGGTATAATATATATATATATATATATATATATATATATATATATATATATATATATATATATATATATATATATATATATATATATATATATATATATATATATATATATGTATAGCTAGATAGATAGATAGATAGATAGATAGATAGATAGCTAGCTAGATAGATAGATAGATAGATAGATAGACAGACATATTAGAATATCATTAAAAAGTAATTTTATTTCAGTAATTTAATTCAAAAAGTAAAACTCATATATTATATAGATTCATTATACACAGAGTGATCAATTTCCTGCATTTTTTTTTCTTTTACTGTTGATGATAATGGCTAACAGTTAATGAAAACCCAAAATTTAGTCTCTCAGAAAATTAGAATATTAAATAATCCCAATTTAAAAAATGATTTTTAATACAGAAATATAGGCATACTGAGAAGTATGTACAGTGTATGCACTCAATACTTGGTCGGGGCTAGTTTTTCCGTTATGAATTACTGCATCAATGCGGCGTGGCATGGAGGTGATCAGCCTGTGGCATTACTGAGGTGTTATGGAAGCCCAGGTTGCTTTGATAGCGGCCTTCAGCTCTTCTGCATTGTTGGGCCTGGTGTCTCTCATCTTCCTCTTGCCAATACCCCATAGGTTCTCTATAGGGTTTAGGTCAGGCGAGTTTGCTGGCCAATCAAGCACAGTGATACTGTGGTTATTAAACCAGGTATTGGTACTTTTGGCAATGTGGGCAGGTGCCAAGTCCTGCTGGAAAATGAAATCAGCATCTCCAAGAAGCTTGTCAGCAGAGGGAAGCATGAAGTGCTCTAAAATTTCCTGGTAGACGGCTGCGTTGACTCTGGACTTGATATAACACAGTGGACCAACATCGGCAGATGACGTGGCTCCCAAAACCATCACTGACTGTGGAAACTTCACATTGGACCACAAGCAACTTGGATTGACGCCTCTCCACTCTTCCTCCAGACTCTAAGACCTTGATATCCAAATGAAATGCAACATTTAATTTCATCTGAAAACAGGACTTTGGACCATTGAGCAACAGACCAGTCCTTTTAAAGGCTTAGGAAACCTTTGCAGGTGTTTTGTGTTGATTAGCTGATCAGAGTGTGACACCATGAGTCTACATTCTTCAACTGTTACCCAATATTAAAATTTTCTGAAAGACAAAATTTTGGGTTTTCATTAACTGTTAGCCATAATGATCTATCAATCTATATAATATATGAGTTTCAGCTTTTAAATTGAATTACTGAAATAAATGAACTTTTTGATCAAATTTTAATTTATTGAGAAGGACTAGTATATATATATATATATATATATATATATATATATATATATATATATATATATATACATATATATATATACAATCCAGCAATGGATAAACACAGCACTCCAAAATAACAGGAAATCAGGCCATATATATATATATAATACATCTATCTATATACACTACATAGAGAAAAGTATTGGGACACACCTCTTAATCATTTAAAGTGGTTTTCCCATCTTGGACAATTATGGCATATCCATATCCAATTATGCCATAAAAGTCAGATAGATGCAGGTCCCACCTAATGTAGTAACGTTTCCCATCTCATTTTCATGTCCTGGGTAAAAGCTTCAGAGATACTGCATAAAAAGGCCACTGAAATGGAGAACTTGGCAAAGCAGGTTGGACAGGCTGTCCTTCAGCTAACACTGGGGTGTTGCAGCAGAAGCAACAGCAGCAAATCTTCACCCAGGCTGAAGAACAGCAGTGACAAGTCCAGGCCCATCTTGGGGAGATGCCTTGCCTACTGTTGGAAAAGTTAGTGTCCGCTCAGCAACATACTGGAGAAAACCATTGCGTACCCGAGCAGTGATACCATCTGCATGGTCCGCAGTACAAACTTCTCTCCAAAAGTTGACACCCACGGATGATGTGGAAGCATATCTCATGGTCTTTGAGAGGGTAGCGGCTGACGAGTGTGCAGACATAGTGGCATCTTTTTTGACCGGGGAGCCACAGAAGACATACTTTGACTTGAGTGAGCAAACTAGAGATTACCCTAAGCTTAAATGGGCACTGTCATTTCAACAAACTTTGTATAAATGCATAGTACAGACGATTATAATAAACTTTGTAATATCTGTTTTTAGAGTAACAAGCCTCTTTCTTCTCTTATCTGGCTGTTTTCCTGCTCCCACTCCCTCTGTTAAACTAACTTTCACTCTGAAAATTCAGCTCTATCTGTCTCGAGTCAGACTCCAGCTCACATGTATCAGATTACACATGTATATGGAAGCCTATGGGGAGGGGAGGGGGAAGAGTGAGCAGGAAGTGCAGGAGATAACAGCAGAACGGCAGGCATAACAACTTCTATCACAACCAAATCACTTTATTCACATCAGTACAGGTCAGTACTTCTCCATATATGTCCTGTATGATCCTGGGGCTGTTTCTGAGTAAGAGAGAAGGTTATGGGCAGTTTCTCCTATTCTTACTGTGTGTGTAGTGTATGGCAGCTAGTATCCATCCCCCATCTCAATGAGAAATGCAAACTACAGCTATAGCATGCAAAGGGGAAAACTGCTAAACATTGCAAAATCAAAGTCATATAATGGCTAGATATAGTGCTACTCTTCATGTACAAACATATGGTAGCTTATCATGAAAAAGTCAAATAAAACTACAGGTACCCTAGGGGATGGTGTTGAGTGTGGTCCTGGACAGGCTCATTAGGTCCTTGCCTAAAAAAAATCATACCACCCATCATCCTGCTGCAGATCATACAGTAACTACATTACTGATTAGAGGCAGAAAAAAACATTTCCATTAAGTTACTCATCGGTGACGTGTCAAATTCTAGTTGTTCTTTTTCTCTTTTCTTCTCCATCCGGTCCAGACATCTATCATGACTTCTCTCGGCCACAGCCCATTTCAGCAGTTTTCCGTTCAGGTGTCTTCAGCTTCTCACTTTTCAAACATTTCTGCACCTATAAACGAAGATACAATTCTTAGGCCCCATGCACACGAACGTGCTTTTGTGGCCGCAATTCCCCCGAAAATTCACGGGAGAATTGCGGCCCCATTCATTCCTATGGGACCATGCACATGACCGTGGTTTTCATGCATGGCCCAGGAGCCGGGACCGCAGAAAGAAGGGGCAAGTCTTATTACGGCCATGTTCTGCGGTCCAGGCTCATACCAAATAATGGCCGCGGCCATGTGCACAGCCCGCGATTTGCGGGCGGCTTGCGGGTGACACTCCGCCCCCGGCCGACTCGAAAATCACGGCCGTGCACATGGCTACAGTCATGTGCATGAGGCCTTATGGTGCCACACACTACTCCCTAAATATAATAGTGCCATACACTGCACCTCTAATTATAATAATACTGTGTCCCTGTTTATAATAGCACCGTAAACTGTATCCCATACACATACACAGTGCCCCCTGCAGATAGTGCCCCATAGAGCCCCCTGTAGATAGTGCCCCTATAGAGCCCCCTGTACACAGTGCCCCACATAGAGCCCCCTTTAGATACCGCTTCCATAGAGCCCCTGTAGAAAGCCCACTGTAGATATTGCTCTACATATAGCCTCCACATACAGCCCTATCCCCTGTAGATAGAGCTGCACATATTGTTCCCACATACAGCCCTACACCCTGTAGATAGTGCTGCACATTTAACCCCCACATACAGCTCAACCCCCTGTAGATAGTGCTGAAAAGACTGCAATCACTCTCTCTATCTCCGCTGTGGCACTGTCCATATCTGATTGGACAGTGTTACAGCCATAGTAACACGCCCCCTTGCCAGTACATGCCCCGTTGACTGTTCAGGGGGTTATTTAAATATCGGGCGCCAAATATAACGGCACCGATATCTAAATAACAGAGGAGGGTAGAAAAAAATGTAAAGTGCCCCAGGGTTTGTGCAGCGCTGACCATTACATGCTGCACTCAGCTGCACTTGTATGGGGAGGTGAAAGGTTCTCTTTAAAGCATCCCTCTCAGGACAAAATTATAATTATAAATATGATGGTGTATATGAAGTAATATTACCTAGTGCCCTCCAGTTGCTCCCCTCTGCAGTAGATCCACCATTTTAGGGTCCCCTCTGTGTTGTCTCAAAATGGCCACAGCACTTGTGAGACTGAGTCTAAGACACTCCCACTGTTCTATATTTTATATCCCTGAAACCTTATTAAACTGTACAATAATAAAGTTGTCATGTAAGGTCAGCATGGTAAAACATGCTTTTATTTTTGCACTGCCCCATTAATAATAGGTCATGTAAATTAAACAATAACTTCCAATATAATGCCTATAAAAGCTACTTCACAACTTAACCTGCAAAAAAAAAGGCCTCAAACAGCTACACAGACATAAAAATAAAAAAGTCATGGCTCAGAGAATGCGGGGAGGCAAAAAAACAAAGATTCCTGCGGTCCTTCAGGCCAAAAACTCTTCATCCTTAAAGGGGCATTCCCAGAATCTACATTTATCCCCTCTCCACAGGATAGGTGATAAGTTCCTGATCGCTGGGACCCCCACCAACCACTAGAACTGGGGTCCAGAGCCACTCTTTCCTCTTGACTGCATGACCGCAATGAGAAGAACTTTGAATGAAGCGGCATAGTAGCATGCACAGTACTGCTTTATTCAAAGTCTGTCCCCTCTGTCAGTCCCATAGACATTAAATAGGATGACAAGGCGCATGCCCATCTGCTTCTCCAGTCAAGTTTCTCTTTACTGCGTGTTGTGCAGTTAAGATGAACGGGGGGCTTACCCCCCGTTCTAGGGATTAGTGGGGCCCCTAGCGGTGGAGCCCTAGAGATCAAATGCTTATCACCTATTTTATCGATAGGTGATAAATGTTGTTTCTTGGAATACCCCTTTAGAGGATCTGTCACTAGTTTATTAATTCCCTATCTCCTAACTAATCTAATAGGCGCTATGATGCTGATAACTACAGTATAATTGATTTTTTTCAAAAACGTTTATTATTTGCAAAGTTATGAGCATTTTTCTAAATATGCGAATTTGGCTATACTTGCCAAATGGGAGGTTACACTTTCTTTTCACTCTGGGTGGTGTAATGTTTTCTGTATGACGCCGTCCAATCAGCATCAGACAGTTCTTCTCTTCCCAGCCCAGCAACACAGGCTGATTATATATAATATACAGCTTCCATTCCCGATTGTGTTTTCAACTGGTGATATCTCCGGTTGTTTTACAGCTAGAACTGTGATCCTGGTGCCATATGAAGTATTAGAATCACATCTTTCATATGCCACCACTGTTCTAGGTGGTCCACAGCCGGAAATATGGCTTTTTGAAGTGATCCCCCTTCCCCCCAGCCTCATGCTCTCTCACTGTGTGAAGCAGCTTCATGCTGATAGGACAGCGTCTGAGGCTGTGTGGTAGCTCCATCTCAGGAGAATCGCTAGTGTTGCCTCCCAGTTGTCGAATAAAGGCTCATTTGCATAAATAGAGAAAATGTTATTACTTTAAAAAATAAAAAAATACATTTTTGGGACACATTTTTCACTAGCAACAGCACCTATTGGATTAGCTAGGAGATTGCGCATTATTGCTAAACTAGTGACAGATTCTCTTTAAGGGGTTAAAGCTGTTGTAAAAGCAAAGCAATCTAAACCCTTACAGTATAGGTCAGGGAAGTCATGGCATTGCACAGCATACAATATGTGTTGTGGAAATTGCGGGGCATTGAAAAAAAAAAAACATTTTACAGTATTTCCAAAGAAACATAAACTTTTCGGAATTTCAGCAGAAAAACTACTTACTGGACAAAGCTTTTTCGGTCTGACACCTTGTAGTAGTGAAAATGCTATTGTTAAGTGGCAATGCAGCAAAGTTCAATTTCTGACAGACGTGAACACAATTTCTCTGCTTGCTATTACTTTTTCATACATATTAAAGCATTTTATTTTCAACCTTCTAAAGATCGCTCAGTCCTTCTAGTTTTCCTGAATGTGACAAACAATGGTGTTCCTATAATAATGGACTTGATATCAATGTTAAGGGAAAGATGTCACAATTTGATGACATTTTTTTAATATTTTTGTTTTATGTGTTTTAAGCTATGGGCCTATTTTTTATTTTTTTTAAACCTGTCAACTGAAAAATAATTCACTACAGGGTCTTCCCTCTTGACTTCATCATTCTTAGCCTTTTGGTGTGTCCTAGAGCTGCTGTTATCAGCACGTCCTACTATTTTAGAATCACTTAAAAAATGCTTTCTAATTGGAAGACACCTCTTCCTGGCTTGTAGCCAAAAATAGGGTGACGGGTTGAGTCTCCCTACCACATTTACAGCAGCTGTGAGTCATGTTGTTTTGCCTGATTCCCCTTGCTCTAATTCTGGGAAGCGCTCCCTCTGGTGGCCAACATAGGAAAACATGTCAAATTATTATTTAATTTTAAATACTTCCCACATTGTGGAAGTTGAAAAAGACACACCTAAAAAAAAAAAGAAAAAGTAACTTGCTTAAAAAAAAAAATAATAATAATTTGCGACACATTCCCTTTAAGGCAAATTATATTAGCTTCTAATGAAATCCAGATAATAAAGCAAATAATAATTTTTGTTAAATGGAAATGATCAACCATCATCAAATGTTGTTCTGAAAAATAAAATTACAAGCTATAAAAATTACATAACTTGGGTAAGAGAGTATATATATTAATTATTACATTTGCTCGTCTCAGAGAGAAACTATGGTTTCCATGCTGATAAGTGATGGCAGATTCTTGGAAAAAAAAAGCCATGAGGCAAATGTAGATATATATATGTATGTGTGTGTGTGTGTGTGTGTGTGTGTGTGTGTGTGTGTGTGTGTGTGTGTGTATGTGTGTATGTGTATAAATACTTTCTGCATAGATACACCAATTAGTTAAAACATTAAAACCACCAGCCTAATATTGTGTAGGTCGGTCTCTTGCCACCAAAACAGCTCTGACCCATCGAGTCTCGGACTCCACAATATCTCTGAAGGTGTCCTGTGGTATCTGGCACCCAGACGTTAGTAGCAGATGCTTTAATTTCTGTAAATTGTGAGGTGGTGCCTCCATGGATGAGGCTTTTTTCCAGCAGATTTCACAGATGCTCAATCGGATTGAGATCTTGTGGAACTTTGAGGCCGAGTAACCACGTTAATCTTTTTTCCTCAGTATATTCCTGAACAACTTTTGTAATTTGGTAGGGTTCATTATACTACTGAAAAAGACCCTTGCTATAGAGGAAACCGTTGACATGAATGGGTGTTCTTGGTCTGCAACAATGTTTAGGCAGGTCATACATGTCGCAGTAACATTAATGCCAGGGCCTAACACATCCTGCTGTCTAACATACTGCACACTTTGATAGGTGGGATTATATACAGATAATTAATGTTATCCACTTCACCGTCAGTGGTTTTAGTGTTAGGGCTGATTGGTGTATATACATACACACACATTTTTTTTCAGCAACTAAAGTTACAGACATGCTTTGAAACCCTTTTAATTTCTCGTGGCAACTCTTTTATTCCTGCGTGCCATGTGGTAGTTTAGGGCAGTCATAGTGACATTGTGTAGGTTCAAATCCCCATATACATCATAATTACTGCTTTCTGCTATTCAAGTCAGATAAAATATAGACATTAATGTAGATAAAATCTGACTTCTAACAATATCCCCTTGACTATGTGAAACCACATGGGCACTAGCAGTCTTTAACTTCAGTTAATGAAAACTCTAAAGAAGAAGGAAGATACTATGTGATGCTGATTTCTAGTTTGCTTCTGTTTTCAAGACCTGCTTTCTCTGACATACTTGATTGTGGAGCTGCAAGTTCAGTGCTCAGTGGCTATTCCCTGTCAAACATACTCCTCCACCCCATGTCTTCTCAATACCCTATTCTGTGTGCCTGTATCTTCTCCCCCAATCCCGCTGCCATGGTATCATTTCTCTGAGAAAATTTAGCTCAGAAATCACCTCAGGGTCTTAAAACCTGCTGAACCCGAATAACAGTAACCCGCTTTGACCACATATGCCTCTACAGTGTTTGGGCGTGGGTTAGCAAGAAACAGGGGCATAGCAGATGCAGGGTTTATATTTATCCTGAAAACATCCAGGTGTGAAATGTCTATACAGGAGCTGCATACACGGAAAACGGTAGGATTTTATAAGGGCTCATATTCTTTAAAGAGGACCTGTCACTAGGTCCTACAAAGTGAGTTTGTAGTCTCACCTAATAGCTTCTGTGTCTGTGAGTCCAGCGGTGTTTGTTCCTTACTTCTGCGTTCCCCCGTTGCTGAGCTACGGACCCCTCTTTATTTAGTAACCAATATGTAAATGACCCGCTGGCTAGTCAAGTGGGTTTGGCCATGAACGATTCTCAAATGACAGAGCTACCACTGAGCCTCTGGCGCTGACCTATTAGCGTGAGGCTGTTCCCTAAAGACAGTCCTAGGCCAGCATCATCGCATGACACCGCGTTGGCTGAAGACTGACTCTCGCGATGATGCTGGTCTAGGACTGTCTTTTATGAAAGAGTCTCATGCTGATAGGTCTGCGTCAGAGGCTCAGTGGTAGCTCTGCCCATTAAGAATCGCTGACGGCCAAACCCACTTGGCTAGCCAGCGGGTCATTTCCATATTGGTTGCTAAATAAGGGGGGGTCCATATCTCCCCTCTGTCTGGTGTGCGGCCGTGCCAATCTATTACTTACAAAACCTATTAGGAGGGGAGAGGCCTGGCGAGGCTTGCTCTCTCTGGTGGTCTTAGTCGCCTAGTCACCAGCGTCACTGTCAGATGCAGTGCAACATCTGACAGTGACGCTCACTAGGTGACCAAGACCACCAGAGAGCGCACCGCACCTAGCAAGCAGCATCGCTATCTTCAGAGCAGTTATTGATCCGGGATAGCGGTGCTGCTGAAATTAAGCCTAATACTGGTTGGCTGAGCCTCTTAGTCAATCAGTGTTAAGGTTCTTATTGCTCCGCCCCCTGAGCCTGCCGATGCTTTTACTATGTGGTGTGTGTGCTGAGCATCGTGAAGGGGACTGACTGAAAATAAAAAGAACTAGGAGGTAGTGGTTGCTGCCCTGTTTGTAAAAAAATTTTGGGAGTGGAGTGGAAATCAGTGGACAGTTAAAGGGGTTTGCCCTTCTTTAACATTGATGGCATATCCACAGGATATGCCATACATGTCCACTAGATGTGGGTCCCAACTCTGGGACCCGCACCTATCTCTAGAATGCGTCCCCCTAAACCCTGTTCTGCCTTTCTCAGGTCCCGCTGCTTTCCGGGCACTTCCTGATTAGATGGTCAGGAGTTACGAAGCTTAGCAAGCTTTGGTGTTTTCGTAATTCTCAACCATCTAATCAGGAAGTGGTCGGAAAGCAGCTGGACCTGAGAAAGGCAGAACAGGGTTTAGGGGGCCCCGTTCTCGAGATAAGGGGCGGATCCCAGAGGTGGGACCCGCATCTATCGGACATTTATGGCATATACTTATATTATTATAGGTTTACTACTTTGGTTATAGTATTTTGCGGTATAAAGTATGGTTACTTGTACTAGTGTATTGGTTATAAGAATTGCAAGTGTTTATTTAAATTATTGTAATAATAAAATGTAACTTTTCTTTCATCACTTCCTCCGTTCATCACTATTATATTCCTATAGGTGAAGTATCGCAAGTTAGTCCTGCTTGATAAGTGATAAAGTCATTATAAGTTAGTTACAGGAGTGCTTTGTGTTATACACAGTGATTAAATATGGAAATTATGTGCATTATTTATGTTTGTTACTTGTGTTCTAAACTAGTAATAAAACGTGCAATATAGATTTGTATAGTTTTATATGCGCGCGGGCGTGGTTAGGTTATGGGGACCCAGGCGCATTCTTTGTACAGGGGCCCTATGAAGTCTGTGTCCGCCTCTTTCACAAGTACAGGACAAACAACGCTGGACTCACAGACACAGCGGCCATTTGTAGGACACAGTGACCGGTCCTCATGCTTTATCACATTCGTGTTTGTTACTACAGGTAGAAATGTGATATGTTATAGCTGTATACATGTTATAAATGTTCCTCTTTCTTTTTGTTTCATTGTTTTGTTGTTCATTTGTGTTCATTATGTGTCAGTTTTTATGTTTATTGCTTCCCCTTATTGTAAAATATATTGGTACTATATAATAAGTGAAGATTTTAGTTATTATTGTTTACCCAGAAGGCTCTTCTCCTATTGTAAAGGTTTACTTGTATGAAACACACCATTGAGAATTGATTCCCTTTGTAAACTTTTATCAGTAATTAGAAATGAACAAACCAATGGTCAATCTGTCCATTAACCACCATGAATAATCTGAATAAAAGCCTTTATGGGTTTATTTCTAGAATGAAATTACTAATTACTTCCAACACAATATTTGATGTCTCCTTTTTTACAGTGATGTTTTATTACATTAATCAATTATTTAATCTTACTTTCCTTTATGTAATTATTAAATATATTAATTATTTAATTTTAAGTTATTTCATTATAGTAGTGGTCTTCAATCTCTAGCTCTCTAGCGGTTGCGGATCTACAACTCCTACCAGGAGCCCCAGGTTGTCTGGGCATGCTGGAAGTTGTAAAACAGCCTAGCTGGAGAGCTACAGGTTGGAAACTGATATACAGAATATGTTTTGATGCTTGATAACCATTCAAATATTGTGGTTGGTACTATCAACAGGCCATTTTAAGGTTGGGTTCACATATCGCGTAACTATAACTAGAAATCTGCAGCAAAATCCGCAAGGAAATCCGTATGTGTTACATGTGGATTTCGTTGCGGATGTTGGTGTGGATTTCACTCATTGCATTGCAATGGAAGAAATCCACTCTGAAAATCTGCGACATTTGTTCAACAGATAGGGCATGCTGCAGATTAAAAGATTTTGCAGCATTTCTAGAATCCGCTGCAGATTTTTTATACTGTAAGGGCATGGCACCACGTGGCGGTTTTCCTCCGCAGCTGTCCGCATCAATGCCGCACAGAATCTGCGTTGCAGATTCTGCGGCGGATCTGCCCAAAATGTGCAGTAAATTGATGCGGACTAGCTGCTGCGTACTGCGGTAAAAGTGCTTCCCTTCTCTCTATCAGTGCAGGATAGAGAAAAGGGGCAGCACTTTCCCTAGTGAAAGTAAAAGAATTTCATACTTACCGGCCGTTGTCTTGGTGACGCGTCCCTCTTTCGGCATCCAGCCCAACCTCCCGGGATGACGCGGCAGTCCATGTGACCGCTGCAGCCTGTAATTGGCTGCAGCCGTCACTTAGGCCTCATTCACACGGCAGGGTTTCCCGGCCGGGTGCCGGCCGTTCATAAATCGGCCGGCACCCGGCTGCATTAGGAATAATAGACCCCTAATGGGGCTATTCACACGACCGATTTTTTGACGTCCGGAAAATCCGGCCGTCAAAAAATAGGACATGCTCTATCTTTGCCCGGACACCCGGCCGCCCGGCTCCCATAGAAGTCTATGGGGCCGGGTATTACACGGCCATCACCGGAATGTGTTCCGAGTGATGGCCGGGTTTCCCGGCGCTTGCGCTCTATCTCCTCCTCCTCCTCACAGCGCAGAGTGCATGTGAGGAGGAGGAGTTGATGCCATTCTGACGAATGGCATCGCTGTACACTGTGTTGCAGGGCCGGGGTGTACAGCAGGTGGAGCGAGCGCTGCGCTGGCTCCCTTCCCCTGCTTGTTAAAAGCACCCTGGCTCGGCGACACCTTCGATGGCGCCGCTAGTAGTAGTAGCAGCAGCTGCTGCGGCTGCTACTACTGTAGCGACGCCACTATAGCAGAGCGGGGAGGTATCTCCCCGCTCTGCTATGTGCTAGCCGCACTTTAGCTCCTTGAAGGAGCGGAATCCCCGTGTTTTCGGGGATTCCGCTCCTGGACAGAGCGCTTGATGTCTCTGTCCATATCTGGGCAGTGACATCAGGGGAAACTCCTGAAGCGGAATCCCCGAACACATGGGGATTCCCCTTCAGGAGCTGCCGCTGATGTCACTGTCCGGATCTGCCCGGCCCGGCACGGATGCATAACTTTATGCAAACCGGCCGGGCAAAATGGCCGATTTTACCGGCCGACACTCGGGCTCGGGAACGACCCGGTCGTGTGAATCCCGCCTTAGACTGAAACGTCATCCTGGGAAGCCGGACTGGAGACAGAAGCAGGGAGTTCTCGGTAAGTATGAACTTCTATTTTTTTGACAGGTTGCTGTATATTGGGATCGGTAGTCACTGTCCAGGGTGCAGAAACAGTTACTGCCAATCGCTTAACTATTTCAGCACCCTGGATAGTGACTATTTACTGACGTCTCCTAGCAACGCTCCCGTAATTACGGGAGCCCCATTGACTTCCTCAGTCTGGCTGTAGACCTAGAAATACATAGGTCCAGCCAGAATGAAGAAATGTCATGTCAAAAAAGCAAGACGCATCCGCAGCACACATAACATGTGCATGACATCTGCGGACTTCATTGCGGAATTTAGAATCTCCATTGAAGTCAATGGAGAACTTCCGCAATGAGTCCGCAACCAGTCCGCCACTGGTGTGCAACATCCATTGTATGCTCCGCAGCGGACTTTTCAGCCACGTCTAAACGAAGCCTACTAAAAAGAAGTGGAAGGCAATGGAGAAACGGCTCCGCTGCGGATTAACGCTGCGGAGTGTCCGCAGCGGAATTCAAGAGCAATTCCGCCACGTGGGGCTTTGCCCTTAATGATCGAATTTGTCCACAACAAATTTACGATGTGTGAACCAGGTTTAAGATTCTATTCACATTAACGTCATGGCTTCCGCTTATAACAAAAGTCATGATGCTACATTTATAACTAAAACCGTGATGGAACCATTTGCAAACTGATTTAAACTGACACTAATGGACCCCATTGACTTTAATTGGGTCTGTTAGGGTTTCATGGCAAGAATAGCGCTGCAGACTGCACTATTTTTTCTGTAAAAAATAACTAAATGGCCAACAGAACCCCCGGTAAAGGCTGCTAATGCAGATGTGAACGGAGACTAAACAAAACAATTGCCTGAAAGCACGTTTAACATTTATATTAAATATGTAAATGGTTCCATTGAGAATTATAATTACTATTTCCATTTTATTTTAACATATTCGTTGCAAAAAAATGATACATTCCAAGTATCGTTCCAATAAACTAAGCTGTATGCATTACATCGTAACACCAGTGAATGTGTCTGTTTCAATTTCCATAGAGTCTATCAAGTTAACAAGATGGCAGTAGACAGACAGATAGGGAAATTGATGGTAATGATGATAGTGAATGTGGTGGCAGGAAGAAAGATATATGTGCGCTGTGCAAACAATTATCTGGGACAGACACAAAGGAGATTAGTGTATTGGTAATGAATATGTTATTTACACCACTGTCATTATGTTTATCTTACTTTGCTACATCTGCAGTATAAGGGACCCGATGCTTATACATTTCCTAGTAAATTAATAAAATGTATTTATATATGAATGCATCTTTTCCAAGTGTTATTTATTGTTTTGTTCTATAGTTTACTAAAGAGATTGTCAGGTTGAGGCAACTGAAATTTCAGAGTTATAACTTGAAGCTCCGGAGCCCCAATGCAGTATCTTTAATAGGGCACCATTCTTCCATGAAACCAGTGCCGTCCTTAGATTGATTGTTGCCCTGTGCAGTACTTTCTATGGACAATCACCCATTATGGTGTACTATCACAATATGCCGAAATAACACTGCCTAATCAATAAACTGGAAAGTCTAGCTCCACGTTTAGCACCAAATGTGTGATTGGGGTTTCCCAGGCTATCAGGACCAGTATCCCCCTTTTTAATGGTGACAGGTGATACCCACAGTGCAACTGTACAGGTCACATACCTCTAAGGCCAGCTCTGCATGTATCAATTATAATACTGGTGCCCTCTTCTGTGAAACAGAGACCTTTAAAGCCCGTCAGGAACTGGGACCTTCTTGTGCACCCCCTACAGTTACGCCCCTGCCCTTTAAAATAAAGGATTTCCTACCATAAACATATCCTAGATGGTGGCTCAATTCTAGAAACCATATGACC
The DNA here is from genome assembly GCF_050947455.1 of Rhinoderma darwinii. Classification (NCBI taxonomy): domain Eukaryota; kingdom Metazoa; phylum Chordata; class Amphibia; order Anura; family Rhinodermatidae; genus Rhinoderma; species Rhinoderma darwinii. The sequence goes on along the minus strand of NC_134696.1, from coordinate 56,511,127 downwards.
AGCTGTTTGAAGTTGAAGAATTTTAATCTTTATATTTGTTGGCATTAAGCTTATTAAAATCAATGGGCTTCTATTTGCTAAATACACCATTAATGGTCATTGTACATGGAGTTGTCTGACCTTTCAATGTAAACAAGATGTTTACATTCACACAAAAACAGGGATCATAAAAATGGTGAGGAATTTAAACAAATATATTAGAAACTTGCTTTACACGTCACTTCATCTTTATGTACATAAGACCAGACAACTCCTTTAGTTGTAGGAAAAATAGACTGGTAAAGTAAAGCATTGAGAATTGAGCTGTTCTGGTTTTCCTTATCTATTATATACAATGTCACAAATTTACTACATTATGCAGAAGAATATGAAGAATAGAAGATAAATTCTACTTCTAAATACTTGTGTAACAGAATTGTTATCTATTATTAAGACAATGTGGACAGATTAATGACCTATGTTAGCTAGATGCGCAGATTGCTACTTTTGTAGACCTTTGGTAGATTAGTCAATCAAGCATAAGGACCCTAGAGTAGGATGCCACATGCAGTACCTTGCTGATGTCATTTACGGAGACTGGCGTGCTCTCTTAACAGATATTTCATGAACATCTCCTGGGGAGGAAAGGACTTCTCATTTAATGACGATGGCTACCTCATCAATCCTGCGCTTGTGGTGATTGCTCTCAACAAGGAAAGGAACTGGGAGGTGGTGAGTGCCTGTGGTTTTAGTATTCTCTGAACTTTAGCTTGATGCAAAATGGCTGTTCTGTATTTGTCTTCAAATCTTCATAATAGGAGTTCCTTGTTCCATTTCTTCCTGTATTTTTCCTGTAAATGTTAATTTCATTTATAATAAAAAGTGAGGTTTAGCCAAGTACATAGACCAAGCCAAGATATCTAAGCCATTCATGTCTGTTGAAAGCTGTTAATAAGATTTTGACAAGAACGGGGATGATGTCACAAGTTTTACTAGTTCTATTTTACTTGATAAAGTTGAATTTCCTTCTTTCCTATCTGTGTTAGTGTTTGTGGATCATTTAGAGTTGTCCAGAGGGCCCTTGACTCAAGTAAATTATGCAGGTTCCAATGTTCTCAAGGACAGCCTATCAATACCACGCGCGTTAAATGAGAATGCTTGTAATTGACTCATAAAATTTATATGTAGTTTTCAGCAGTGCACTTTCATATTTTTCAGACATAAAGTACTGAGCTGCCAAGTGTTTTATTATTATTATTCATGGCCAATTTTATGTTTTTGTGCATAAAGCAAGCTATATTTTATAAACATCTATTTGTGCTCTAAATGCACACGTTTTACCTGTAACAGGCAATGTTCCCTCTACACAGTAAATGTTATGGAGTTACTACACTGACTTCTCACCTTGCTCCTGCTCCCTATGTTCCCCCCTATGTGTTTGTTTGTTTGTTTGTTTGTTTGTTTGTTTGTTTGTTTGGCTGCTGCACGGTTTTGCTTTAGGTTTCTTGTTGCCGCTGTTACCTGCTCGCGTAGACCTCGTGTGTGTGTTTTTCCGGAATTTAAAGAGTCAGCACATACGAAGTCCTGTGGTGCTGACCGTTGTTCTTCTTAGGTCATTTATACATTTCCTGCTATGCCTCCGTATTCTGTAGCCAATACTTTTTCTGTCCTCAGTTTCTGCCTTGGTTACCTCTCATATTAACCTGTTTGTTCCCATGTTCTGAACCCTCTGGCTTCTTTCATGGGGACTTTTAGTTCCGCCTGCCCTCGGAAATGACTCCTGTCTTTGTCTCCCAGCCCTGGTCCTGCCTTCTGGTGATTTTCCAGGTCTGCCCCTTGCTATATTCTCGACACTAACTCTAGTCTGCCATCCTAGCCTTCCTGTTCAGCTGATGTGAGACTCCTTGCAGGGCCAAGTTCTGGGGTTTCCCATTCAGCAAAGTCCATTTCTCCTTTTGAATGTTCAGGGTGAATCTCGTAAACATTCTTTTGACAAGAAGTCTTCCATCATGATATGGACAAATACAAAAATATACCTAATAAATAAGAAGAAATAAGGACTGAAGGAAAAAATATTTTTCTACAAAAGTGAGAGAAATTAAAAATGGAAAAAAGGATGATGGAAAAGAGCTCTAAATGAATTTCCCACTGTGTGCCCCCAGTGTAAGTTTTATTACAAATCATGCTTTCAGTTAATATTAGGGAAAAAAAATAATTCCACATAATAACAATGGTTAATAATTTAGAGATGAAGGATTCAATATCCAGTCAAAACCATATGTCCCTTAGAGCAGGGCCTCAGTAATAGTGCGACCTGTGAAAGACTTCTAGTCCCTGGGTATCATCTGTATGGTGGCTGATAGAAAAACCTTTTCAATTTCTGCTAATTGTTCTACTATCAGTGACAACAATGTAATGCCAGCAGTGTCCCTGGCATTGCCAGTGCAAACTGTGTTGTAAAGCTGAAATATTTGTCCCAGAAGGCTAATATCTTGGTAAAGCTCCAAGAAACATGTAGGCAGGTACCAGTAGTCTCATGGCAGCTAGAACTTGTTTTTTCTGTTACTCAATCCATTTTGTGGAATGACTCTACATTCGCTATAACACATAACAGTTTTTTTCCTATTTGTCTGCCTTTCAATAGGTGGTCTACCAGGCTTCCAAGGTTCACATCTTATTTTTTTGGAGATAGCTAGGAGTCATAACAGTGTCCATTTCTTGCTGTCAAACAGATATTGAAGAAACAGATTTAACTAAGAAACCGCAATTGTTATAATATCATTTTTTAGCAACTTGAAAGGAAAGGGCAACTTAAGAATTTAGATTTAATTGTAATTTGACTTTACATTAAATAATTGTATCTTTGTTAAAGTTATCAGGTTATGAAAGTCTTTTTTTTCTTTTTGCTTCTCCCCCCTCCTTATAAACAGGTCAGAAATTCTCTTCTGATTAATGTCATAATAAATCTTTATAGGGGCTGAAGCTCGAGTTGTAAGATGTATTTATTATTTAGCTAAATATGAGCTGTGTAAATCCATCCTCAGTAAACCTAAAGTGAATCTCCACCATTTAGCACAATGTTGTTCTTAGGTCTAAAATTCTGTGCTGATTATATGTCTTTATAGTAGTTAGAGCTTTGTTTTCTGTTACAGAGCTCCAAATCCCCTTCCTAGATATATTGTAGAATTATAACACAACATTCTGTCTGCCCTAACCACTATAAGGAGCTTAGCAGCTTAGTGCATATTGTTTTATTGTTGAGTTCAGGCAGTGTGGAGTAAGTAAACTCCTTCCAGCGGCAGCCAGCCACAATGGTATGTTTTAATTTCATGGTGGTATGGACTTTATCCAGAGAATTCCAAGTTCCTGTCCCATGAATAGTCACCAATAGTAACTGCTGACAGCTTACAGATGATATTTCCAAAGCAAAGTACACCTACACAGGTGGACAGGATCCAAAAAAACTTGATGCTAAGGCAAGGTATAGCAGAACTGAGCAGGTTTAAATAATCAGTGGTGATCAGCCACGCCGACCACCGAGTCGCTGACATAGACCTGTCCCTTTAAGACCAGAATAACCAGGCCTGTCCTTTTAAGATTTGGCAGAGCTTGTGCGAGAAAGGCAAGATGAGACCAGGAAAGGAACATCAGTCATACAGCTATTCGCAGAATATTTAAATCTATGTCTATACAGGGGATTTTGAGCTCTTCATCAGAAAAACAAAACTCTGACTACTATAAAGCTATATTAACTACTTGGCACCACCTGCTTTACATTAACGTCACTAAGAGTCTGCAGTTAAAGACCAGGCATAGTATGGCATGGTGATGATGTGGGCACAAAGATCGGCGATAGCTACCTTTGTCCCTCCATCACCAACCCAACAGGGATCGACAATTAAATATGGCAGCCAGGGGTCAAAGAAAGGCTTCCATGACTGCCATATGTGGGTGCTTATTAGGCTGTGCTTTAGGCATGGCCTAATAGGTGCCTGCATTATTTATTAAAAGTAATATCAATATGGAAAAGTTTCCTAGTGAGCCAGATAAAGTTAAATAAAGATTAAGAAAAGGACAAATAAAATAAACAATAAATATTCTTTCCCCATAAAAATAGCATTTACTGAAAAAAAGTGATGAGATTTATAAAAAAAAAAATATATATTTGATACCCCCGTAAGCATATTACCTGCAGAATAAGGCCTCATTCACATGAGCATATCAGGTTCACACGTGTGAAAAACGCACGTGAATCTTGTCCGCGTGTGTTGCGCTATGCATCAGTGTGCTTTGCGAGTGGCATGTGTTATTCACGCACTCACAAAGCACATTTTTATTTTTTTAATTATTATTTTCAATTGAATTGATGTGCAAATCACGCACCACACACAGATGTGCACCTATTGACTTCAATGGGCGCATAGGTGCGTGAAAACGCACCAATATAGGACATGCAGTGAGTTTCACGCAGTGGACTCTCGCTGCGTGAAAACTCACAAATGTGTGAACGGCCCCATTAAAGTCAATGGGTCCGTGTGCTGTGCGTGGTTTCCATGCGCAGCACACGGACGTTATTCACGTTTGTGTGAATGGGCCCTTAATGGAACATGTTATTTTTTACTGCATGGTAAACGGCATCAATAAAATCTGCAAAATGCAATGTGTCGCAAACAAGCTCTCAAACATGAACTGTATGTGCTATAAATGGAAAAAAATAAAATAAACATTATGGCCTTCAGAATGCCGTGAAGCAAAACGAAAAAATTCCCTGCGTTCTCAACACCAAAATTGTCTGCGCCCCTCAGGAGTTAAAAGACCAAGTATTCTATATAATCCCCATCGTTTTACGTGTTTATTTTTCTTCCACAATTCTATTCTTTTTAACTCTTTGAACACCAACATGTCTACTGAACCAGGAGTCTATTACCTGGCTGAAAGGAAAACCAGATCAAGCTTTTTTTTCTAAATTAAAATGATGTCTTCCTAGACCTTAGCTGATCCAAATCACCCTTCACACTTTCCTGTTTAAAAGTAAAACTCTTCTTTTTTTTATATGAACATTTACACATACATTGGTGCTATTTTACTTGGAACCTTTGTTCTCACCTTTTGCACTCTCCGATTATACTACCAACTGATATAACACCAGGCTGATCTGAGCTGACATTCACCCACGAACATTTTGAACTGCATGACAGAGTCCTTGAGTCATTAAAAGTGTAATTAATGGCATCTAGGCTAAGGAAACAGTTATTTCCCATGCTGGGATTTATTTTTTACCATGTGTACTATTTGTGGCCTTTTCAGTGTGCGGACAAAGGGGACAAAAATAGAGATGTTTATAACACTGAGTCAAAGCCGTGTAATCTGTAAAAAAAATAAATCCACTACATGACTAGAAGTATGTGGAAACCTAAACAACACATTCATATGTGTTTGTTCTAATTCCAAAATCATGGGTATTTATATATGTAGTATATGGAATTACTATTTTTACTACTTTTATAGTCTCCCATTTTGAGGAAGGCCTTTCCACTAGAATTTTCTACATGACTGCAAGCATTTTAATATATTGAGCAGTGAGAACATTAGTGAGAACTGGCATTATATTGAGCAATAAGGCCTGGCATGCAGTGGTTTTCCAGCTAAACCAAAGACTGTTTAATATTTAATAGGGTTGAGGTTCAGCTTTGTGTAGGCCATACTAGTTGAATTATGTAGAAACATAAAAAATAATTTGCTAAAGGACATTGTTTTGAGCAAAAGCTGCATTATTGTTGCTGAAATAGGGATGATTGTTATCCAAACTGTTGCCATTATGCACATAATTTCTCTACAACGCCATTGTATGTGTGTACCTATCACCAATAGACAGAATGAATGGGCAGAACCGATTAGCTGGCCCCATTCCCCTCTGGCTCCCACCAGCTTTCCTCGGCAGCACTTGACTGCACACAGTTAAATGGAAGATAGGCCATAGACAGTATTGCCAGATGGTTAAAGAGATATTCATCGCCCCAAGGAACATGTTTCTACTGCTCTAGATTCCCATGGTGGTGTGTTTTATATCATTACAGCCAATGCTTACGTACGGTGATCTAAGTCTTGTGTTTAGACGCTTGGCCATTTAACCCAATCCCAATTAGTAGTCAGTGTTGCTGTGAATGTTGAGGTGACAATTTTTATGACGTATGATAAAAAAAAAAATCAAACTAACATTTCTCATAGTTCTTATGAAAAGCATTTTGCATGGACTGCATATAATGTGGTAGCTTATCTGATATTATGCCTGTTTTCATTGCCCAAGGTTGGAATCTGGGAACATGGTGACCTGCGGATGAAATATCCCGTGTGGTCTCGTTATGGGAAGTTTCTGCAGCCTGTGGATGATGACCAGCATTTGACTGTGGCGACATTAGAGGAGCGACCATTTGTAATCGTGGAAGGTGTTGATCCAGCAACAGGAACCTGCATTAGAGACTCTGTGCCCTGCCGCAAGCAGCTCAACAAAACTGACAAGTACAGTATACTTTTACATATTGCCTATGAATCATTTGCCTGAAAATAGATGTTGTTAAATGGAAACTATGTAAAAAATTAATTAAAAAAATTCACAAAATTTTTTTTACATCCAAAAACATTTAAAAATATTTGCCTGAGAATTATAATGTAGCTTGACTTAATAGTGAAATCGGTTGCTTTTTCCTTATACTATAGGCAACACACATTATGGCATATTTGTCAAAGCATTTACACCACTGACACTCTTCTGTACTATTCACACTGTATATCTCAATCGGCACGTGCTGTGTTGATGAACATGGCACACACTACACTAAAATACCATGCTGTACAGATTGGCGGTACACCAGTATAAGTAAATATGTCCCATTGGGCTGATCATTGTAAATTAACGGGCCACAATATAGGATTGTGGCTCATGACAAGCGCAGAGAGTGGTTGTGCAGCCTCGATCTAAGTGCTCTAATTTTCTAAATGGGGTAATTTATGGGGCCTCGTCAGATCTTTTTTACTCTGTGATATCAATTCTTTTTTATTTTGAACTACATCTATTTCTTTTTTACTAAAAGACATAACCTTACTAAATATCTCTATGGATAACATAGAAAACGTCAGAGCATGTTGACTGTGTGTGTACTGAGCCCCAAATCTTTGAATACCCATTAAATACTGTAGTAATAAGGTATTTCTATCTCATTAATCAGTGAGAATTTGCCTGATCAGAGTTTTGCTGACATTTCTTTCATATTAAGGTGCAGTATTTCCATTTAAATATTATGCAATAAAGACTTATTTACAGATCTGTATTTAAGCTTACATAGTATCTTATGTAGGAAATATGGCTGCTTAGTTATACATTTATCTGTCAGCAAAGACATCTGTTCACAGATGTCTTCATCTCTAAACTAGATCCCTTTGGCAGTCAGTCTTGATCAACCTATATCCCAAAAAATCCACTCAGCAAAAACTTTTAAGCCATGAGAGCCTTTTTTCTTGCACTTGTGATATATAGAAATGTATAAATTACAATGCGCATTTTTTTTTAATATCCTTTAGTGAGCCTATACATTCCCTAATATAATCTTATTTTTGCAATTATACTCTTCAAAGTGGTGACTACTCAGATTATATACTTGTGAAGCTGCAGAGAATTTATATTACTAGCCCACAACCACTAAATCCAGCTCCAAAATATACATTAAGTGCCATTTATGGTAGCCTGTATTCTGCGAACTTATAAGCAAACACAGATGTCACAAAGGAGTCTTTGACTGTAAATGGGCTTACAGTGAAGTACAGTAAACTGATTCAGAAGTGTATAAATAAAAGAATATTGATTCATGTATCATCATGTATCCTGTTTTACCAAACTACTAAGAGTTAAAAGGGTAACTTTGTACCTCGGCCTTATAACTTCATAAAAATTGCAGAAAGTACTTCACACGTTTCATGGGGGATTTATACTTGACAGAACAAGATTATTAAATAATAGAACAAACACTTTTCGATTTTTCCTAAAAAATGTAATGTATGATAAACTCAACTATGCTATAAATAAAACTGATAAATTATAAATATTCTGATCAATGTGGTACGGAATACTCATAGTCTTAAATTTATGCTTTAAAGCTACAGTTCAAATGTAAGCACTTGTAGGAAGTAGAAAGACAAAGGTTATAAGATAATTACATTTTTACAATATACTTACCTCAGTCAGCCATTAGGTTTACATGCTCTACCCTTTTGTTAACATTACCACTGGTTGTCCTCATTTCATTATTTTGACAATATAAATCCAATTGTAGTTATCGATTTCCAAAGCTTTATGAATGAGTAATCATACTTAAAAGGCATTAAAGTGGTTGTGATTTTATTAACAGTTTGGTCTGGAATACAGTTTGAAAGGTATCGGTCATTGATAGGTTTTTAAAGTATACTACACTCCTCAACATACAAATTGCAATACCAAGAAGGGCAAGCCGTAAGGTTATGCAAATCGATGAAGTAGCAGGTGTTGCTTCAATCTGTGGCACGTGAGAGGGGCATAAAAGTAAGATTGAAAGCAACGTTTTTTAGCCACATGAAACCTAAAAATCAGATAAAGTCGTGTGGGATGATTGTGCAATGCCTCCTGTTTGATGACATGCCAGTTATCTCCACTTGTCGCAAACTGAGAGACCTTGATTTATCACTACAGCAGCTGGCTACGTGCCTAGGCCGAGATGTCAGCACTGTTCAATGTTGCATGTCCAGGAGGTTGGGAGAGCAACAAGGAATGAGAATGACTTCAAGAGGTGTGCGGAGGCGAGCCTCTGAATGGTTGTATCATCTGATTGGAAGAATGACGCGTAGTGATCTATTCTGTACTGCAAGTAAACTTGGACGTCATGTCCCAAGCCTAGGGCGGCAACCAGTGTCGACACAAACCATCAGAAGGCGTTTGTACAACATTGGGCTACGAGACAGACGTCCAGCTACAGGTGTTCTATTGACCACACTCCACCGCTCTCAAAGGCTTTCATGGTGCACAGCAAGACAGCAATAGAGCCTGCAATGGAGGTCTATTGTCTTCAGTGATGAGTCCAGCTTTTATCATTCTCTGCTTATAGGTGGGAGTCCTGAATGGTCAAATGCCCCCTATTGATTCAGAACTCCCTCATAAGGTAATTAAAAATGTATTTCCTAAATCATGTAGTCCCTTAAATAATCAAATGCTGGTTAATAGAAGTTTATCTTGGCTGCCTTTCTCTTAAAGAGAATCTGCCAGTATAACAGACCTATTGCAATAAGGATATCAGTATGATGCGCTAGTGGAGTTCTACTAGTGGGTACAATTTTACACACCAAAATAGCTCCATAACTGCCAAACAAAAAGCTTCATAGTGTATCACATGACTCTACTATGCAGCACTAAAGAAGAGCTATATGATAACGTTTTTGAGTCCTTTTTCTAAGGACACACAGAATGTATGTCATCTGATGACACCACAAAACCAGGAAGTACTATCTTTTCAGTCTCCTGTTTGTCATTTTATTTGGGGGGGGGGGGGTGTTTAATGGAAACAGTTACTCTCATCACTTTCATTTCAATAGGGCATCACCTTGATGCCCTGATTCAAAGGATCATAGCCTAAAATTAATCAGAACTTCCGTATTACTGAATCAAGATACTGAATGTCATTTAGTTACTAGGCCCTCTCCAACCAGAGCTGCCTTTCAATAACAAGTTAGTGCTGAAAAAAGGTAAGTTGCTAATAATTTGTGAAGCCACTCAGCACTAAGGCTTCGTTCACATCTGCGGCAGGGTCCCGTTCCGACATTCCATCTTTGCTTTCCGTCGGAACAGGACCCTGACTGACACAAACAAACCCTTGCACAACTGAGACAAACGGGAATAATTGGGACCGGATCCGTCACCATTGAAATCAATGGTGATGGAAATGGAAACCTTTGGTTTCTATTTGTGTCAGTCAGGGTCCCGTTCCCACGGAAAGCTCAGACGAATCATCGGAACGGGATTCATCGGAATTGGGTCCAAATGAACTTTGGCCAGTCCATGCTTAAAGTTTAGTGCATGGTAGTCAAATACTTGGGTCTGGCATTCCTCATAAGTTCCCTTATCCTAAAGCTACTTTTTTGACTAATGACTTCAACTCACTTATACTTCATGACTTCACATTAACAGTACTGTGATATGTCTACTGTATAACAATACAACACTGATAGATATTAGACTGAAACTGAAGCATAAACATCAATTGCTTTAATTATAAACTCTGTCTCCCAGTCTTCTTTGTTAATTTTGTACAGCTCCTTTGTTTTCATTTCTGCTGGAGGGGTCTATTCCACGGCAGGATCATTAAACACTGAAGACATTAAATATGCAGTACTTACAATTTATGGAAGGAGTCTTACATGTACGCAGACTTCACTGACTAAGACGGAGAAATGATTTAAGTGGCAACATTACTTGTATGCTGGCAAATAAGGCACATTCATAAATGTTAACAGTGAATATTTATCTTTAATTTGTTGTTGGTGGTTTATGGCTAGATTCCTGAGATAAGGCAGGGAAAAGTTGTACTGAATGGATTTGTCCCTTTTTTGCAAGAATATGGAAAATTATTATTATTTGCTGGGGCGGCAGTGCAAACTGACTATTGTTGGCATGTTTACATACACACATTCAAGTCCTGAAACATGTAAGTACATATCAGTGTCAGTAGAATTTTCAGTAATTATCATTCATTGATAAGCAATCAAAAAGTTAAGAAATCTTCTCATTACCTTCCCTTTGTAGAGAGCACTGCAAAACCTTTTCTCGAATGTTGTCATGTGATTGCATCCTTCCTCATTCAAGGATGTTTTGTAATTTCATCACATTAGTTTCTTTCCTTAAAGAGGCATTGTCACCACAATATAAGTGCCGTATCTGCAATGTAGGTTACAGCAGTGTTTTTTTTATTTAGAAAAACTATAAATTTTGACCAAGTTATGACCTATTTTAGATTTATGCTAATGACATTCTTAATGCCCAAGTGGGCGTTGTAAAGAGAAGTGTATGACGCTGACCAATCAGCGTCATACACTTCTCTCCATTCATGTACTCAGCACATAGTGATCTTGTGTTGTTCACGATGTGCTGTCACTTACTCACACATTAACATTACTGAAGTGTCTTGAGAGTGAATAAACATCGCCTCCAGCCAGGACGCGATGTCTATTCACAATCCCGACACTTCGGTAACGTTTGTATGGGACTTAATGACAGCAAGCGTGATCTCGCAAGATCACATTGTAAATGACAGTGTGATCTCACGAGATCACGCTTGCTGTCATTAAGACCCACACAAACGTTACCGAAGTGTCGGGATTGTTAATAGACATCGCGTCCTGGCTGGAGGTGATGTCTATTCACTCTCAAGACACTTCAGTAATGTTAATGTGTGAGTAAGTGACAGTACATGTGCTGAGTACATGAATGGAGAGAAGTGTATGATGCTCATTGGTCAGCGTCAGACACTTCTCTTTACAACGCCCACTTGATCAAAAGCTAAAAAACGCCCAGGGCATTAAGAAAGTCATTAGAATAAATCTAAAATAGGTCATAACTTGGTCAAAATTGATCGTTTTTCTAAATAAAAAACACTGCTGTTATCTACATTACAGCGCCGATCACATTATGTATAAGATATGGCACATATAATGTGGTGACAGAGCCTCTTTAAGTTGCTCCCCAAAGTGTGAAATGTCGTTGGTCATTTGTTCATTGCCCCCTCATGTGTCCAATCCCCCTGAATGAAACAAGACGACTATCTAACGCTCTCTAGTACAGAAAGTATTTTGATCATTTAGGCAGCGATACTCTAAGCAGAGGAAAGGGAGGGTGTATATCAAAATGCACAATTGAGATAAAGAGAATCATGGGATAGGTAGTTTGAGTGCTTTGTGCTGTAGAAGCGATCCCACAGAGGCAAAACAAACGCTATACCAGTAGTTGGAGATGGACATGAATGTTATCAAAATTTAAATGGTCACTAACTTTCAACAAACTTCACATTCATCAATAGTAAAAGTGAATATAAGAAACTTTGTAATCTATCTAATAAGAGGAAAATACCTCTTTCTTTACTTATAATTCTCCTTTCCTCCCCCCCTCCCTCCTAACTGTTCATTCACTCTGAAAATACTGCTAAATAGGTCTCCTAAAGATGGGGCAGGCTATTAGCTCAGTGAGAGAGAGGCAGAGAAAGACAGCTTCCTAGTAAGTGTTCTATCTCACCCCAGCGCTGGATTCACAGCTACACTGCTCATTACTGTTGTATGATGTCCTCCACGTTACTGCTGTTTCTGAGGACTGCAAAGAGATTGGGGAGCAGGATGTTCTCTTCTTTTGTGTGCAGTGTATGGCAGACATTATAGGAGATAGCCTCCATCCACTAGCTCATGGAAAACTATGGATTAGAGAGAGAGCATGCCAAGGTGAAAAATACTAAAATTGCAGGATGCAAATCATATGATGGCCAGAATTAGTGTTAGTCCTCTTATACACACACATGACATCTAGTTCTGAAACAACAGAACAGCACAAGAACAGAGATAACAGGTATTTTTTTGCATAGAACTTATGGTTGATGCAAATTTGTTGCATATGAATATAGATTCTCTGGATTCCCACTTTGGACAGTCCATTTTGTTCAGAAGCATTCCCTGGAAAGAAATCTGGGACCCCCAACAATCAGCTGTACTTTTCAGAGGAAACTTTTCAGAGGAAAGTTCCCAGCTGTGCCACTGCAGGAGTGATGGTGTTAATTAAAATCAATCTCAAATAATATCTGTGTAATGCATGGTATGGTCTCCCTCTATTAACTCAGAATGCCCCAGTAAGGTATTTGAAAATGGGTTTTCTAAACCAGACAACTCACTTAAGAATTGCCTTCCACAGTGCACATAGATCAATAATACTTACTTTGTGGCCTGTACAATGAGCAAATGTTCTAGGTGCCTGACAAAAGCTAAAACAAGAACTGATAACATACAGCTTATACTTTACATTAAAGATAAGTAAATTGTTGATAATTTGCTTTGTTGCAGTTTTACCAGCAGGCAAAGTTTCTATTACAGAGAGAGTTGTATTTACCACATATAAGTCAATACGGAGGCTAAAGAGCTGAAATATGGATTCGTATTTCTGCCTGCATTGTCTTTGATATGCGGTAAATATGGCTAAGTAAATGAAAATTTGCGCAATGGTCAAATACAAACACTACTTTTGATCCATTAAAAATAAATAAATTCTTCAAAGGACATATAGGTGATATCTGTTATGGGAAATACCCTTTAATTAATATATTAGGATATTCCTATTGAGAGTAATGCTTCAATAGGGCTCAGCAACAGTAGCACAAATCAAAATCCCCATAGATGACCGCCCAATGCCTGCATTCTTTGAATGAAGGGAGGAGAGGGACCATTGCCCATGCATTGTCTAATATGCATGCATGGTACTGATGCTGTCAGGAGGTATCCACAAGGAACTTAAATTCCCTGACTCTGCGCTCTTTGTTTATTTATTTGTTTACATTCCTACTTCAAAAGGTAGGACTTTAGGTAATAGATGTATATAAGTGAATTGCTCACAAAGTAAATCTCCAAAGGTGGAGCTTTAATTTTAAATTGTGTGTTGAACTGTAGAAAGAAAATGTGCATATTATTATGATTATTATTATTAATAATAATCATCATAATAATAACAATAATTTTATGTAACTATTTTTGTTAAATTATGTTTTGCTTTATTACATGTTTACAAATGGAGGGCCAATAAATTACATGGCCTTTTTTTTTCTTGAATCTCTATGTTTCAATGTGTAGTTTGTCTTTTGTAGTAACGTATTCAGATAATCAGAATTATACCAATTAAGTCAGCGTTTATAGTAGCACATGGACAAGTCTAAAGGGGATTTTACACTGTACGATTATCGTGTAGACAAGCGTTCATATAACGCTTCTTGCCGATAATTGTCCTGTGTAAACAGAGCAGCGATCAGCAGATGAACGAGCAAATGCTTGATCATCTGCTGATTGTATCGTTTTAAAAAAGTTAATTATTATCACTGTCGGCAGCGCATCTCCCGCACATCTACGCGCTGACGACATGATAATAATGTATGGGGACGAGCGAACGGAGTAACGACCACTCGTCCCCATCCATAGCTCGGTGTGACTGGAGCAAACGAGCGCTGATTAATGATTTCTTGTTGATCGGCGGTCACTGCATCGGCCAAGTGTCGGCCGGTCTAAAAGGCTATTTAAGGTAGCAGCAAGGTTAACAATACTGCGTGTTTTTTCTGGTCTCTGACTATGATTCCATCTGATCAATGACCATATAATCAACCTGCCCTACTGATAAGGGGTTGTTATTATTAGCCTTGCCTTAATGTAAATTCCTATAAATCCTCACGCAGAGTTTACATTGGCTCAGTATATTCTTAAATATAATTACAAAGGACCTAAAAAATCAACTCATTTAGCTCTAGCAATGAGGTCAAAAATCATTAGCAGAAACAAAGATTTGTGAAATGAACTAATTTTAAATTCTTCAGATAACAGTATTCAATTTATATTAACCCTTTCAGGACCAAGGATCATTGATGCCTCAATGACCAGGCCTAAATTTAAAGTTTTGGCATACATTCTTTTAAACAGTCATAACTTCTGAACTACTTCGGATAACTTAACCATTTTTTTAGGGTTTGTTTTTTTTGCAACAAATCACACTTTTAAAAAATATTTTTTTTTACTACATATGCAACACATACTTTATATTACAACGAAACATTTGATCCAAAACAGTGCCAGATTTAGTGTAATTTATTAAATTACACTACATAGTTAATGTATGACTTAATTAACTAACAATTTATGATCACGCTAACTAACCTACTATTCCTGCCTGCCTATTCTAACACTAAGGGGCATCGGGAATACAAAGTATATACTTTCTATATACTTTGTAAATGTATATATATATTTATATGTGTGTGTGTGTCTATTTATATGTGTGTGTGTGTGTGCGTGCGCATATATTTATATATAAATATACTGTATATGTGCGTGTGTGTGTACATATATATATATATATATATATATATATATATATATATATATACACATATACACACACACACATTTGTATGTAATGCTTTTATTTACTTGCCTTCTGTCTTCTCTCGATCAGTCTCCTTCTCTCTGAAACACTGTGACAGAGTGAAGGAGGCTGAGAGGAGAAGACAAGTGGGAAAAGTTTGTTTGGAAACAAACTTTTCAGAGATCACCATGATTGGTTAATCATGGTGATCACATGCTCTGTAGCCGAACCAATCGGTTTGGCAGTCAGAGAACAGGTTACTGGGAAGCCGGGGACACTGACACCGCCGGCGTCAGAGCTATCTCCCCAGCGCTATGCCGGCAGATGCAGAGGTCTGTAGATTCACGCCCTGCTGCACGGGGTATATGCGGATAGGACGTGAATCTACAGATTGTCGGCATGAAAGGGGTTATATTTTAAAAACTCTGGACACAAGTTGTTCTGTTGACAAATTAATACAAATTAAGTAGAAATGCATATTAAAGGGATTGTCTGATATAGAAAGCATTTTAAACCACTTCTCTATGCTATAGTGCAGCCATCAGATCACAATTAGCATTAACCATTAGTTTACTGCCCCATGTGCCAGATGGATGTTATATGTTCCCATGACAACAGCCTAAATGAAGATCTTCACTTCAAGCATTGGTGCTGTAATGTTAAACATAGTGCTACCATTGCAACCTTTATTTATAATCTTGAAGGTCTTTAGGTTTTATAGTTTATCTGCTCAGTTTCACTGTAATCGTGGAACATGGCGAAACCAAGATTCATCTAAATGAGAGTAAAGTCTGTAAGCTTCCATTTTTTTCCTCTGTTGCCCACTGAGCCATGACCTTATCTTTGTTTTGCCAGATACAAAGAATAGAGTTGCACAATATTTTTTTTAGCCTAGCAGTCACAAATGTTTCAGATCTCTCTCTCAATTCTTCATCGTACAACTCAGACAATTTAACTCACATTGCAGCTAGAGTGAGAAAAGGTCATGGATCCCTTACCCAGTCATCAAAGTGACAAAGTGGGTAAAAGAACGAGCAGTTTAATGAAGAGTTGTGGTGTCACAACAGAAAAAAAACATCTATTCTGCCCGCAGATAATAGCCTTTTTTCTTCTTCCGGGTGTAATATGCCACTTTCTCTTTTCTCTCCTGTCCATTACTTAAAGCTTTTAGTCTTCTTGTTCTTCCCTTTCATTTGTGATGTTTATTGCTGTTTAACAGGCAAGCACTACTGTACTAAGACAACCTAAAAATACATCTATTTTTTGAATCAGCGCTACCCAACACAGTCCTCCTTTAGTTGAAGAGTGTATGCGGGATTGCATTGGGCATTTCATCAGTAGTGTCAGAAATGATACCATTTTTTTCAGTGCGTAAATACCATTAAAAAATTACCTTTGTGAGGTGCGATAGTGAAACTGTCAAAATACTTGATAGTGTTAGAACATATGTTTTGAATCAACATACAAAAGTTTGATAATACACTCCTCAACATTGAGGCTAGTAAATTCTAGATTAGAAGCATGAAATAAACTGAGGTGCATATCTTACAAAGTTTTTAAGTGGATCACTAGAGGTAAGCATTCAGCAATGGTTTTCCATTTGAAAGTATGAAAATACAATAAATGTTTTGTGTTGAGAAATTAAGCCAAAATTAATCAATGGATATCCGTATATACACTCTTCAACATTGAAATTGCAACACAAAGAAGAAAAAGTTTTGGAGTTGTGGAAATCACAAGATCAATAGACATGTTATTGATATGCAAATGATGAAAAAAATGGAAAAAAATATTCCAAACATCTTGATATATTCAGTATCGAGTATGAGTGCCACGCGCAGAAATATACGCACTTACACGCCTTGGCATGCTATCTATGAGGTTATTAATGGTTGTCTGAGAAATGTTATGCCACACTGAATGCACTTGGGCACGCATATTATCAAGATTGGCTGCTGACAGCTCCCTTTGCAATTGCTGACCTATGACGTCCCAGATGTGCTCGATGGGAGACAAGTCCGGAGACGCAGCAGGCCATGGTAGCACGTTTAGACCACGCAGGCTGCTCACAGTAGTGCTAGCAACACGTGGCCTGGCGTTCTGTGGAAAAATAACCATACCACTGGTTCCACGACCAAATCAAAGTAATGCCGAGCTGTTAGTGTACTTGAAATGAAGACTACAGGGGTCCGGCTACCGTGCATTATGCCACCCCACACCATAATCTTCGGAGTAGGACTGGTGTGACGTTCCCTTGTGAAAGCCTCTTTATGGCATTGCCTACGTGGTCTCCAGACCAATCTCCGGCTATCATTGTGTTCAAGACAAGTGGATAGGCTATACCAATTTTTTTTAAAAACTGATAGTTTAAAAATAAAATGTGTGTTTTGTCACCATATTCTGAGAGCCATAACTTTTTTTTTCCATTGATTGAGCGGTATGAGGGCATATTTTTTGCGGGCCGAGCTGTAGTTCCTATTGGTACAATTTTGGGGTGCATTAGACTTTTTGATCACTTTTTATTACATTTTTTTGTGGGAGATGAAAAAATTCTGGCATTAGAAAAATCAAGTGTGTTCTGATACTTCACCTACTACATCTAACCTCCTTGATATTGGGGACGGTGAGAAACTTTTCCTGGAGACAGTGTGTTGAATTTTTAATCTTTATATATGTATTCCTGAGTGGATTGTTGGACTTTATCCACTGCAATTGGCTGCTAAACTGATTAGAGATTAGTGCAATCCATGAGTCATTACATTATACTGTATGTCATGATGTTTACCTACTATTTATTTTCTTCAGCGTTGGCTGCTGGCTGCTTTTAGGCTATGCTCCATTAGAAACAGCTTTAATCAGTTACTTCAGCTTAGCTGTATTGTCTAACGTGCTGGGGCAGATACAAGAGTTGTATCCGTACGATTCTCCATTGTTCCCCTGAACTTCTTGTTAAAATAACAGTCAGCTCAGGGAAAAGTAGGATCCCGACTTGGTCCTCTCTGCACTCAATTGTATTCTT
Source organism: Rhinoderma darwinii (assembly GCF_050947455.1). Classification (NCBI taxonomy): domain Eukaryota; kingdom Metazoa; phylum Chordata; class Amphibia; order Anura; family Rhinodermatidae; genus Rhinoderma; species Rhinoderma darwinii. Next base: position 56,492,957 of record NC_134696.1, on the reverse strand, counting down.
AGGACACAGATACAATTGAACAGCTAACTAGCTGTGCCTGTTGCAAGTGAACCATTGTATCCTTGCCTCATCATTCACGCTTTTTTTGTGATGCTGGTGACGCAGTGACATAATCGCGCTGCCTGCAACATTTCACAGAAGCAGGCTTGGCCAGAAGAGGCAAGGGTTGCACAATTGGATTACAGCATAGGACTAGGGACAGGGGAGTATGTATACTTGTTTTAAGTGGCACATAGCTTGTGGTACTTTCTATAGGGCAGTGGGACAAAGTGTGTGACAATATCTACAGGGGTGCACTGTCTCCAGTGGACACAGAGTATGTGGCACTATATTTGGGGGCACAGCATGTGGCAATACGTATCTTTAGGAGGCACTGTGTGTATGTGGTGCTTTAGTTTTGTTGGTATTTGCATGGGAAAGAGTCTATGGCACATTTCAGAGGGCACAGCATGTGGTACTATTTTTATGGGGCACTGTGTGAGTGGCATTTTATTTTCAGGGGGCACAATGTGTGATACAATTATATTCAGGGGCACAGTGTGTGGTGGGACATTGAGAGGCACAGTGTATGTAGGTATTATTTTCAGGGGGCACAGTGTGTGTGGCACTATGAGGATTTTGTGATAGTATATAGATGTGCAGATGTTTTGCAAAAGCCACCTGGATGTCAAATTCTGCAGAGATAGGTCATGGCCTGGAGAAGTCGTCAAGGTGGCCTCGACTGGATGGAGAACAACATGGAAGAGAACGAGAAGATGTCACGTGTGAGTCACTAAATGCAAATGTTTATTCTCCCTCTGACTGATCAGTACCATTAGTGAAACCGCAACTCCAAGCATAGCCTTACCATTGTTCAGGCCATACTGGGAGCTATAGTTTCATGCCATATAAATTTACATGGCAGCAGCTTATCTGGCTGCAACGTATCTAATTGCTAAACTGTGTTTGTGCTGGTGCTGTCTATATGTTCTGGGCTTAGTTCTGGTTCTGTATTTATATTCTAAGCTTAGCTATGGTACCGTATATATGTAATGAGTGGGGTACTGGTGTTGTATCTATGTACTGAGCTTGGTTCTGGTGCTGTATATATGAACTGAGTTTTGTTTTGATGCTGTATTTATGTAGTAAGCTTGGTTCTGGTGCTGTGTATATATGTATATATATATATATATATATATATATATATATACACACATATACTGAGCTTTGTTCTGTGCTGTTTACATGTATTGAACTTTGTTATGGTGGTGTATATATTTACTGAGCTTTGTTCTGGTGCTGTATTTATGTAGTGAGCTTGTTCTGTTGCTGTATCTATGTACCGAGCTTTGTTTTGTTGCTGTATGTATGTACTGAGCTTGGTTCTGGTGCTGTATTTATGTACTGAGCTTAGTTCTGGTGCTGTATTTATGTATTTAGCTTGGTTCTGGCGCTGTATATATGTACTGAGATGGTTTATGGCACCATATATTTGCATTGAGCTTAATTCTGGATCCGTATAGATTCATTAAGCTTGAATCTGATCCTATATCTGAACACTTAGCTTTTGTTTTTTTTGATTTGTGAAAAAAAAATGAATTTTGCAGCGATGTGCTCCACATCTCCCTACCCTTCTCACAGTAAACAGCCTAAATACATTAGCTGCACACACCTATGGTACTGAATGTTCACATATAAGTCTGCAGTATACGTAATAGGTGAATTTAATACAGTATAGCGAGTGTGGCTAGGTAGGTGGGTATATATGCTTAATTAATTATATAAATAGTGTGGCAATTCTGTTACACATTTTTTGCAAAATGCACGCATATCTTTGTCAGCCAGGGAACCTCTTGTTAAAAATTTCAAACCCACCCCTGGGATGATAGAATATCTAATGTCTCATCAGAGATTCATCAGAGATTCCTGTTAAATAAGGTGGTTATGCAAAAGCCTTACTATAAAGGGTGCCGAGGTTACGGTTGTACCCAGACCCATAATTCAGATGGGTCCCAAAACAGCATAAAACCTCATATGCAAACATATATTTTACACTTCTTAATTTTGTTTTGTAATTGTGGTACAGTTCTCGATCTAGTAATTTTGCTGTCTTTAACACAGTGGGGCAAATTTATCATTACATTTTGCCGCCTTTCTGGAGTAGATAGAAATTTGGGTCAAGCGCCCTGTTTCTATAGCCACTGCACTAATTTTTCAGTCACATACGAATTTGTCTGATAAAGGACCCAGTATTGTTCTTTTTTTGTGGCATTTTCATCAACAGAACGTAGTCTTTGTTGATAAATCTGGAACACGCTGCACCCCAGTGCACAGTTTGTACAGTGCACGAATATTATTCTCTCTAATGTCTCCATATACATAGCTAGACAAATAAATAATTAGTGCATATAGTAGGCTTTATGTACTGTATATTAAACATATATACTGGAATTGTTTTCCATAGAAACCAATCTTATCTTTTTCCATTCTTTTTAAACTTCTCCAACCCTAAAATCCATAAAAAGTCAAGGTCCACTTTGTGAAAGAAAATTTATTTGGAGATTTATTGTATTTTAAGATCTTAGGGTTTAAATTCTCTTAAAATATCTTTTCATTGTTGTTGTTTTTAAATAAATGTAAACTTGACTAACTATGACATTTTACCCGTTTGTCTATACAGCCATATGACAGACCCCATTATATTTGTCAAGCAATGCTGTAAAGGATTCTGCATCGATATTCTTAAACGTCTTTCCAAAACCATTGGATTTACTTATGATCTTTATCTTGTGACTAATGGAAAGCATGGGAAGAAGATAGAGGGAGTATGGAATGGAATGATTGGAGAGGTAAGATATAATTAGTTCTGTAACATCGTATCATGGTACTATTTTGTTTTTATTGTTTGTGTGTAATGTTCATTCAATATGCTATACATTCAGTTACATTATGTTGAGTTGTGTTAAAGAGGTTGTCCAGGCATTTTATATTGATGGCCTATCCTAAGGATAGGTCATCAATATCAGATTGATGGGGGTTCGACTCGCAGTCCCTTCAGTCAGCTGATTGGTGGGGGTGCCTCGGATTCCGACCCTGATCGATCTGATATTGATGACCTATCCTAAGGATAAACCATCACTATAAAATGCCTGGACAACCCCTTTAAATCGTAACCTGCTAAACACAAAATAAAAGTCTGATCTAAGTCACAATTTTATAGACAAACACAATTTAACTAAACTAATAACACATAAACAATGGCACCGTTCATGTTTTGACCCATGCCTGGAGGAAAACTACTTTCCGAAGACCTAGGACAAGGGTCAGCAACAACCAAGGCTGATTCTAGCTTTTCTGTGTGAAGGATTTGCCTGACACAGCTTCTGTGTCGACGCCCGTGGTTAATCAGCCTGCATCTGTTCCTAGGTCTGCTAGAGTGACTCGATCTGCTACCACTCAGGCTGGGAGAGCCTATCGCAGCCTGGCCAGACGGTTCTAGCTCCCGCCCCTGGTCCACTTATACCTTCATTTGCTGCTTGTCCTTTGCCTGTGATTCTTCTGTTTCCTGGCTCTGCTCTTCCTGCGTTTACTATTGACCTCTGCTTCATATAGACCCTTTGCTTGACTGACTATTCTCCTGCTCTGCATTTGTTACCTCGTACACTCCTGGTTTGACTCGGCTCGTCCACTACTCTGTTGCTCACGGTGTTGCCGTGGGCAACTGCCCCACATTCCTTTGCTTTTGTGTTCCCTTGTCTTGTTTGTCTGTCGTGCACATATTGAGCGTAGGGACCATCGCCCAGTTGTACACCGTCGCCTAGGATGGGCTGTGCAAGTAGGCAGGGACTGAGTGGCGGGTAGATTAGGGCTCACCTGTCTGTCTCCCTGTCCTGACATTACATTCTGCTGCCTGAAGGCGAAAATTTAAATGGCGCCCCCCAGATTTTGATTGACATCCCCCTGGCTATTCTATATTACTAGCAGCCTCCTCCAACTCTTGTGGAAGCGCTGTTGCCTTGTGCTCCCCTAGCACACACGGTTCAGCGATGAAGCCAGGCAGAGTACACCTCACTGCATGTTGTGTGCCCAAGTAGTAAAAGGCAATGGTGCATCCGAGAAAGTTGGAGGAAACTGGTAGTGATGTATAACAGCCAGGGGGCATCAATTAAGCATGGAATGGTGGGTTTGGAAGCAGGACTATGTGACTCTTCAAGAAAGCGGCACCGCTCCATGAATGATTAATTAGCATACAACGTGCGCCGTTTTGAATGTTGTTTTTATAGACTTTGCGGCATCTGAAAAAAACATACAAAGGAATGTTTGGAAATATTGTCAGGTCATGTATTATCGCCTGGTAGCAGTTTAAGGGGTTAAAACTAGCAGACTGGTTCCCATTAATTATACAATGAATTGAAAACAATTCCATCTGCCCTGCAATTTTGATATTATAAATATATCCTATATAATTACAGAACCAAGCTCAGTACATAAATACAGCACCAGAACCAAGCTCAGTGCATATATACAGCACCAGAACAAGGTTCAGTACCTATATAGAGCACCAGGACCAGGCTCGGTACATAAATACAACACCAGAACCAAGCTCAGTACATAAATACAGCACCATAACCAAGCTCAGTACATAAATACAGCATCAGAAAAAAGCTCAGTACATATATACAGCATCAGAACAAAGCTCAGTACATAAATACAGCATCAGAACTAAACTCAGTACATATATACAGCACCAGAACTGTAAAGGATCTGCCAGGCACTATGTCTGGGTATACTCCCAGGATTAATCAGTCGACACCTGAGGCCAGACCTCTGAGACTGACACCTGCTCCCACCAATCAGGGTGGCAGGCTCAGGAGTGGGAGAGCCTATCGCGGCCTGGTCAGTCAGAGTTAGCTCCGCCCCCTGTCCATTTATACCTGCCGTTTTCTCTTCCTCCTTGCTTGTTATTCTCTTGGATTCCTGGCCCCACTGCTGCCTTGCTCCAGCCTGCTTCTGCCGTGCTTCTGCCTTGCTTCAGTTCCGTTTATCCTGCGTTGCTCTGCCCCTGGCTTGCTTCTGCTCCGTGCTCCCGTTTGTATACTCCACTACTTCCTGATCCTGACTGGCTCTTTCCCGCTCCGTTTCCTCGCGGCGTTCCGTGGGCTACTGTATTCCCTTGCGTGTTCCCTGTTTGTACCCCCTTGCACTTAGACAGCGTAGGGACCGCCGCCCAGTTGTACCCCGTCGCCTAGGGCGGGTCGTTGCAAGTAGGCAGGGACAGGGCGGTGGGTAGATTAGGGCTCACTTGTTCCCTTCACCTCCTTCCGCCACTACATAATAACAAGCCCTTACCTAGTCTACCATTTCTTCTACGCTGACGCTATAATGGACCCCCTTGAGACCCTAACCCAGCAGATGCAGGGCCTCTCCCTACAGGTCCAGGCCCTGGCTCAGAGGGTCAATCAGTCTGACGCTGCCTTTGTAGTACCCCTCACCTCACCTTTAGAACCCAACCTCCAGTTACCTGACCGGTTCTCAGGGGACCGTAAGACTTTTCTCTCCTTCCGGGAGAGTTGCAGACTTTATTTCCGCCTAAGACCTCACTCCTCAGGTTCCGAGAACCAGCGGGTGGGTATCATTATATCCCGACTCCAGGAAGGGCCCCAAGAGTGGGCCTTCTCCTTGGCTCCTGACGCCCCTGAACTTTCCTCCGTTGATCGGTTTTTCTCTGCCCTCGGTCTCATTTACGACGAGACTGACAGGACTGCCTTAGCCGAGAGTCAGCTGGTGACCTTACGTCAGGGTAGGAGACCTGTTGAGGAATACTGTGCTGATTTTAGAAAGTGGTGCGTAGCTTCCCGGTGGAACGACCCGGCCCTAAAGTGCCAGTTTAGGTTAGGATTATCTGACGCCCTGAAGGATCTGCTGGTTAGCTACCCCTCTTCTGACTCCCTAGACCAGATTATGGCCCTAGCAGTACGACTTGACCGACGTCTCAGGGAACGTCAGCTTGAACGTTTCAATGTTTTCCCCTCTGACTGCCCTGCGATTCCCCCCGAGGTCCCGTCTCCTCGCTCTTCCACGGAGGACTCGGAGGTACCTATGCAACTCGGGGCCTCCATGTCCCCTCGACAACGTAGAGAGTTTCGCAGGAAGAATGGTCTCTGCTTCTATTGTGGGGACGACAAGCATCTACTGAACACCTGTCCCAGGCGCAAGAATAAGCAGCCGGAAAACTTCCGCGCCTAAGTGATCATCGGGGAGGTCACTTGGGCGCACAGGTATTTCCCGTTAATACTAAACGCAATAAGATTTTGCTTCCCTTTCAGGTCTCGTTTGCTGGCCGGTCTGCCACTGGCAGTGCCTTCGTGGATTCGGGCTCATCTGCTAATATCATGTCTGTGGAATTTGCTATGTCTCTAGAGATGCCTTTTATTGATTTACCTTATCCTATCCCCGTAGTGGGTATCGACTCCACTCCTCTTGCTAATGGTTATTTTACTCAGCATACTCCTGTTTTTGAACTCCGTGTTGGCTCCATGCATTTGGAGCAGTGCTCTGTACTGGTGATGCAGGGATTATCGTCCGATCTGGTATTAGGTCTTCCCTGGTTGCAGCTGCATAATCCCACGTTTGATTGGAATACTGGGGATCTCACCAAATGGGGTAGTGAATGCCTGATGTCATGTCTTTCGGTTAACTCTATTTCTCCCCGGGAGGAGGTAAACACGCTTCCTGAGTTTGTTCAGGACTTCGCTGATGTGTTTTCTAAGGAGGCCTCCGAGGTGTTGCCCCCTCATAGAGATTACGATTGCGCCATCGATTTGGTGCCTGATGCCAAGCTTCCTAAGGGGAGGATATTTAATCTTTCATGTCCTGAACGTAAAGCTATGAGGGAGTATATCCAAGAATGCCTGGCCAAGGGTTTCATTCGCCCCTCGACTTCTCCTGTAGGTGCTGGCTTCTTCTTCGTGGGGAAGAAGGATGGTGGTCTTAGGCCGTGCATTGATTATCGGAACTTGAATAAGGTCACAGTAAGGAACCAGTATCCCCTGCCTTTGATTCCGGATCTTTTTAATCAGGTTCAGGGGGCCCAATGGTTCTCTAAGTTCGATCTACGGGGGGCGTATAACCTTATCCGCATCAAAGAGGGGGATGAGTGGAAAACTGCGTTCAACACGCCCGAAGGTCATTTCGAATACCTAGTCATGCCCTTTGGGTTGTGTAATGCCCCTGCCGTCTTCCAGAATTTTATTAATGAAATCCTGAGAGATTACCTGGGTAATTTTCTTGTAGTGTACCTTGATGACATACTGGTGTTTTCCAAGGACTGGTCCTCGCACGTGGAGCATGTCAGGAAGGTCCTCCAGGTCCTTCGGGAAAATAATCTGTTTGCGAAGACCGAAAAATGTGTGTTTGGGGTACAGGAAATACCATTTTTAGGTCAAATCCTCACTCCTCATGAATTCCGCATGGACCCTGCCAAGGTTCAGGCTGTGGCGGAATGGGTCCAACCTGCCTCCCTGAAGGCGCTACAGTGTTTTTTGGGATTCGCTAACTATTACAGGAGATTTATTGCCAACTTCTCGGTCGTCGCTAAGCCTTTTACGGACCTCACTCGCAAGGGTGCTGATGTCCTCCATTGGCCCCCTGAGGCCGTCCAGGCTTTTGAGACCCTCAAGAAGTGCTTTATCTCGGCCCCCGTGCTGGTTCAGCCCAACCAAAGGGAGCCATTTATTGTGGAGGTTGACGCGTCCGAGGTGGGAGTGGGGGCCGTCTTGTCCCAGGGTACCAGCTCCCTCACCCATCTCCGCCCCTGTGCTTACTTCTCTAGGAAGTTTTCGTCCACGGAGTGTAACTATGATATTGGCAACCGCGAACTTTTAGCCATTAAATGGGCTTTTGAAGAGTGGCGTCACTTCTTGGAGGGGGCCAGACACCAGGTAACGGTCCTTACTGACCACAAGAATCTGGTTTTCCTAGAATCTGCCCGGAGGCTTAATCCTAGACAAGCTCGTTGGGCACTATTCTTTACCAGATTTAATTTCTTGGTTACCTATAGGGCTGGGTCCAAAAATATTAAGGCTGATGCACTGTCACGTAGTTTCATGGCTAATCCTCCTTCTGAGAAGGATCCTGCTTGTATTTTACCCCCTGGTATAATTGTTTCTGCCACTGATTCTGACTTAGCCTCTGACATCGCGGCTGATCAAGGTTCAGCTCCCGGGAACCTCCCTGGGGACAAACTGTTTGTCCCCCTGCAATACTGGCTAAGGGTGCTCAGGGAAAACCATGACTCCGCTCTATCTGGTCATCCTGGCATCTTGGGTACCAAACTCCTCATTACCAGAAACTATTGGTGGCCTGGGTTGCCTAAAGACGTTAGGGCTTACGTCGCCGCTTGTGAGGTCTGTGCTAGGTCCAAGACCCCTAGGTCCCGACCTGCGGGCTTACTACGTTCCTTGCCCATTCCCCAGAGACCTTGGACCCATATCTCCATGGATTTTATCACCGATTTGCCTCCATCTGAGGGCAAGTCGGTGGTGTGGGTGGTAGTAGACTGCTTCAGCAAGATGTACCACTTTGTGCCCCTTAAGAAACTACCTAACGCCAAGACGTTAGCTTCTTTGTTTGTGAAACACATTTTGCGTCTCCATGGGGCCCCAGTCAATATCGTTTCGGACAGAGGGGTACAATTTGTTTCCTTATTTTGGAGAGCTTTTTGTAAAAAATTGGAGATTGATCTGTCCTTCTCCTCCGCCTTCCATCCCGAAACTAATGGCCAAACGGAAAGGACTAACCAATCCCTGGAACAATATTTAAGGTGTTTCATTTCTGACTGTCAATTTGATTGGGTCTCATTCCTTCCCCTCGCCGAATTTTCCCTGAATAACCGGGTCAGTAACTCGTCAGGGGTCTCCCCGTTTTTCTGTAATTTCGGGTTTAATCCTAGGTTCTCCTCCGTTTCCCCTGGTGGTTCCAATAATCCCGAGGTAGAGGACGTTCATCGGGAACTGTGCACAGTCTGGGCCCAGGTTCAGAAGAACCTAGAGGCGTCCCAAAGCATACAAAAGATTCAGGCTGATTGTAGACGTTCTGCTAACCCCCGGTTTGTCGTCGGGGATCTTGTGTGGTTGTCGTCGAGGAACTTGCGCCTTAAGGTCCCGTCCAGAAAGTTTGCTCCCCGATTTATTGGACCTTATAAGGTCATTGAAGTCCTCAACCCTGTATCCTTCCGTCTGGAGCTGCCCCCATCCTTTCGTATACACGATGTCTTCCATGCCTCCCTCCTGAAACGCTGCTCCCCATCCTGGTCCCCCTCGAGGAAACCTCCTGTTCCCGTTCTCACCCCTGAGGGGGTGGAATTCGCGGTGGCCAAGATTGTGGACAGTAGGATGATCCAGGGCTCCCTCCAGTACCTGGTCCATTGGAGAGGATACGGGGCGGAGGAGAGGACTTGGGTTCCTGCTCGAGATGTTCACGCTGGGGTATTGATCAGGAGGTTCCACCTTCTCTTCCCCACTAAACCGGGTCCTCTTAGTAAGGGTCCGGTGGCCCCTCATAAAGGGGGGAGTACTGTAAAGGATCTGCCAGGCACTATGTCTGGGTATACTCCCAGGATTAATCAGTCGACACCTGAGGCCAGACCTCTGAGACTGACACCTGCTCCCACCAATCAGGGTGGCAGGCTCAGGAGTGGGAGAGCCTATCGCGGCCTGGTCAGTCAGAGTTAGCTCCGCCCCCTGTCCATTTATACCTGCCGTTTTCTCTTCCTCCTTGCTTGTTATTCTCTTGGATTCCTGGCCCCACTGCTGCCTTGCTCCAGCCTGCTTCTGCCGTGCTTCTGCCTTGCTTCAGTTCCGTTTATCCTGCGTTGCTCTGCCCCTGGCTTGCTTCTGCTCCGTGCTCCCGTTTGTATACTCCACTACTTCCTGATCCTGACTGGCTCTTTCCCACTCCGTTTCCTCGCGGCGTTCCGTGGGCTACTGTATTCCCTTGCGTGTTCCCTGTTTGTACCCCCTTGCACTTAGACAGCATAGGGACCGCCGCCCAGTTGTACCCCGTCGCCTAGGGCGGGTCGTTGCAAGTAGGCAGGGACAGGGCGGTGGGTAGATTAGGGCTCACTTGTTCCCTTCACCTCCTTCCGCCACTACAAGAACCTAGCTCAGTACATAAATACAGCACCAGCAGGAGTTGCTGTTTCACAAAAAAAAACTAATAATAACACCCTTCATCTCGCTATAGATCATACAGTGACAATAGTACTGATTAGTGGCAGAATAAACATTTACATTAAGTAACTTAAAGGTGATGTATTATCAGATTCTAGATGTTATTTTTCTCTTTTCTTCTCCATCCGGTCCAGACCTCTATGATAAATTCTCCCGGCCACAGCCCATTTCTGCAGTTTTCTGCTCAGATGTTTCAAGCTTCTCACTTTTCAAATATTTCTGCACCTATAGTCGAAGATAAAATTCTCATGGTGCCACACACTGCGCCAGGGGAGTAGCTAAAGGCTCATGGGCCCAGATGCAAAAGTTCTTATTGGGCTCCCCCCTACAAACTTCTCATGTCCGACAGCCTGCAGCTTTCAGTTGCATTGCTGGGTCTCCTAAGTGACCCAACAATGCAGCACTAGCAGCCAGGGGCATCACTAAGGACACAATGTCAGAGGAAATAGCCCCAATACATATACCCCCCTAAAAAATGTGTGCGTGTGTGTATATATATATATATATATATATATATATAAAAAAAGAAATATATATATATATATATATATATATGTGTGTGTATGTGTGTGTGTGTGTATGTGTATGTATATATGTGTGTGTGTATATATGTATGTGTGTGTATAGGAGACAGCATATCTATAGCACAACGAACCTATAGCTATGGATAGGATTAGATACAGAGGCTCAGCAGACAGTATCACACATTATAGGATTACATACAGTAGCTCAACAGACAGTATCACACATTATAGGGTTTTGATACAGTAGCTCAGCAGACAGTATCACACATGATAGGATTAGATACAGGGCTCAGCTCGCTGACATTGCGGCTCCAGTGGTGGACCCAGGAAAGGTAAGAATAATAATTGTTTTGCTTCTTTATGTGTTATTAATTATTTTTGTGTGTTAGTGTTATTTTACAGGTTCGGTTGTTGGACTACATCTGATTTGAGGACTACTTCAATGACAGCGTTTTTTTTTTATTCTCAGTAAAATGGTTAATGAGGGTTGTGTGTGTTTTTTTATTTCAATAAAATATTTTTTCTATATCCTTGTATTTTTTTAAACTTTATTATTACTGCCTTAGTAATGGCCGCCGGCTGATTGACAACGTTCAATACTAAGGCGTGGCTTAATGTTAGCAGGTGCAGAGGCCAACACTAACTCCCATTATTACCACAGTACCCACCGCCACCAGGGGTACTGGGAAGAGCTGGGTACCAACCAGTACCTGACCATCTGTAGTGATAGTCGGCCACCGGGGTGGCCACATGCTGGTATTATTAGGCTGGGGAAGGCCAAAAACAGTAGCCCTCCACACCCATGTAATGCTAGGCTGCTGCTATGTTGTATCTGGCTGGTTATGAAAATTGGGGGGGACCCCACATTGTTCTTTCCAATTATTATTTTTTTTTTTTAAATGACGTGGGGCCCCCCATTTTTCATACCCAGCCAGATACAATAAAGCAGCAGCAGGTTAGAATCACCAGGGGTGAAAGGGCCGCAGTTTCTGGCCTGTCCCACCCTGATAATACCAGCCTGTGGCCGCCCCATTACCCGGCCATCAATACAGATGGTCGGGTACTGGATCGTTCCCGGCTCTTCCCATCACCCCTGGTGGCGGTGGATACTGGGGTAATAATGGGGGTTAGTGTTAGCCTCTGCACCAGCTAACACTAAGCCCCACCTTAGTAATGGATGCTGTCAATCAGCCGACGGCCATTACTAAGGCAGTAGTAATATAGTTTAAAAAAAAAAAAGTCACAAAGACATAGAAAAAATATTTTATTGAAATAAAAAAAAACACACAACCCCCATTAACCATTTTATTGATAATAAAAAAAATCCGTCTTCGAAGTAGTCCTCGAATCTGACGTAGTCCAACGACCGAACCTGTAAGAAAACACAAACACAAAAAAATGTATTAGTAACACATGTGGTAGGCTTAGATACAGGGCCCATGTGTGATACTGTCTGTCAAGGTAGGCCTAGATACAGGGTCCAGCAGACAGTAATCTTATACAGTATAAGATTACTGTTTGCTGGAGGCTTCTATCTAAGCCTACCATGTGGTAGGCTTATATACAGTGCCCATCAGACAGGATCACACAATCTGTGATCCTGTCTCATGGGCCCTCTAAGCCTGCCACATCATAAGCTTAAAGGGGTTGTCCAGTCCCTAAACATTGATGGCCTATCCTCAGGATAGGCCATCAATAGCTGATGGGTCAGGGTCCGACTCCCGGAACTCCACCAATCAGCTGTTTTGAAGGAGCCGCAGCGTTCGTACGAGAGCTACTTCCCCTGCACTTCCCTTACTCACACTGTGAATCGCCGACACGGATTCACAATGTGAGCAAGTGACCGGAATGAAGGGGAAGCAGCACTCGTATGAGCGCTGCGGCCCCTTCAAAACAGCTGATTGGCGGGGTCCCTGGAGTCGGATCCCACCAATCAGCTTCAGCAGACAGGGATATTAATCTTACCCACCTCTTCAGCCGCTGATGTCCTGACTTTATCCAGGATCAGGATGTTGTGCGCAGCGCATATCAATGTGACGTCATGCGCTGTGCACAGCGCTGTGACGTCAGGACCTCTGCTGCGCTCTAGAAGCAGGAAGGTAAGCACTGTAGTTACTATAGTAACGGGCCCGTGCCCCCTGTTACTATAGTAACTTTTTATTGATGTGGTGCGGGGGACCGCGGGCCCCCTGGCTTCGGAACCCGGTCACAATTTGCGACCGCTGCGACCCCTATAGCTACGCCTTTGCACTACGCCCCTAAATATAATAGTGCCATACATTGCACCTCTAATTATAATAGCACCATACACTGTATCCCTAATAATAATAGCACCATTTACTGTGCCCCTGATTATAACTGCACCATACACTGTGTCCCTGATTATAATAGCACCATACACTGTGCCCCCCCACACACACAGTGCCGCATGTAGACCGTGCCCCCTAAGAGCCCCCTGTAGATATTGTTCCACATAGAGACCCCTGTAGACAGGGCCCAACATAGAGCCCACTGTAGACAGTGCCCCACATAGTGTCCCCTGTAGACAGTGTGCTTCATACATAGTGCCCCCTATAGAGCCTCCTGTAGATACTGCCCCCATAGAGCACCTGTAGATAGAGCCCCCTGTAGATAGTTCCCCCATAGAGTCCCCTGTAGATAGTGGCCCGAAAAATATTGCCCCCTGTAGATAGTGCCCCACATATTGCCCCCTGTAGATAGTGCCCCACCTATAGTCTCCCCTCTGTAGATAGTGCCCCACATATAGCGCCTTACACTTTTAACAGAAAAAAAACCTTTACATACTCACCTGATCCCGTTCCTACGCCACCCTCTTGCAATGCAGGCCTGTTTTCTTATGAGCAAGTCTGCTGGGACTGAACAACGCAAGTAGCATGATGATTGCGTCAATAACCCCTTCCCGACATTTGACATATGGCTACGTCGTAGCCGGGTAGGAGAAGTATGGAGCGGGCTCACGGAGTACAATGCGGGTGTCGGCTGTATGTTACAGCCGACACTTCACAGTAACGAGCAAGATCGCACTCAAGCAATCTAGAAGCTCATCGCGCCCCCACAATACAATAGCGGGGTGGTGATGGTTGCTATGGCAGCCTGGGGGCCTAATGAAGGCCCCCAGGTCTGCCATCTTTGTGCTACTATTAAGCCCTGCCTCTCACCACATAATGACTGAATAATACCACCATACTGTCACTGAATAAAACATACTATACAAAGATAATAATAACCATGCAGCGACCATATAGTAGTAGATAGCAGTTCTACAACAGCGGTCTACAGACCATATAAGTGGTTACAGTACAGTTACATCCAGCGACTCACAGGTGACATCTGACTGAAGTCATTCACTTTCTCTTTTCTTCTTAATCCAGCCAAGACCTCCATGTTGACTTATCCCAGCTACGACTTGTCTCTGCAGAATTTGATACACAGACAGATTTGGCTCCTTGCTTTTCCAGCACACTCCGCACCTATTCCCTATCTTTACACAAATTCCCAATCCAGTAATTATTCCCTCTTATAGGCCCCACACAGTAGGTGCCACGTTTAGTTCCTACACACAGTAATAGTATTCCCTTTAGGCCCTACACAGTAATAATGCTCCTGTTTTGCCCCCACTCAGTTATAATACCCCCCACAATAATAATGCTCACTTTTATGCCCCACATTAATAATGCCCCCTTTATGTCACACTCAGTAATAATGCTCCTTTATGCCCCCACTAAGTACTAAGTGCTAATGGTCTTTTTTCAGATGTACTCAGTAATAACCCCCCCTTTTATGTTCCATTAAGTAATAATGAGTCATTTTATGTCCCTATTCAGTCATTTGTTGCCGCCCCATTTATAGTGCCCCATTTGCGCCAATAACTAAAAAAAATTCTACTCACCTAAACTACTAACTGGGTCAGACGTTCTTCTTCCTATGTGTTCAGTGGACTGCTTTATGCAGTGACATCATTGGTCCAGGCCCTGATGTCATTACTGTGCTACCGGTTCCTCATAGCCTGCAGGCCCAAACCAGGCTGTAGCCAATGAAAGCCAACAGCAGAGCAGAAAGCGGATGGGGCCCCAGAGCGATGGCCCCCCAGTATCCCGGGCCCCTCAGGTAATGCGCCACTGGTCAGAAACCTTCGGCACTCCAGTTGCTGTGAAACTACAACTCCCTGAGAGCCAAACGATTTATTATTCAAGCGAAAGGATGTCAGGACATGCTGGGAATTGTAGTTTGACAACAGCTGGAATGCTGAAGGTTACTGACCCCTGACCTAGGAAAACGTGTTATAGAGACACATGAAGCTGGAAAGGGCTATAAAAGCATTCCAAACCTACCAATCCACAGTAAGGCTGGGTTCACACGACCTATTTTCAGACGTAAACGAGGCGTATTATGCCTCATTTTTTTACATCTGAAAATAGGGCTGCAATACGTCGGCAAGCATCTGCCCATTCATTTGAATGGGTTTGCCGACGTATTGTGCAGACGACCTGTAATTTACGCGTCGTCGTTTGACAGCTGTCAAACGACGACGCGTAAATGGACTGCCTCGGCAAAGAAGTGCAGGGCACTTCTTTGCCACGTAATTTGAGCTGTTCTTCATTGAACTCAATGAAGCACAGCTCAAGATTTACGAGCGTCTCAGAGCGTCTCAGACGCCTCGTAAATTACGAGGAGGAGCATTTACGTGTGAAACGAGGCAGCTGTAAACAGTCTGTCTTTTCACACGTAAATGCCTCTCATCGTGTGAACATACCCTTAGAAAAATTGTCCACAAATGGAGAGTGTTGCTATTCTTTCTAGGAGTGGGCGTCCTGTTAAAATTACTCCCAAAGCATAACCATCAATCCTGAAGACTCTACAAACTTCTAATACCTCAGTCCACTATTAGAAAAATACTGAACAAAAAAGTGTTTATAGAAGGATGACATAAAGAAAGCCGCTGCTGTCCAAAAAAATTATTGCGGCCTGAATGAAATTTGTCGTCAGAGACCACCTGGATGTTCCACCACGCTTCTTGGAAATATTCTATGGACAGATGAGACAAAAGTGGAACTTTTTGCCACATATGCCCAACGCTGTTTGGAAGAAAAAAAATACTGCACACCAATACCAAAACCTCATACCAACTATAAAGCATGGTGGAGGAAGCATAATGGTTTGGGGCTGTTTTACCGCCTAAGGACCTGTACACATTGTGATCATTGAGAGAACAATAAATTCAAAGGTGTAGCAAAACATTTAAGGGCAACAGATATGTAAGTTGAAGGGATGTTGGGTGATGCAAAAAGACGACCACAAAAACACAAATAAACCAACTAAAGAATGGTTGTTTTGGAATGGGCAAGTCAGAGTCCTGACATTAACCCTATTGAGGTGCTGTGCATGCAAGGTATCCCAGAAATATTGATGAACCGAAAAAAATTTGCAAGGTTAAATGGTTCCTCAACATTGTGCAAATCTCATTTGCACCTACAGGAAAAGTTTGGCATAGGTGATTGCTGCTAAAGAGGGAAATATAGGTTATAATATTTAGAGTTCTCTTACTTTTTCTCCCTGCACTGTGTATGCTTACAAACATGTTCAATGAAAAACATGAACAGTACAACTATTTGTGTGTTACTAGTAAGATTGTATTTGTCTATAATTGCGACCTCGATAACAATCAGACCACATTTTATTAGTAACCAATGCAGAAATTCAGGTAATTTTAAAGGATTAATTTACTTTTTATTGCAAATGTATAAGCTTATCTAAATATACTTCATATATTCAGTGGCGGATTAAGTAGACCATGGGCCCTGGGCTGTTACCCAAACTTGGGCCCCCCTTCCTCACCGCCGCCCTGCCGCGCCGTAACTATTTTTGACACTACTTTTTTGGGCAAGCATTAACAGTGTTACGATTTCCCTTGTCACAGGGCTGTGTCCCTACATACTGACAGTATCACACTGTGCAGGGACACAACCTCCTGACAAGGGGAATTGTCTATCAGTCCTGGACTGCAGAAAGACTTTTTGTGAAATACAAGGATTCCTATAATAAACATGTCAGGAGAGGTGACAGATTCTCTATAAATCTAGTGACTCACAGGTGACGACGTCTCAGATTCTAGTAGTTTTTTTCCTCTTTTCTTCTCCATCCGGTCCAGCGCTCATGACGACTTCTCCTGGCCATGACTCATTTCTGCAGAATTTGCCACTCAGACGTCTCCTCACTTTTCCAACATTTCCACACCTATAAACGAAAATAAAGTTATCATGGTGCCACATACTGTGCCCCTAAATATAATAGCACCAAACACTGCGCGCCTGAATATAATACCACACACTGTAAAACACCACATACACACAGCCCCCTGTACATAGTGCCACACACAGCCCCTGTAGATATTACACACCCCCATAGATATCGCCATACACAGCCCCCTCTATATATCACACATCCTCCCCGTAGAGAGCGTTACACACAGCCCCATATAGATAAACTTTATGAATAAAAATTGTAAAATAGCAAAAAAGGTGTGTATAAAAACGATAAAAAACGAACCCTGCATTGTCTACGGAAAAAACGTCGCAAAAATCACGTCGTTTTTATTTATTTTTTATAAAAATGTGTGTTTGGTGCAACTTTGTAATTACGTTTTATTAAAAAATATTTTCACTTTTTGAGATACAGCTGCTTTGTATCCTGTATCCGTCAGGTCAGCAGGACTGACAGGATCAGTGACACGCAGGATCCACCTCAAATCTATCACATCTAAGATTATAATTTAGCGCAGGGCCCGTTTCACTGATCCCGTCAGTCCTGCTGACCTGACGGATACAGGATACAAAGCAGCTGTATCTCAAAAAGTGAAAATATTTTTTAATAAAACGTAATTACAAAGTTGCACCAAACACACATTTTTATAAAAAAGAAATAAAAACGACGTGATTTTTGCGACGTTTTTTCCGTAGACAATGCATGTTTCTTTTTTTTTAGCGTTTTTATACACACCTTTTTTGCTATTTTAGAATTTTTATTCATAAAGTTTGAAAATAATAGTAAAAAAATAAGCTTTTTTACGTTTCAGCTATTTTTTTTGGTAATAACATAGTTTTACCCTAAAATAGACCTTTTATTTGTAATCGTCATTGTTTACCGTAAATGTTAATATATTACATGTCTATATTAGGGTAATTGGGTCAGCGCTAGCGTTACAACAATGATTGGCGGGGGGGACGGACGGTTTTTATTGGGGTGGGTATTTTATGTGTATTTATTATTTCATTTTTTTTGCACTTTACTTTCCTATTTTTTTATTACTGTGGTCTGTTCCTCAAAGGTCAAAAAAGACCTTTGGGGAACTTTATATATATTTTTTCTTTCTTTTACACCATGTTTTTCCACTGTAACTGGAGCTGCACAGCAGCCCCAGTTACAGGGGAAATCAGCCCTCTCATAGTGACGATTGTCACTAATAGGGCTGTGCTGGGTCTAGTTAGACCCAGCAGCAGCCTGCCACTAACGGCACCCGGCGATCATGTGAACAGTCACATGATCACCGGGAGGAATAGAGACAGCGCCGCTGCTGCTGTCTCTATTCCTATACACAGCGTTCATTGAACGCTGTGTAAGAAGACATCGGAGAAGACAGAAGCAGCGAAAGCTGCTTCTGTCTTTTCCTCAGGGTCCCCGGCAGTCACTGACAGCCGGAGACCCGATCGCGCGGGCAGCAAGTTAAAACCCGAGCCGTAGAAAGTCTATGGCTCGGGTTTTAAGGACCCGTCCCTGACCGCTGGCCGTAAAAATACAGCCAGCGGTCGGGAACCAGTTGGGAAGGAGGATAAGCCTGCTGTACTGACCTCAGCGCCGGTGACCGACCGTCTTGCAGATTCGGAGTAACAGAACAGCCGTCCCTCGCTGTTCTGTTACTCAATGGCGGCGGCCCGCACTTGTCAGGGAGGCGTGTCCTACCCCTTTCCCGGCCAATTCCCTGCTCCTCCCCTCATCTTCGTTAGTTAGCAGCGCTAGCGCGCTGAATAAGTAACTTTGCAAGATGATGTGCGGTTCGGGCTGCCATGGGCCCCCTGGGAGCCTCGGGCCCCGGGCGGCCGCCCGAATCGCCCATATGATAATCCGCCACTGCATATATTCTATTAGCAGTGTAGTGTGAAGGATGTCATCTTGTACCCATTAGGATATGTATCCAGGCTTTGACAATATATCAAAAATAATTTTATATGTAGATAATCATTATTTAACTTGTTGCCACCGCAGCAATTTTTTGGTTTTTCTCTTTCTATTTTTTTCCCCGCATTCCAAAAGCCATAACATTTTTATTTTTCCATTGATATAGCCATAGGCTTGCTTTTTGCGGGATGAGTTAAAGTTTTTAATAACACTAAATACTACATTTAATGTACCATATGTTGTACTGGGAAACTAAAATAGGATTATTTGTGGGGTGAAATTTGAAAAGAACTGTGATTCCTCCACTGCTTTTTGGGTTTTAATAGCGTTAACAATGCTGAAGAAAATGACATGATAACTTTATTCTGTGAGTCAATTTGATTACGACGATACCAAATTTATATTGTTTTTTTTATGATGTACTTCTTTAACAAAGAAAAAACTATTTTCGAAAAAAAAAAATAGTTTTCGCCAAAAATCCTGAAAGCTATAACTTTTTCATTTCCCATCGATGAACAGGTGTAGGGGATAGTTTTTTGCATGGCTATCTGTAGTTGTATTAGTATCATTTTTGGGTACATATGTATGACATTTTGATCACGTTTTATTTCATTTTTTTTGGGCAGCGAGGTGACCAAAAAACCGCAATTGTGGATTATTTTTTTTAGTCCCCTTAGGGGACTTGTACAAGTGGTCACTGGTACAGAGTGCAATGTACTGGCATGGCTTAATAAGAGCAGAAAGATGGGAGACCTGGGGACCTTTATTAGGCCATTGCAACCATCGCACAACGCAATCGCGTTGTGGGAGGGCCGATGGGGAGACCAAGGGGGACTCTTTCTAATGGCTGAGATGCCTTGGTAGCTATTGACTGAAGCATCTTAGGGGTTTAATGGCCAGGATAAATATGGAGCAGGCTCAGCTTGTGAACCAGCTCCATATTTCTCCTTTTCGCCTTTAATGTTCAGTTAGGTCAAATGTTGGGAAGGGGTTAATGGAAGTAGGCAAAACTTTATCTCAATACAAAGATGGCATGTTAACATAGCCTGATGTTGCATTGATGTCCATTAGACCATCTGATTTACATCTACCACCTACACCGGTGGTCTCCAACCCATGCAGTCAGCTGGAGAGACAAAGACTGGATGTGTATAGTTTAGGTTTATTTAAAAATTTAACAAATAAGACATATTAAAGGATATCCTAGAATGACCTGTTTATGACACACAACAGACTCACTACATTATTTTCTTGGGCCAAACAAAAGTGACATTTCTATTAAAGACCAATCAGAAGACAAATGTAAGTGCATCTAAATAAAACATCAAACTTTATAGGTTCATCTGACTAGGGAGTGAAAGTCAGACAAGCTTGTCTACATTTTTCAACACCGATGGGAGGAAGGGGGGATTTAGATGACCTCAGGAAATGTTCTTACAGATAAAGGAAATGTACACTTACTTAAAATAGAAACTAACATAAAATCAAAGCTTGTCTGGTCTGATGGCAGCAAAAGTTCTAAATATGACGGCATTAAAGTTCAGGCTGATGTGATAGACAGTGACAGCAGAGAGCCAAATGCATATAGTTGTCTCTGTTTTTTTAAAACTTCCCAGCCCTGAAGTCAGAAGCAGAGTCAATTGAAAAGACTGAAAAGGTCACTGAGACTGAATAAACCACAGATAGCACAGCAAATAGAATACTGTAAAATACATATACTCAAGTGTACACTGCCATGTCACGTGTCATTGGGGTGCAGTGGACTATCCAGTTTACATGAATGATGACCAGGGCTGACTAGAGAGGACTCATAGCTTATGTACCATAGAAGAGAATTTTAATAAAATAATTATTTCTGAACTAGGCCCAATGGCGTACGTACCATAGAGAGACACCATCTCCCCATTACAATTAGCAGCAGGACTTCTGCAAATCAATGATTTCTGTTATCTCTGTGTTTGGGCATTGCTAGGCAATGCCTTTAGTCTGAGTCTGGATTTGGTCATTATTTAGCTTTGCCTGGTTAATTAGGGTGGAGAACTTTTCTTGGGCCTATATAAACTTCAGGCCTGAATTACTCAAGTGCTGGTTATACTGTTTTTGACATGTGCTAACCTCTTTCCAGGTTCTTGTTGGTGACTTTGTTCTTGTCTATGTGTTTGTTTGTACTGTGTGACCTGTTGGTCCTCTGAGAGATCTAGTTTTTGTATAGTGGTTTTATGCGTATCATGGGTTCAGTAGTTCTACTGTATTGTTTGCCTTTCCTGTGTGTTTGGTTTGCTGCCAAGCTGTTTTTTTTACCCTGCTGTGGGATAGTATTCAGATAGGGTTAGTGAGTTCTGTAAATTCTTCTCCACTGTCTATTATATTACCTGCTTGCATGCTATTCATCTGCCTTACACTCTATTTATGTATCGTATCCATCTTCTACTATCTTCAGTATTCTTTTCCACTCATCCACTGGTGAGTTACTTATGCCTTTTGTTTTCTGTTAGTGTTGATGCGAGCTTCATAAATGTGATAGCTATTGTCTGGTGTTGCCGTCTTGAGCACCACCACTGGCGTAACACTCCCTCATATAGAGGGCCCTGGTTAATCTCATCCCAGTTACTACTGTGTGGCGAGTCCCTGCGCAGGACTCCCCACTCCAGAACACAAAGACTTTCCAAGTAAGCATTTGGGTGATGAATTGGATCAAGGGTCATGAAAATAAAGGTAGAAATAAATACCAGTGGAATTTTCTTGGTGACCCATCAGGACTATGTCTAGTCCCTGATGGTCTGACAGAAGAATGTCCTGTTTCTGTCGTAATTTTGAATCATAATTCAGCTACATAGTGTCTAATCACAGACTAACCAGTAGAAAAATACTGCCTTTGGTAACTGAGTGCAATATTTGTTAGGTCTATCTGCCTGGTGTTTATGTCATATGTGAAAGACAGTGCTGTTTTTTGAATATGTAAATGTAATTCTAGCTGTTTTTTCCATTGTCTCTTCACATGGTGTTATAGTATTATTCAAATTCAAATTTGAATCTGGCCTTAAACATGAGTTATTGTTTGGCTATCCGCTATCTTCCATGACATCCTTAATCTTGTGCCTGTTCAGCTTGGCTGAATGCAGGGGTGTTGTTAGCACCGGAAGAGGCCGTAAGGCCGGAAGAGGCCGTGAGTACAAGGTTAGGTGAGTATTTGAGGGTTTTTTTGTTCATAGTGTTAGATAGTCTGTTTGGGGCACTATTATTTTTGGGGGACCTCTGCTAGGCAAAGTTATTTTGGGGTATATTGGGCACTGCTATTGTTGGGTCATGCTGCTTTGCATTATGGTGGTACTATGTTTTATAAAGGATTTAAAAAATTGTGCAAATAAATAGGTTCACACACAGTCGCTAAAAGAATAGATGTATTTTACTTAAGTTAAAAAATTTAGTATGATTCTGATAACTTACTGTAGCGTGACATACCACAACAAAAGCCTTTAAATATAGTCTAGGTAAAGTTTCTTGCTACAATGTATTCAACATTTTAAGAATCAATTTAAAGATTGCTACATCTTTATACAAAGACAAATCAAAAGATACATGCAAGATATACAAGAATATAGAAATGAGGTAGAAACAAACATGCAATAACATTAGCTTTTCATTACCTGGGGAAAGTCTGCTGTTGTGTATAACAACACCAAGATGTTCCAATGAGAGTAGCATCTTGCTGGACACGCTGTCAAAGTTCCCAGTTTTCCAAGCTGTAATTTTTGGTGTTTGGGATGGGCTCTGCTTTCTTTGTCCATCCAATGTATCTTATTACTCTAACAGTTTATAGTTTCCTCATGGCAAATCCCCAGATTCTAGAAGTTTCGAGTATACTCAACTTTAATTAGTATATGATCTTGAACAGAGCAATTATTTTCAACAGGTTTGTGTGATATGCATGCATGATCTTACTCTTAGGAATTTATAACATCCTCGTGCTTGGTAGCTTTTAGTATATCATTGCAAAAACTAAAGCTGAAGTTAAAGCTAAAGTGGCTATTGTTATAAACTATTACTGATTGAGGGCAATATTGTGATATTGTGGCACTATTACTGTTGGGGCAATATCTGCTTGGCACAGTTATGGATGGGGCATTCTGAGTGGCACTAATTGCTGTCTGGGGCACTATCTGTTCATAATTATTTTCTGGGACATTTTATGTTGCACAAATTACTGTCAGGGGCTTTGTCTGTTCACAATTATTTAGAAGGGCTGTGTTGAGAAGGTAGGAAAAATGATGTAAAAGCGAGCAAGTTAAGATGTCTGGACAGCAAACTCTGTGAGTCACTGGATGTATCTGTTGTGTATTTTCCCCGTGACTGCGTCTGATCAGTGCTGTATTCTCCTGTATGTTGTGCAGCACTAAATTTAATTTAAAAGTAATATCCATCCAGGGACAGTGTGCAGCTGAGCCAGTGTATCTGGGCCCAGCATGTAACATTTGTCTTTGACCCTAGCAAGGTCCCTGGATGAATGACACGCTATATCTACACAGGGAGGAAAATAAGCATGTGTTAAATACCTCTTTAACCACTTATCAGGAAACCCAAAAAATTGGACATAAGGGTAACATCAGACTAAGCCCACAACTATTCGATTGTTGGATGATCCCACTTTAAAAATCACAACAATTATGTAATGTCCATGGCTCCAATTAAAACTTTACATTGAATAGAGACATCACTAAACTCCTATCATGTCTGATGAAACTTCTCCTTTACTTTGTGGCATTTTTAGATAATAATAATAATAATAATATATCAAGGTAGCGCAACTTCCTCTGAGGCATAGAATAGAACTATATCTAGACTTTCCTTCACCAGGAGCAAATATTCAGTTTGCTACTCTAGACCTGTCAGCCCCTTTTCCAGTTATGTCCCTCGTGAGAATGATGATTTTTCTAATGCACGTTACGCCACTTTCGCAGCCTATATTTTTTTGTATTGTTTTATTGTGTATTAGAACAGAGGTCCACATTCCAACAGAAAAACAGGTCTTGTTGTCCACAGTAACCAGATCTCAGCTGTAACATGGCCAGTTTTTCTGTTAGAGAGTTTTGAGAAATGAGACCCACTAGTTTGCCACATGTATCAATGTATTTGTGCCTTTTTAGACTAATTTTACTCCGAAATAGTGGTGTATCTGCTCCGCAAAATATTTATTAACTATTTGCCCCAAAATCTAGTGCCAGTTTCACAATGTGCTTCTGTTTGTAAATGTATGGTGAATGGTGGTCCTGGGTAACTGTTTGACAAGTTATTAGCATGTTTAGGAAATGCACCTTTTAAAAAAAATTATTAAAAATGTTGCAAAAGAAAAATAAAAGTGTAATGTCTACAATGGTGTAGAAAAAGTTAATGGCAGTGATCTACTCTATGTTTGGATAAACTTATCAAAAAGGACATGTGCAGTCATTAATTTGGCGCAATATGACCTTTCTATTTCAAAGTTTTTATACATTTTGAAAGTAGGGGCATGGCTTGGCAGCCGACGGAGATGGCAGACTGAACATTGAGCTCCTGCACACAGCGACTGATAAAACGACCTACAGGGTATGTTCACACGCAGTGGTTTCAGACGTAATTCGGGCGTTTTACATCTTGAATTATGCCTGAAAAAATGCCCCTAATACGCCTACAAACATCTGCCCATTGCTTTCAATGGGAATTACGACGTTCTGTTCCCACGAGCCTTTATTTTACATGTCGCTGTCAAAATACGGCACGTAAATTGACGGCTCGTCAAAATAAGTGCAGGACACTTCTTGGGACGTTTTTGGAGGCGTTTTTCATTGACTCCATTGAAAAAAGCTCCAAAAACGGCCGTAAAAAACGCAGGGAAAAACGCCACGAAAAATCGCGAGTGGCTTAAAAAACTTCTGAAAATCAGGAGCTGTTTTCCCTTGAAAACAGCTCCGTATGTTCAGACGTTTTTAGTCTAGTGTGTGAACATACCCACAGCCTTCCATTCCTGCCTTATCCTGTCTTAAACAGCTTGCCTCACTACTGCAATCATGGTGAGAGGGAAGAAATCTCAGAAAACAACTGGGAACAGTCTAGAATTTTACTTTGACCGAGAGCGCAGTAAAGATGGCGGAGACGCGGGATCGGCCTCCCACTCTGCACCTCACTAGGTAACTCCCCAAGGACCATCTCCCACTACAACCAGCCTTCTTGACCTGCGAAGCAGACAGACAAGACTTACTTGAGCTGCCGGCTCCGCATTTCCCTCCGACTCCAGAGGATATCAAGGAGATGGCGCGAAACCTGATAGACGGGCCCAACATGGCGGTGTCCTCCTCCGGCCTGCGTGCACACACCATTTGCCATCCATCAGCCCTGCTAAACAGGGGCCGTGATTACTCAGCGAAGAAGCCAAAAGGGTGAGTGATGTGCAACTTACTGAACTTGATAAGAATGTGGACTCTAATGGCAGAGATTTATTTCAAGATATACTTACTTCTGATACTCCTGCCTCTGAGCATACACTAAAAGAAATGCTGTTGGCACTATACATAAAGGCCTTACTCAGCTATTGATACCTCCCCAATACTCAGTATAGGATTTAGAGGACAACACATAGAAACAAAAATGGGAGATTTTTCCTCGTCTCATAACCGAGTCATTGATGCACATAACGATTTAGCTGACAATTTTGAACAACTCAAAGCTAAAATAGCAGATATCAAAGATAGATCCTGCCGTAATAATGTCAAATTTCGGGGATTCCTGAAACAGTAACACAGGCGGATTTACAAAAATAACTTAAAGATCTTATTGTTACTCTCATCCCAACGTGTGATTCAACTGATCTTGTTATTGACAGGGCCCATAAACTACCGTGAATTATATCATGCAATGTCCTTGCAAAAATCCATTTTTTTCATATGAAGGAACAACTCATGGATCTAGTATGCAGACAGAAAGTTCTGCCTGAACCACTCCATACAGTGAAATTATTTACCGATATTTCCTCTACTACATTGAGGCAATGTAAATCACTGGCTCCAATTACATCGGCCCACAGGAATAATATGATATTCTACCGTTGGGGGTTCTCTGTCAAAATTCGCATTATGTGAAATGGTGTCAGTCATGTTATAAAAACACGACTAGAAGGAATAGGACTTCTCGCTTCATGGAAAATTCCTGTGGCACCACTACCGGTATATCGTCAACCTCCAAACATCTTCAGAAGGAATGGCAGCTGACCCCCATCTAGACTCAAACCAAAGTCTAGAGGGCTTAGAGGAGTGCTGTGCATATCTGGGAGCAATCCCATTTGAGTCGGCTACAGACCAGACTATAACCCTACTGGTAAACTAACACAGCTGTGTTAGCTGTATTAGAGCATTTTTCTTATATAATGCTATTGTTTGCTGTTTTATATGTTTTTCCTTATTCATTTGTTGTTACGTGCCCAAAACATTTAATTTGTGAACCACATGCAATAACAACATGGTATTACACTTTACATCACTTAATGTGAAGGGACTGAATTATCCTCAAAACCACTCATACTTATAGCAGGAGGTGTGTTATCGCTCCATTCAGACATCCATTGCGCTCAAGAGACACATCTTATAGAAAAGGTTTCATATAGAATTAGACATCATTCCCAGTAATTTACCATGCCCATAACAATAAAAACAAAAGAGGGGTGATGGTTGCTATTAGAAACTCTGTGGCATTCCAATTGATTTCTAAAACTGTCCATACTAAGAGCTGTTTTTTGATCTTAGTTTGTTATCTAAACAATGTTGAATATACAATGTTCATGTTCTCAGACTCTTTCACCGTTTTTACATAAGGAAGAATTATTTGATGTTTGGTGAGCTCAACACGGAGCTGAGAGAAATTTAATGTGAGTACTAATCACTTATGGAGAAACAACACTTTTATTCTGGATCACTCTACTTTATAAGCAGGAAATTGAAAGAAACCTAAAATATTTTTTTCATTTTAACACATCCTCTCTAGACAACACATACATAATATCGAATGCAAATAAAGCTTTTATTAGGGGGGTCTTGATTAAATTAGGACATAGGGAGAAAAAAGTCGCAGAGAAACTTACAGAGATTCAGACCTTAGAGAATATTAATAAAGCACACCCCACCTCCACTAATTCCGAGAAACCAACTGAAAAATCAGTTATTGCAAGAATATGAGAAAGCATTGAAAAAGACTAAAGCTAAATTTTACTCCCAAAACAATAAAGCTGGTAAACTACTAGCCCATAAACTCAAAATACAATATAACAAATCTAGGATCCCTTACCTACTGGATCCTTCTAATTCCTCCAAAATAATAGACCCACGAGAGATGGCAAATAAATGTAAAGATTAATATGCCACTCTGTATGATCTGCAAGATCAGACTCCTCAACCTACCATGAATCTATCACTCCCCAAGAAATCTTGGATATAATCTCTTCACTACCAAATGGAAAGTCACAGTGCCCAGATGGTTTATCGAATGAATACTTTAAACAGTACAATACAGTGTGAAGGCCCCTTTACACGGGCCAATTATCGGGCAAACGATCATTCTTGGAACGCTCGTTGCTGATAATTTCCCTGTGTAAACAGGGCATCGATCAGCAGATGATCAAGCAAACACTCGTTCATCTGATGATCGTATCGTTTTAAAAAACTGAAATATTATCATTGTCGGCAGCACATCTTTCTGTGTAAACAGGGAGACATGCTGCCGACTAGATAATAATCTATGGGGACGAGCCATCAGAGTAACGAGCGCTCGTCCCTATACTAGCTCCTTGTGAAAGGAGCGAACGAGCGCCGATCAATGAGCTGTCTTGTTGATCGGTACTCGTTTACAAGGCCCTGAATCGGCCATGTAAGAGGACCTTTACTCCCTCATCTCATGAATATTTTCCAAAGCGCAATGACCGGTAATAACTTTCCGTCAGATATGCTTTCTGCACGAATTGTCACCTTACCCAAACCGGATAAATCTCCAGATTCCACACAAAATATCTATCCAATCTCTTTATTAAATTCAGACATCAAAATATACGCTAAGCAATTAGCGAAAAGACTAGCACACATTCTTCCATCCTTGTTCATGACAGATCAGCTAGGGTTCGTTAAAAATCGACAAGCCTCTGATAATGCCAGAAGAGTTCTGAATCTTGTAGATTTTGCAAACCAAAACCACATACGATCACTATTGGTAACACTAGATGCTGAAAAGGCATTTGATCACATTAACTGGCAGTTTGTATTGGCTGTACTAGGAAAAATGGGTTTTACGGGAAACATACTCTGAGCCATTTTGAATCTATACTCTAGTCTTCACCCTCTGCTAGAGTCTTTACAAACGGGGTTGTCTCAGATAGTTTTGATATTAAAAATGGAACTCATCAAGGATACCCCCTTATTTTTGTTTTATCTATAGAGCCGTTAGCTTAGGCCCTCAGGAGCAATGTAGATATAACCAGTATTAAGGTTGGAGACAAATCACATATAATTTCTTTATATGCGGATGATATAATCCTATCATTGACTGATCCAGAAAAATCCATAGAAGCAGCTTTAGAAATTATTGGACAATATGGGAAACTTTCATTTTATAAAATAAATAAGAAAATTGCAAGCCCTACCATTTGGAATTGCAAACGCATCCCTTGCTTCTCTCAAAGCAAAATTCCCATTTGACTGGCAAGAAAATGGCATCCAATATCTGGGAATCACGATAACAACATCTTTCCCCTTACTATATAAACATAACTATGAACCCCTTATAATAACCTGAGGTCATATACCAAATGAGAAATGTCATGGGTAGGCAGAATTGCATCTTTCCAATTGATGTCTCTTCCCAAACTTCTATACGTCTTTTAAACACTTCCTACAGAACTACTAAAGAAATTCAAGGGGGGGGGGGGGCTGGGCCTGCCAGTTGTTATAGACTACTACCAAGCCACTCATTTATCCAAGCTAAAAGATTGGTAGACATTAGATATCGGGAAAAACTGGGTTCATCTAGAGGACTCTTTGGCTCCTAAATATAACTTAACTTAAAAAGCATTTCTTATGTGTCGGACACGCACCGATCATATACTGATGACCTATCCAGTGGATAGGTCATCAGTTGTCAGAAAGTGGAAAACCCCTTTAAGGACCTTAGCTCCATTAGAAGCTTTAGAATGTGCTGTTGATAACTTAGACCTACAACAATGGAAATTAAAAGGCATATCTAATTTATCACAGTTTTATGATAAGGATGCATTGCTTCCATTCTCTGTTGTATCGTCTAAATTCCATATCCCTCAAAGGGAATGCTTCACTTATTTGCGAATTAGAAATTTTTGGGAGAAACTTTATCCCCCCCCCCCACACAAAATAATTGGTTTATATCAAATCCCATCTAAAACCTTTAAGATCTTAAGACTCATTTATGACTTAATAAATGAAAAGTTTATTCAAAACTTCTTCCACATTAGCATGGGGAAAAAAACTTGGTTACAGTTATCCCACTACAACATGGAGTAAAGCAAACACCTTTATTGCTAAAAAGTTTAAATATCTATCACATTATGAATCAGCTATGAAAACCTTTTTAAGATGGTATTATACACCTGAAAGACTTAGTAGAATATACCCTAATACATCCGTTACATGCTGGAGAGGTTGGTTGCAGACACTTGGGTTCCCTACTTCATATTCTATGGTCTTGCCCACAAATGAAAATATATGGACCGTGGTGTTTGATCTCATATTGGAGATAATGGGAATTAAACTTTGCCCTACACCTGAACTCACCTTACTATTTTTGAATATTAATATAATTCCACATCAATTAAAATCCCTTATTGGTCATATATTTTTGTCAGCCAAGTTAGTTCTTACTAGATATTAGAAGAGCACAAACGTTCCTCACTTGGAGGAGATAATCACCTCCCTTAATAATACATATAACTATGAAAGATTACTCTCTAATAGTGTATTCGCTAAAATAATGGAGGAGGAGTGGAAAGCTTGGTCCCTATACCCGAGAAGTAAAGGATATTAGTACTGGTTCTAACGTACTAACTGAATGTGATGATCACACTTGTTTCAGTTTGGTTAACTACCCAAGTTCTTTTAAGTTTACTTTACTTAGGCCCCATGAACACGACCGTAAAAATCGTCCGTAATTACGGACCCATTCACTTCTATTCTCCATGTACACCTTACCGTTTATATACGGTAACGTGTACGAGCCGTAGAAAGCCGCCGAAAAAGATAGGACATGTCCTATCTTTTGCTTTTCACGGACTGTGCTCCCATACTTTATATTGGAGCATGACCCGCATAATTTTTTTTGAAAATACACAGAAAAATGCAAATGCATAACAAAATAACCGTAACTAAAGTATACTGTAAAACGCGTTATATTATCACAATATGGCAAATGCAAAATAATACATCATGCATGAAAATATGCTAGTCATCAATATATTGATTTAAGTTCAAGTGACAAGAAAGTTTCAAATGCTTAAAGGCCCTTTTACACGGGCCAATTATTTGGCAAATGCTTGTTCATAGAACACTTGTTGCCGATAATTGCCTTGTGTAAACAGATCAGCCATTGGCAGATGAATGAGCAAATGCTCGTTCATCTGCTGATCATATCGTTTTAAAAATTAAAAGTATTATCACTGTCAGCAGCACATCTCCCTATGATAATAAATAATGTATGGAGACGAGTGATCAGAGTAATAAGCTTTCTCAGGACGGGCCGTGTAAGAGAACCTTAAAGGCCCTTTTCATTGGGCAATTATCGGGCCGACAAGCGTTCATAGAACGCTCGTTACCTATAATTGCCCTGTGTAAACAGGGCAGCAATCAGCAGATGAACGAGAAAACGCTTGTTTATCTGCTGATCATATAGTTTTAAAAAAGTTAAATATTATCTATGTCGGCAGCACATCTCCCTGTGTAAACAGGGAGACGCGCTGCCGACATGATAATAATAAATGGGGACGAGCGATCGGAGTAACGACCACTCATCCCCTTTTAGCGTTTCTTGTGACAGAGCTGTCTCGTTGATCGGCGCACTTTGCACCGGCCAAAATTAGGCGGTGTAATAGGGCCTTAAGTCAGAGATCATGATAATGGTAATTGAGCAAAGTAGAAGTATGAGATATCCCCAGATTAATGATTGAGTCAATACAACCTGACTAGACCAAGACAAAATACAAGGGGTAGGAAGAAAAAGGGAGGGGGGTAGCTGAGGTATGCAAATCAGTTTAATATGCGAAGAAGAAAATGACCGGGTATTACTTTAGGCTAGGGCAACATCGGATGGTGACAGGTGCAAATGGACATAATCTATCCAAGGTCGCCAAATCTGAAGAAATGTATTATGTTTATTTAGCAGGATGCTAAAGAGTATTTCATTTATCAGGAATCCATCCTCACTATAACCTCTTGTAATGGGACATTTCTATTTTTCAATGAACGATGGTCTGTTTAGCATCAAGGATAAAAAAGTTAACGAATCAAAACTGAAGGCAAGTAAGAGCTGTGACCTCATGGTGTAGGAGAGCCACCCACGGGCATAGAATACAATTAAATAAACTGTTTATAATGCCATCAATTCAAGACCAGAATCAGAGGATTGGGACTTCATCAAATCAAGCGATCTCGGGGTGCCGATGGTTGCCATGGTCTGCCATTTTTGTACTTTGAAGCCCTGCCTCTGACTGTCAGTATAGCGATATACTGCAATACATTAGTATTGCAGTATATCATACAAGCGATTCAATGATCGCTGGTTCAAGTCCCCTATGGGGACTAATAAAAAAAATAAACAACAGTTAAATAAAGTTTTTTAATGTTCCAAAAAATAATTTCAAGTTAAAAAAAAAAAAACCTTTCCCATTTTTTCCATAAAGCAATGTTAAAATGTTTAGCATAACTGGTATCGCCACAATCGTAAAAGTCAGAGCTATCACAATATAGCGTAATTTAACCCGCTCGGTGAACGCTGTAAAAAATATATATATAAAACTCCCAAATTGTTGTTTTTTGGTTACCTTAGCTCTCAAAAAGTCTTATGTACCCCTAAAATGGTATCCATAAAAACTACAGC
This sequence comes from Rhinoderma darwinii, assembly GCF_050947455.1. NCBI lineage: Eukaryota > Metazoa > Chordata > Amphibia > Anura > Rhinodermatidae > Rhinoderma > Rhinoderma darwinii. Next base: position 56,460,901 of record NC_134696.1, on the reverse strand, counting down.
TCACCCCACAAAAAATAAGCCCTCATTTCACTCAATCGACAGAAAAATAAAAGGTTACGGCTCTCAGAATATGGCGACACAAAACAGTTTTTGTTTTTTTTAGCAAAAACTTTTTTTTTATAAAAGTGGTAAAATAAGGTGAACATGATGGATGGCGAACATGATGGGTGCCCATTTCACACCACAAATTATTTTTTCAGTCTCCCAGTACATTATGCGGTACAATAAATGGTACCATGAAAACTACAATTTGTCCCGCAAAGAACAAGCCCTCATACGGCTATATCGAAGAAAAAATAAAAAAGCTATGGCTTTTGGAAGACGGGGAGGAAAAGACTAAAGTGAAAAAAACGAAGATTATCCGTGTCATTAAGGGATTAATGGAGCATTTGAATATCGTCATCCATATATCTATAGCTTTCCCAAGCATGTCCATATGCATGTTGTGTATGATGTTTCAATTTGTTCTGAGAAGAGTATAGAAGTGAAATTATACCAGAGATACGAGGTATAGTGATACAGATTAGTTCATAGAAGGTACATTTTTTTAAGAATTCCTCCCTGCGTACATACTATAGGTGGCGGCCCAATGTTCCAATTGGAGACAATGAAGGAGCTCTGAATGTTGGATATCATGTGAAGTTTGTAACGCAGGAAACGTTATAGAAGATAGTGTAACTTGATAAATCCATTGGTGCATCACCAATGAAATGCAAAGAGGGAGGTGAAACCTGCCAGAAAGCTAGGGTTGCCCCAGAGTGAGGACCATGTCTGTTGAGCTGTACTGAAAAATTTGAAGTCTTAAACAGAAAGTGAATGCTGCATGAGAGGGCTAAGTAAGGAGGATCAGGGAGGTAGTCACATCAAAGAGATATTACGCACTTTCTGCATTTTGGATTTCTAAGACCCAAAGAGGTGCTAAAGAGGTAGAGTGTAGGAAAGTTGAACTATTACAGCCGTCTGGTAATATTTTTGAAAAACAGGTATTCCAAGACCGCAGCTAAACCTATGTGCATACAGTGTGTGTTTAGCTATTCTGGGTCTGGAGGAGCCCTATATGAAGGAGAAAATCTTCTTCTGAAGGTGGCGGAAAATGTAGAGGTTGGAATAGGAGGACGTGAGTGTAATACTAAAATAGGTAAGAGGCCGCCCATCTAAAGGGGTAAATTGTTTTTGAGAGGGAGAGTTCATTTTGTGGTAGGGAAATTTTAAGAGCTGAAGTATTGTCAGGGTTAATCGTGAGGCCCCAGATTGAGGTGAAAGAAGATTTGAGCTGTTAAAAATTGGATAGGGAGGTATGTGGTTCAGACAATGTAAGAAAGACATGCTTTTATATTGGGATCTGCATGGATGAGCATAGCTAGTGACTTAATAGCTAAAACAAATAAAATGGGCGAAAGGGAACGTTTATGGTACCTTTTCTACGGGAAATGAGGGGGTAAGTCGTTGCAAAAAGTTAGAGCTCAATGCTCATTTTTGGAGGGCTAGATTCATTTTTCCCCATACTAAAGAGTCAAATGCTTTGTTAATATAAAGAGATAAGAACAGTACTCTTTCCTGCTTTATATGAGCTAAATGGGTAGGTCAACGGATACTATTTGTCACCACTTTTGATACATATGGTCCACTGTGTTAAAGCATATTTCTACAGATTATGGCAGCCACCAAGTGATAGCTTGACACGGAATATCACCTAATACCTTGAGGTGGACCATATACATTTGTACGGATACCAATTCTAATATACTTTTAACTTGTAATAAATGGGTTATCTCAAGAAGAAAATTTGGCCATATGGATGTCATTAAAGGGGATCCAGTGTGGGGTATTAGAACAGAGAGCTGCTCTGTAGGAATGGTCCCTGCTTTGGTGAACTTGAACCGTCCATGTATTACATGGATGAGCATTCATCTGAATGACCGCCATATAATATTACATTTCTCCTGCAGCGGCCAGACAAGGCTACTCCTGGCAAAATTAGCTCTTTTGCCAGGAGTGACGGGTGCCAAACCCATGGCGATCATTCTGTGAGGGGTTGTCTCGGATCAGAAACCCCATTTAGTTACTATTACATTTTACCCTTAGAAACAGGAATTTAATTATTGTTGGCTTTGCTAAATTCATATTTCTATGGTATCAAGCCCTAATAATATATTTGATAATACATCCATTTTCCAAGTATGTTTTATTCATTATTAAAATATTCTATATGACTTCTGTGCTCAGCTTCAATATAAAGATAATGTGGTGTTTGAGATGTAATGAAACCTTCATTCGGGGAATTTGATTGACATCCCTTATGACGTTATTCTAACAGGTCAGCAGCTAGATGGCTGAGAAATCATTTCGAGAAATATTTGCATTAGAAATCCCTGCAGAAAATAAAAGACACAGTTTTAATGTACTCACTGGGCATAGGTACCAAAGCTCTGGACGAGCTCATTATTTTTACTTATACTCATACGCATCAATCCGAACGCTGATAGTAAAATTTACATAAAGCCTTTGTAAACTGAAGCATTGTAGGGGCAACCTGCATTGTTGGAATGCAAATGAAAAGAGTTTGTATGTAGATCTCAAATGGATAGCTGCAATATGATTATAAATTCTGCGTGCTCCAAACACCCCATGTTAATGTGCATTATGAAAATGCTTTCAGATTATTACATATACTTTAGAACTGGACATTTCAACATGTGGTGTTTGCAGGATTAATGACCTTCATTATTACACATCTAAAAATATTAACCTGTTAACATCACAATTCTTCTATTGACTTTAATAAAAGATCTGACACGTAGACGTTTAGCTATATAGCACTGAACATTTTTATTGTGGCATTATGCAGCCTACTTATTACCATATCTCTGCTATACAGTGGACAGAAATAGTCCCTTTTCCTACTATCCAGTAGCTTTATTATAGAAGATACTAAAATTTACCGAGCGCTCATTTTCAGATAGTTTCATGCATAACTGATTTCATTAAGGACAGGCTTGATTTACATTTTTTGCGCTAACCCCCTACTACTTTTACAGTGCCACTTATAATAATGCTGCAGTTTACTCTGGATCCAAGCCTGCACTGCATTCCCTTTGTGTAACATAAGTGCACGGAAAATATTTAAGCCTCATTAAACCCATAGATAACATTCATATTATGTAAATGAAAATGTATTAATACATAATATACATAATACAAAGGTAAATTGAAATCAATAATGTACAGTAAAAGTAAATATTCTTACTCTGGTGGGAAATATATTAAGACTGATGTGTCAAACGGCAGTCTTAGACTAAGGTACTAACGGCATATTTGCTGCAATTTTGGCCTTCCATGCAGCAGAAATGCAAATATAAGCCTGCTATGAGCAGGTGTAAATTTGCACCATAACTTATGCCGGTTTCAGGCGTAATTATGATTAATCTATCGTTTTGGTGGAGGCCTTGCCACTTTGACTAAACGACACCCTTTTTTCAGCCCACTTTTGAAAAGTGTCGAGAAAAATAAAAACACAAAAAAATGTGCGCAAATATGGCGTGTGCCAAAATTTGCAGCTTTTTTTACGTAAAATTATTGCTATATTTTCCCCCTATATTTACTGTTGTATATTTGATCTGGGTGTTTTCAACCTATAGTGACAACTGTTCGTTCAGATTGTACATGCCAACAAGGCTACAAAAGATGACATTTTATATTTAAAATTTGCAATATTTTGAGACAGGGACCTAGCAGGACCCAGCCGGTAAGCATTTAGTAATAATGACTCATTGGGATATTAGCCATATGAGCCAGCCTGATAGGAATGCTACCGTACATGGAAAAGGCCAATAGTAATCACTGCTGTTTTAAATTTACAAGGGTGACATTATAAAAAAGGATCTACTTTTTTCCTGAAACAGTTCCACTCTAGTATATTGGCTGTGTCTGGTAACCCCTCAACAGAAAGACAAATGGAAACCTTAGCTTCCTTTTGCATCACCATTGATCTCAATGGTGATGGAAACTTTGCTAATGGTTTCCGTTTGTCACCGTTGTGACAGGGTTCCGTTGTTTTGACGGAATCAATAGCGCAGTGACTGCGCTATTGATTCCGTCAAAAAAATGTAACCAAAAAACTGAACCAAAAAACGGAACCAAAGTCAAGAAATATGATGCAGACTGGTGCTTGCATGGGTTTCCTCAAAGTGTTTCGTTCTCCTCCTACATTGCAGAAGCATACCGATAGGTTAATTGGCATTATATGTAATTTGCCCTTGTGTGTTTATTGGTGAGATAGGGAAATGTTGATCCATAATTTATGTATTAGAAGTGGTTAAATGAGAGTGGAAGATCTTTAAACAAGTCCTGTGAATTACAAAATAACAAAATGGAGACAATATGAACCACTAGACCACAGAAAGTTACATATAGGCATTTAAATAGCTTAAAGGAATATTCCGGTTTCATCAAATTAATGTTTTTTGTGTTTTCCATAATTAAAGTTATACAATTTTCCAATATATTTTCTGCATTAATTCCTCATGGTTTTCGAGATTTCTGCTTGTCGTTACTCTGTAGTTGTTCATTCATTGTTTTCTTTCAGTGGATACAATTCTGTCCATGGTCATGTGATGGACACACAGGGACTGAGATTGTAGGAAGATGCAGCTCTGATAAACATACTGTGACTGTAATGAGCTGTGCACCTGTGTGTCCATCACATGACCATGGACAGAATTTTATCCATTGGAAGTAAACAATGAATGTTTCTACTGAATAACAACGAGCAGAGATCTTGAAAACCGGGAGGATTTAATATAGAAATATTGGAAAATTATATAAATTTTAATTATACAAAAAATAACATTAATTTACTGAAACCGGAAAACCAGTTTAACTCAACCTATTAAGTGAACAGATGGGAACAACCACTGGCAAATGCAAGAATGGGCCAAGAACATCTGATATCAACCATAATACATTTCACTGCTGGTCTCTCACTGATTTTCTTCTTCTGGCATTGCCCCTCTAAAGCTCATGGACAGGAGCAAGCAATTTGCAAGAAAATTGAGAAGTAGAGAAAATGTAGACAAAAAGTGGATCTGGTATGGATTTACTAAATGGGTAATGATCCAAAAGTATAGTTGATGTACTCACATGAGGTAAAATATGATCCTCAGTTATTGGACCTGGCATCGGCCCTACCCCTGTCTGTGGTCTGTAAATAGTCCTCCGGTAGTTCTGTTGTATCACAGGTCGTGCTGGTGAAGTGATCATATAAATATGTTGGGCTTTGAATGTCCGTGAAAAAGTAACAGACCTGGCCTCAACGTTTCGCAGGTGATCCCTGCTTCATCAGAAGTTGTCACATTCGCACTCCCATTGCTATTTTTGGGGAAAAGTTCTGTGCTTTCAACATACAGTAACCAGTTCTATAGATAGAAAAACGTTGTTGTTTTTTTGAAAGATGGGCGCCTAGGTTCATGCTTTTATCTCATGTTTGTTCATCCCAAGAAGACGCATCTATTAACTATAACATTTTTTAGCCTCTTCTGGGCTCCAAAATCTGTAACAGGGCCATCCACCCACCAGGCACCATTTATAATAATGGTGACTTTTAATGTGGCAGAAGGGCATTTTGCTCCCTTCAGGCATCCGAGCCAGGGGTGAATGCTACTTTTGCAGCCCCTGTTCAAAATCTTTTAGTGTGGCTATTTTTACTGTTTTTCCCCCCCAGAATTCTATCATCTTATTGAAGCATGTTTTTTTTTACCTAATATCTCAGTATAATAAAAATGTTTTCTTTAAATTTCTGTTTATCCCTCATTTGCATAAAAAACTGTAATTTGAAAATAATTCTTATAATTTACTATATTTATTATTAGATGATCTTTCTAATAAAGCTACTAAACTAGGCTTTGAACGAGTTGTCAGATTGGCAACAAAATACCTCTGTACGCATAATATGGCACGTTACCCTTGAGCTTATATAAACCATATCATTAGATGACCTCTGTGGTAGAAATAATGCTCTTCTGTAATTAGTTTTGGTCTGACATTATTTAATTAGCTTGCAAATGCAATGGTTCATTTACCTGCCTAAAATAGATGCGTGAATTCAAGGCTTATAAATCTCAACTTGAACTGGTGCACCTCTGGAGGAAAAGTTTTTAGCAGCATATTTACATATCACATGTGATTAGAATATTTGGTTTTAATAAGTCCTTGCAGGTTTTTAATGCCTTGGAAAATAAATGATATATCAAACACACCTGTCAATCAACGGCCTTCCGTCACAAGGATTGGCAGGTAGACCAAGAATATCTATTTTTGGTCTAGGTTATGGTTTTGCCTGTTCATTTTGTGAAGTCACACACTTTACTTACATTGGTTGTATAGTTAACAAATATAAAATGTAGCATCTTTGTAAGATACACAGCCTATATAATATATGTAACCTTTTTATTATGTTTTGTTGTATGAAAACACTGAATCCCAATAGATTTGATAACACTACTTTATACATGCACGAGCAGATGTCTGTGCATACAATGACATAGAGGATTGTAGCTCCTGACTCTAGTTGTCACTGCAGTACACTGCTTTTTTCTCTTGATTAGTGTAAAAAATAAAAACCACAATTGGACCTATTAATTAATTTCCAGACAATAAAACATGAATTCATTTTATAGCCATTGCAGCTCCATTTACAGCATCTGTTGCTACCCCTGGAAACCATCATAATGCTGGCAGTTGTTAACATGGATTTATTTCTGTTTTAACCCCTTATGGACACGGCCAAATTTGGCCTTGAGGACAGAACATATTTATTTTATTTATTTATTTTCTTTCCATTACGTTTTTTATTGAAAAGATATATCAAATACAAAGAATGCTAAGTACATTTGAAAACATTCAAATGATACATTACATAACAAAAAAGAAAAAAGAAATCGATGTGGACACAGATACAATGATGGTCAATGAGTGGCAAGATAAAGATGCAACCAAATGTAAACTCATATGAATAAGACCGACATGAGGAGAAGGGGATACATCCATATGGATTCCCAGGTTATCTAGAAATACGATGGTGGAATAGTGTTGTGTGGGGAATCTAGCCACAGCTTCCATTTCGATAGTAGTATAGGACAATTACAGTCAACACCAGCATAAGTGTAACGATGGGGGAAGGAAAACGAACAAGTGAGCCCTAATCTACCCGCTACTCTGTCCCTGCCTACTTGCAACGACCCGCCCTAGGCGACGGGGTACAACTGGGCGGCGGTCCCTACGCTCAGTAAGTGCACGAGACAAACATACAAGGGAATACAAAGCAAAGGGAAAGGGGCAGTTGCCCACGGCAACACCGTGAGCAACAGAGTGGTGAACGAGCCAAGTCAAACCAGGAGAGCACGAGGTACCAAACGCAGAGCAGAAGAGTAGTCAGTAAGCCACGGTCAGTATGGAGCAGGATCAAATAGTTAGGAGCTGTAGCTGGGCCAGGAAACCACATGGAAAGAATCCCAAGCAAGGAGGAACAGGAAAGGCAGGTATAAATAGACAGAGGGCGGGAGCTAGCTCCGTCTGGCCAGGCTGCGATAGGCTCTCCCACTCCTAAGCCTGCCATCCTGAGTGGTGGAAGAAGGAGTCAGTCTCAGAGACGTAGATACAGGTGTAGACTGATTACCTATGGGAGTTAACCTCGAAGCTGTGCCTGGCAGATCCTTTACAATAAGTAAGTTCGTGCCAACAGTTGTCATTAATGCCTTTGATTATAATTTTCAATGTTGGCTGACAGTCACCCTTCCAATGTTGGGCAATTTTCAACCTGGTTGTGATTAAAGAATGTGATATGGTTGTGATATGATCAGCAGGGAATTGTGCTTGGTCTAGACCTAGTAATGCCAGGCCTGGGTTTGGTGAGAAGCGGACCTTACGTAATTTTGATAATAGGTCAAACACCTTAGTCATACCTCCCAACCGTCCCGGATCCGGCGGGACAGTCCCGGTTTTTCACTGCGGTCCCACCGTCCCGGCGGTCTGAGCAATGTCCCGCCCTGCCCTGGACCCTCCCTGTTGCCAGACATGCCCCCCTGCAATGACGCTGCCTGCGCAGCAGTCTGCCTGGAGCAAGGGAGCAGAGTGCAGCAGACACACCGAAGCGGAACACTGGAGAGGAGAAGAACGAAGCCACAGGACAGGGGTGACTGGCGAGTAGACAGTTTAAACAATTTAGTGCCTGGGAACACTATCATTTCTAAAATCATAAAACTTAATTACATTATTTTATGGTTTTAGAAAATCTTGTGTCTCCAGGCATATTTTTTTTGCGGCTCCCGCACCCCCCTCGTGCCCCCCCTCACGGCACCCCCCCGTGCCCCCCCTCTTGCGCCCCCCTCGCTGGACTGCTGTAACTTCTCCCTCTCCTGGCAAATCTCTCTCTATCTATCTATCTAGCTATCTATTTCATGTTTTGGGACTTCTATTTTAAAAAGTTTATTTATTGTGAAGAATGTGTATTTCTGTGTATTTTTTTTTAATTTAACATACATTTTGTAATGGATCTGCCAGGCACTATGTCTGGGTATACTCCCAGGATTAATCAGTCGACACCTGAGGCCAGACCTCTGAGACTGACACCTGCTCCCACCAATCAGGGTGGCAGGCTCAGGAGTGGGAGAGCCTATCGCGGCCTGGTCAGTCAGAGTTAGCTCCGCCCCCTGTCCATTTATACCTGCCGTTTTCTCTTCCTCCTTGCTTGTTATTCTCTTGGATTCCTGGCCCCACTGCTGCCTTGCTCCAGCCTGCTTCTGCCGTGCTTCTGCCTTGCTTCAGTTCCGTTTATCCTGCGTTGCTCTGCCCCTGGCTTGCTTCTGCTCCGTGCTCCCGTTTGTATACTCCACTACTTCCTGATCCTGACTGGCTCTTTCCCGCTCCGTTTCCTCGCGGCGTTCCGTGGGCTACTGTTTTCCCTTGCGTGTTCCCTGTTTGTACCCCCTTGCACTTAGACAGCGTAGGGACCGCCGCCCAGTTGTACCCCGTCGCCTAGGGCGGGTCGTTGCAAGTAGGCAGGGACAGGGCGGTGGGTAGATTAGGGCTCACTTGTTCCCTTCACCTCCTTCCGCCATTACATAATAACAAGCCCTTACCTAGTCTACCATTTCTTCTACGCTGACGCTATAATGGACCCCCTTGAGACCCTAACCCAGCAGATGCAGGGCCTCTCCCTTCAGGTCCAGGCCCTGGCTCAGAGGGTCAATCAGTCTGACGCTGCCTTTGTAGTACCCCTCACCTCACCTTTAGAACCCAACCTCCAGTTACCTGACCGGTTCTCAGGGGACCGTAAGACTTTTCTCTCCTTCCGGGAGAGTTGCAGACTTTATTTCCGCCTAAGACCTCACTCCTCAGGTTCCGAGAACCAGCGGGTGGGTATCATTATATCCCGAATCCAGGAAGGGCCCCAAGAGTGGGCCTTCTCCTTGGCTCCTGACGCCCCTGAACTTTCCTCCGTTGATCGGTTTTTCTCTGCCCTCGGTCTCATTTACGACGAGACTGACAGGACTGCCTTAGCCGAGAGTCAGCTGGTGACCTTACGTCAGGGTAGGAGACCTGTTGAGGAATACTGTGCTGATTTTAGAAAGTGGTGCGTAGCTTCCCGGTGGAACGACCCGGCCCTAAAGTGCCAGTTTAGGTTAGGATTATCTGACGCCCTGAAGGATCTGCTGGTTAGCTACCCCTCTTCTGACTCCCTAGACCAGATTATGGCCCTAGCAGTACGACTTGACCGACGTCTCAGGGAACGTCAGCTTGAACGTTTCAATGTTTTCCCCTCTGACTGCCCTGCGATTCCCCCCGAGGTCCCGTCTCCTCGCTCTTCCACGGAGGACTCGGAGGTACCTATGCAACTCGGGGCCTCCATGTCCCCTCGACAACGTAGAGAGTTTCGCAGGAAGAATGGTCTCTGCTTCTATTGTGGGGACGACAAGCATCTACTGAACACCTGTCCCAGGCGCAAGAATAAGCAGCCGGAAAACTTCCGCGCCTAAGTGATCATCGGGGAGGTCACTTGGGCGCACAGGTATTTCCCGTTAATACTAAACGCAATAAGATTTTGCTTCCCTTTCAGGTCTCGTTTGCTGGCCGGTCTGCCACTGGCAGTGCCTTCGTGGATTCGGGCTCATCTGCTAATATCATGTCTGTGGAATTTGCTATGTCTCTAGAGATGCCTTTTATTGATTTACCTTATCCTATCCCCGTAGTGGGTATCGACTCCACTCCTCTTGCTAATGGTTATTTTACTCAGCATACTCCTGTTTTTGAACTCCGTGTTGGCTCCATGCATTTGGAGCAGTGCTCTGTACTGGTGATGCAGGGATTATCGTCCGATCTGGTATTAGGTCTTCCCTGGTTGCAGCTGCATAATCCCACGTTTGATTGGAATACTGGGGATCTCACCAAATGGGGTAGTGAATGCCTGATGTCATGTCTTTCGGTTAACTCTATTTCTCCCCGGGAGGAGGTAAACACGCTTCCTGAGTTTGTTCAGGACTTCGCTGATGTGTTTTCTAAGGAGGCCTCCGAGGTGTTGCCCCCTCATAGAGATTACGATTGCGCCATCGATTTGGTGCCTGATGCCAAGCTTCCTAAGGGGAGGATATTTAATCTTTCATGTCCTGAACGTAAAGCTATGAGGGAGTATATCCAAGAATGCCTGGCCAAGGGTTTCATTCGCCCCTCGACTTCTCCTGTAGGTGCTGGCTTCTTCTTCGTGGGGAAGAAGGATGGTGGTCTTAGGCCGTGCATTGATTATCGGAACTTGAATAAGGTCACAGTAAGGAACCAGTATCCCCTGCCTTTGATTCCGGATCTTTTTAATCAGGTTCAGGGGGCCCAATGGTTCTCTAAGTTCGATCTACGGGGGGCGTATAACCTTAACCGCATCAAAGAGGGGGATGAGTGGAAAACTGCGTTCAACACGCCCGAAGGTCATTTCGAATACCTAGTCATGCCCTTTGGGTTGTGTAATGCCCCTGCCGTCTTCCAGAATTTTATTAATGAAATCCTGAGAGATTACCTGGGTAATTTTCTTGTAGTGTACCTTGATGACATACTGGTGTTTTCCAAGGACTGGTCCTCGCACGTGGAGCATGTCAGGAAGGTCCTCCAGGTCCTTCGGGAAAATAATCTGTTTGCGAAGACCGAAAAATGTGTGTTTGGGGTACAGGAAATACCATTTTTAGGTCAAATCCTCACTCCTCATGAATTCCGCATGGACCCTGCCAAGGTTCAGGCTGTGGCGGAATGGGTCCAACCTGCCTCCCTGAAGGCGCTACAGTGTTTTTTGGGATTCGCTAACTATTACAGGAGATTTATTGCCAACTTCTCGGTCGTCGCTAAGCCTCTTACGGACCTCACTCGCAAGGGTGCTGATGTCCTCCATTGGCCCCCTGAGGCCGTCCAGGCTTTTGAGACCCTCAAGAAGTGCTTTATCTCGGCCCCCGTGCTGGTTCAGCCCAACCAAAGGGAGCCATTTATTGTGGAGGTTGACGCGTCCGAGGTGGGAGTGGGTGCCGTCTTGTCCCAGGGTACCAGCTCCCTCACCCATCTCCGCCCCTGTGCTTACTTCTCTAGGAAGTTTTCGTCCACGGAGTGTAACTATGATATTGGCAACCGCGAACTTTTAGCCATTAAATGGGCTTTTGAAGAGTGGCGTCACTTCTTGGAGGGGGCCAGACACCAGGTAACGGTCCTTACTGACCACAAGAATCTGGTTTTCCTAGAATCTGCCCGGAGGCTTAATCCTAGACAAGCTCGTTGGGCACTATTCTTTACCAGATTTAATTTCTTGGTTACCTATAGGGCTGGGTCCAAAAATATTAAGGCTGATGCACTGTCACGTAGTTTCATGGCTAATCCTCCTTCTGAGAAGGATCCTGCTTGTATTTTACCCCCTGGTATAATTGTTTCTGCCACTGATTCTGACTTAGCCTCTGACATCGCGGCTGATCAAGGTTCAGCTCCCGGGAAGCTCCCTGGGGACAAACTGTTTGTCCGCCTGCAATACCGGCTAAGGGTGCTCAGGGAAAACCATGACTCCGCTCTATTTGGTCATCCTGGCATCTTGGGTACCAAACTCCTCATTACCAGAAACTATTGGTGGCCTGGGTTGCCTAAAGACGTTAGGGCTTACGTCGCCGCTTGTGAGGTCTGTGCTAGGTCCAAGACCCCTAGGTCCCGACCTGCGGGCTTACTACGTTCCTTGCCCATTCCCCAGAGACCTTGGACCCATATCTCCATGGATTTTATCACCGATTTGCCTCCATCTCAGGGCAAGTCGGTGGTGTGGGTGGTAGTAGACCGCTTCAGCAAGATGTGTCACTTTGTGCCCCTTAAGAAACTACCTAACGCCAAGACGTTAGCTTCTTTGTTTGTGAAACACATTTTGCGTCTCCATGGGGCCCCAGTCAATATCGTTTCGGACAGAGGGGTACAATTTGTTTCCTTATTTTGGAGAGCTTTTTGTAAAAAATTGGAGATTGATCTGTCCTTCTCCTCCGCCTTCCATCCCGAAACTAATGGCCAAACGGAAAGGACTAACCAATCCCTGGAACAATATTTAAGGTGTTTCATTTCTGACTGTCAATTTGATTGGGTCTCATTCCTTCCCCTCGCCGAATTTTCCCTGAATAACCGGGTCAGTAACTCGTCAGGGGTCTCCCCGTTTTTCTGTAATTTCGGGTTTAATCCTAGGTTCTCCTCCGTTTCCCCTGGTGGTTCCAATAATCCCGAGGTAGAGGACGTTCATCGGGAACTGTGCACTGTCTGGGCCCAGGTTCAGAAGAACCTAGAGGCGTCCCAGAGCGTACAAAAGATTCAGGCTGATTGTAGACGTTCTGCTAACCCCCGGTTTGTCGTCGGGGATCTTGTGTGGTTGTCGTCGAGGAACTTGCGCCTTAAGGTCCCGTCCAGGAAGTTTGCTCCCCGATTTATTGGACCTTATAAGGTCATTGAAGTCCTCAACCCTGTATCCTTCCGTCTGGAGCTGCCCCCATCCTTTCGTATACACGACGTCTTCCATGCCTCCCTCCTGAAACGCTGCTCCCCGTCCTGGTCCCCCTCGAGGAAACCTCCTGTTCTTGTTCTCACCCCTGAGGGGGTGGAATTCGAGGTGGCCAAGATTGTGGACAGTAGGATGATCCAGGGCTCCCTCCAGTACCTGGTCCATTGGAGAGGATACGGGCCGGAGGAGAGGACTTGGGTTCCTGCTCGAGATGTTCACGCTGGGGTATTGATCAGGAGGTTCCACCTTCTCTTCCCCACCAAACCGGGTCCTCTTAGTAAGGGTCCGGTGGCCCCTCATAAAGGGGGGAGTACTGTAAAGGATCTGCCAGGCACTATGTCTGGGTATACTCCCAGGATTAATCAGTCGACACCTGAGGCCAGACCTCTGAGACTGACACCTGCTCCCACCAATCAGGGTGGCAGGCTCAGGAGTGGGAGAGCCTATCGCGGCCTGGTCAGTCAGAGTTAGCTCCGCCCCCTGTCCATTTATACCTGCCGTTTTCTCTTCCTCCTTGCTTGTTATTCTCTTGGATTCCTGGCCCCGCTGCTGCCTTGCTCCAGCCTGCTTCTGCCGTGCTTCTGCCTTGCTTCAGTTCCGTTTATCCTGCGTTGCTCTGCCCCTGGCTTGCTTCTGCTCCGTGCTCCCGTTTGTATACTCCACTACTTCCTGATCCTGACTGGCTCTTTCCCGCTCCGTTTCCTCACGGCGTTCCGTGGGCTACTGTATTCCCTTGCGTGTTCCCTGTTTGTACCCCCTTGCACTTAGACAGCGTAGGGACCGCCGCCCAGTTGTACCCCGTCGCCTAGGGCGGGTCGTTGCAAGTAGGCAGGGACAGGGCGGTGGGTAGATTAGGGCTCACTTGTTCCCTTCACCTCCTTCCGCCATTACACATTTTTTTTACATTAATTGTACTTTTTTTTTTTAATCCCATAAAGGGATTTTTCATTTTGATTTTGATTTTTTAACTGTAATGTACTGGCATATATCTATATGCCAGTACATTAGCCTGTGTACTGATTGTACACAGGCAGTTGTTAGGGCATACCTCAGTAATGCCCTAACAACAGGAAATATGTTCAGACAGCCCAGGGGTCCTTCAATGGACCCTGGGCTGTCTGGCCATACAAGTTATGGGCTTTGATCGCGTCACAGGGATTTTCTGTGACGCGATCAATGGGCAGTCCCCCCTCCTCTTATTTACTTTGAACGCCGCGATCAGTTTGATCGCGGCATTCAAGGGGTTAACGGCGGAGGGAAGAGGTTTTTCTTCTCTCCGTCGTTAGAGTGGGGCTGCAGCTGTGTATTACAGCCGTTGCCCCACTCCTGATCGCGCGCGGACACGACTGTCACACAGGACGAGAATGCTCATCCTAATGCGCAAAGTACCCGCCGCTCAGGACGAGCATTCTCGTCCTGTGTCGGCAACTAGTTAATTCATTTTTAGATATATATCTATATATAGATATATAAATGTATATTGATAACTCATTACGATGTAAATATCTGATGTTGATTAATATAAAGTCTGAATTTGTGTTTTAAATATTGGATCGGTATGGGATATTAAGGTGTTAATAAGCTAGTCATACCCACCGCTTATACACTATAAAGCAATATTATGTATACTTTTATTATTATATATTTACATATTTGTATTGTAATAAATGCTACCCTTTCGACTGGGAGCAAACAGTTATAGTATATGGTGGCCTTTGGGTCCTGCCAGTGCCTCATGAGTCTGTAAGTAGATGACAGTCTGCAATTTAGCACAGCTATTCTGCCTATGGTGCAGAATAGGCTTATGTAAAACAGCGTGTCAAAAGTTTTTATCGGTAGGGATCCGGGTGTTGAAACCGCTTGAGACTGATCGATAAAACGAAGGGCTCATAGACTTCTATGAGCCTCTCTTCAGCTAACCTCGCTTCTCTGGGAAGACCTAAGGAGAGCTGAAGTTATACCATTACAGCTGAATGGGCACTGTGCTTAGGCTGAGCACCTCTGCCCATTCATATCGATGATTAGTGGGGGTCTTAGCACCGTGTCCCCCACCGATCAAAATTTCTGACATGTCACTATGAGACCTCAAAAGTTTTATGAAACCACAGTAACTCTTTAAAGGGTTTTTTTCCCACAATGAAAACCCCTGTGTAAATAGAAGCTCACCTGGTGATCAGCTGATCGGCGCAGGCTCTTCTTTTCTAGCCTCGGGCTCAGCGATTATTGCTGGAGAAAGCTGCTTCTGGCTAGTCATTTCCCCTGCAGTGGCCACTGAAGTATTACAGAGAGAGACCGTCCTCTATGATGTCCATATGCCCTAATAGGCCATATGGAAAGGGGTTGTCATCATAAGATAACCCCTTTAACCACTTAATGACTGCCAATACGCCTTTTCCCAGCGGCTGTAAAGGGTACTTATGCCAAAGCGCCGCCTTTTCATGGCGCTGTGACATAAACCCGGCACAAGTATCCTGTGCCGGCTAAAGTGGCTATCGGCGGTCTAAAGACAGTCGGGCACCTGCTCTAATGGGCGGGATCGATTTCAGCATCGATCTCACCCGTTTAACCCCTGAGATGCAGCGCTCAAAAGCTAGCGCCGCATACGAGTGGTTTTGGAGGGAGGGTGCTCCCTCTCTCACCCCATCGGCACCCTGCAATTGCAATCACAGGGTGCCAATGGCTTTGGCAGCCGGGAGCCTAACAAAGGCCCCCAGCTCTGCCTGTAGTGGATGCCTGCTAAGCCATGCCTGAGGCATGACCTAGCAGGAGCCTGCCAGTTTTACACTCAGAGGCAATAATACGCTGCAATACAGAAGTATTGCAGTGTATTATAAAGCGACCAGAAGATCGCATAGTGAAGTCCCCTAGTGGGACTAAAAATAAAGTTATCAAAAAGTTTAATAAAGTTCATAATAAATAAATAAAAATCCCAAATTAAAAAAATGAAAAACCCACTTTTTCCCTTATAAAATACTTTAACATGAAAAAACAAAAAAAAAGGAAAACATTACACATATTTGGTATTGCCGCGTCCTTAACGATCCCACCTACAAAGTTATTAAATTATTTAACCCGCACGGTGAATGCCGTAAAAAATAAAATAAAAAACAATGCCAGAATTGCTGTTTTCTGTTCATCCTGCCTTCAAATAAATTTGTCAAAAAGTGATCAAAAAGTCGCATGTACTCCAAAATGGTACTAATAAAAACTAGAAGTCATCCTGAAAAAAAATTGTTCTTAAAACATGGCGACACAAAAACAAATAATTTTGAAAAAAAAGTGTTTTTACTGTGTAAGGCCTCATGCACACGAACCTATTTTTTTCCTTACGTAAATACTGGCGTAAATACAGGTCCTTTGTCACACGTATTCGACCCGTATACTACCAGTATTTACGGACCCGTGCCCGTAAATACGGGTCCGCTGTCACCAGTATTCCACCCGTATTTACGGACCCGTTTTCTCTGCACTAATCAGCAGCACCTTCTCTCTGTCAGTGAAGGATAGAGAAAAGGGGCAGCACTTTCGGGCAGAGTTTCCGCAGCGGAACGCAGCGATTGTAAGTAAAAGAAGTTCATACATACTCCGGCCGTTGTCTTGGTGACGCGTCCCCCTATTGACAACCAGTCCAACCTCCCTGGATGACGTGGCAGTCCATGTGACTGCTGCAGCCTGTGATTGGCCTGTGATTGGCTGCAGCGGTCACATTGGCTGAAACGTTATCCCAGGAGGCCGGACTGGAGGAAGAAGCAGGGAGTTCTGGGTAAGTATTAACAGGTTTTTTAAGTAACTTTAGACATCTATATTGTGAGCGCCGTGCATGGTACTCACTGTCCAGGGAGCTGAAAGAGTTACTGCCGATCAGTGCAGCCCCTTCTCTCTGTCCCGCACTGATCGTTTAACTCTTTCAGCACCCTGGACAGTGATGTCGCCTAGCAACGCTCCCATAATTATGGGTTCACACACGTAGCCACCCGTAATTGCGGGAGCCACATAGACTTCTATGGGCCTGCCCGTGCCGTTATTACGGCCTGAAATAGGACATGTTCTATATTTTTCAACGGCCCGGGCACCTTCCCGTAAGCAAACGGGAAAATATCCGTGCCCAATAGAAGTCTATGGGCCCGTAATTATGGCCTGTAATTACGGCCGTTTTTACGTTCGTGTGCATGAGGCCTAAAAGTAGTAAAACATACAAAATCTATATATATTTGGTATCGCCACATTCGTAATGACCCACTGAATAAAGTTATGTTATTTATACTACACTGTAAACGGTGTAAATCTAAGACGCAAAAGAGAGTGGCGAAATTTAGTTTTTTTTTTCCATTACCCCCACAAAAAAGTTAATAAAAGCTAATCAATAAATTATATGTACCCCAAAATGGTGCTATTAAAAAAAAAAATTGTCCCTCAAGACCTTATACAGCTTCATCAATGCACAAATATAAAAGTTATAGCTCTTGGAATGTGACAATGGAAAAACTTAAAAAATATCTTGGTCATTAAAGTCTAAAATAGGTTGGTCATTAGGGGTTAAAGGGACTTATGAAAGTCAGCAATTTTTTTCATAAAATGATAAATGTACGTCTTGTAATAAACATTTAAAATGTAACATCAATAGATATATTGTTGTTGCATAGTTTTCTTCAGTCTCTGTATTAAGCATCTGTATTTTTGCTCTTTTATTGTGACAGGTGTTTTACCAACGTGCCGATATGGCCATCGGCTCTCTTACTATAAATGAGGAACGATCTGAAATTATTGACTTCTCGGTTCCCTTTGTGGAAACAGGAATCAGTGTAATGGTGTCCAGGAGCAACGGAACAGTCTCCCCTTCAGCATTCTTAGGTAATAACAACACATCATTTTTCTTTCCCCGATGTGAAGGTTACTGGTTTTCAAACAATATAAACTACATACAGTTCTACATTCTGTTTCAGCCTCAGACCTTGCATATTTCTTGTTTTATTTCATAGCTATGAACTGACAAAGTTTACTTAATATTTAGACCTGATGATCATAAATCCAGCTGAAAAATTAACATCATGGTTAGAAATGTACTTGGCAGGTAATAAAAATCCAATATACAGTCTCCACACATAGTAAAAACACTTTAAATGCCACTTGCATCATATTATTACCGTAGTTTAAAGGGAAGCTCCAACTTGTAGCCATTCTAAAGGGGTTGTCTGTGAGTAGAAGAAATGGTCTGATTTTCCAAGCTTGTCCATGGATAGTCTTGTATTTCAGCTAATTTCCATTCAACTAAATTCAAGTGAAGAAGGCTGATCTACATTACCAGACACAGCCTATGGACAAGAGAGACGCTGTTTTTTTTTTTTTTTAAAAAGCAGACCCTTTTTTTTACATTATCATTAATTCCCTGATTTCATGTTATTGAAATCTGTTACTATATAAGTGGGAGGTATTCAGCTATAACCCAATTATAATTATAGGTAAGTCAAACTCCAAACTGCTGCTCTTTAGGGTATGTTCACACGATAGCAGGCATTTACGGCTGAAATGACAGCCTGTTTAAAGAAGAAAACAGCTGCCTCGTTTCAGCCGTAAATGCTCCTCCTCGTAATATACGAGGCGTCTGTGACGCTCGTATATCTTGAGCTGCTCTTCATTGAGTTCAATGAAGAAGGGCTCAAATTACGTTGCAAAGAAGTGCCCTGCACTTCTTTGCCGAGGCAGTGAATTTACGCGTCGTCGTTTGACAGCAGTCAAACGACGACGCGTAAATTACAGGTCGTCTGCACAATACGTTGGCAAACCCATTCAAATGAATGGGCAGATGTTTGCCGACGTATTGTAGCCCTATTTTCAGACGTAAAACGAGGCATAGTACGCCTCGTTTACGTCTGAAAATAGGTCGTGTGAACCCAGCCTAAGGCATCTTTTACAGCAGCCTGTATTCTGTCAATTTGCTTACATGATTTATATTAACACATTACAGCAAAATGGCTGTTTTTGATGATTCAAGAAGTGATATTTGCCATAAAGGTTCCATTGTCAGTGTACAAATGTGCAATAAAAGGTGACACATATGTGACATATTTCATTGGTTATCCCATCTGAACATTTGAACTAGTAATCATAAAACATTAATAATATTTTACCAAAAATCTGTATATAGAAAGGGTTAAGATATTGGAAGCTGCGGTATTCAGTTAGTCTTTCGTTTTATTTAAGCATTTAGCTGCATATAGAAAGGTGAGATAAGGACGAGCATAACCCGGTCAGCAGCCGTCCTGTGTACATTTCCTCAGGGTTTTTATGAGTTTCTGGTTTTAATATGTTCTACTATCAAGCATTTTAAAGGTCATTCTGTGTGAGAGAAAACCAGCCATAGTGAGATGCCTCACCTAGCCATGTGGCCAGAGAGACGTCTGACAAGTTCTTAAACCCTAGCTTTGCTGGTGGCACCTTCGGACAGATATCTCTTTTCTATGACAAAAATGTGAGGATCGATTTCTAAGATGTTTTCAAATCTCATTATTGGCCAAACAGTGTCCTCCTACATTTTTGAGAGTAATCATTGGTTTAGATATAAAAGAGAGAGGAGCTGCAGAGGAAAAATTCTGCAACGGGATACTGACGGCAAACTATATAGAAATAATTTTCGTTAAAGATTACCTAATTAAAGAAGAACTCAAATTGTCACCCCAATGCTAGTTGTGGAAACATTCAATTTGTTATTTTATTACAATTTCAACTAACTTTCCAACTATAGATGTTAAATTTACCAGTCTATACTTGTCAGGGTATGTGCACACGTAGTGACCAAAAACGTCTGAAAATACGGAGCTGTTTTCAAGGGAAAACAGCCCCTGATTTTCAGACGTTTTTTGAACAACTCGCGATTTTCGCTGCGTTTTTCACGGCGTTTTCGCTGCGTTTTTTACGTCCGTTTTTGGAGCTGTTTTCATTGGAGTCTATGAGAAAACGGCTCCAAAAACGTCCAAAGAAGTGTCCTGCACTTCTTTGACGAGGCAGTCATTTTACGCGTCGTCGTTTGACAGCTGTCAAACGACGACGCGTAAATGACAGGTCGTCGGCACAGTACGTCGGCAAACCCATTCAAATGAATGGGCAGATGTTTGCCGACGTATTGGAGCCGTATTTTCAGGCGTAAATCGAGGCATAATACGCCTCGTTTACGCCTGAAAATAGGTCGTGTGAACCCAGCCTCAGGCTTTCTCCTTGAACCTATTTTAAATATAGATATACATTTGTTTGGAATACGAGGATGCAAACCATCATGGTTCAGTTATTTTTTTAAATCATTATTTTATTTAGTCAGGACAAGTTTTTACATAATGAAGTTATTAACAGTTTAGTCAACATCAATGATGGATTTAGTAGACTATAGGCCCTGAGCTGTTCCCCAAACTTGCCCACTTCCCTATATATATATATATATATATATATATATATATATATATATATATACTGTATATATATTATGCCTAAATTCAGCACCTTTTATATATTGAGCCTAACATACACAGATAAGCCATAACATTTAAACCATCTGCCTAATATTGTGTATAATGCAGCCCCAGTCGCAGCAAGCTGTGATACACTGTGTGTTTTGACACCTTTATATCATAGCCAGCATTTATTATTTTCAGCAATTTGTGCTACAGTAGCTTTTCTGTGGGATCGAAAAAGATGGGCTTCCTTGGACCACTCAGTAGGTACTAATGGTTTTCATGTTATGGCTGATCTGGGTATATTTTCATTAGGCTCACTACATAATCCGCTATTTGGCCTATTTGACAAGAACCTTCTACCAACCAATAGAAATAGCTCCAGCCAGGCCAGAGAGGGACAGACTGTCTGAACCTAACCCAGAGCTGAGGCGATGAGTACACAGTGACGCAGCTAGTACGGAGTGAAAGCTGAACTTGCCTCCCACATTGTCAGCAGATGTAGGAAAGGCGGCAAGTAGGGCATAATAATTAGGTAGGTGTCTGCGGTAAATCATGATAGGGGCCACGTGCCAACTTGAGAATCTTAAAGGGAATGTGTCGCTAGAAAATTATTATTTTTTTTTTAGTTAAACAGTTAGTATATAAATGATTAAACATTGTTCTAATTTTTTTAATTTTTTCACGAGTCAGGAAATATTATAAATTAGATTCTAATTTATAATATTTCCCTGTGCTGGTCACTAGAGGGAGCAATTCCCAAAATTGCAGCATTGGCCTGTGGTAAAGCAACCACATTGCTTTATGCTGCAAAATTTGAGAAGACACACTCGCTCTAGCGTCCTCAAACAATCCCCCCTCCTTTATCCTGGCTAGTGCCAGGAGAAAGGAGGGGATTGAATGTACAAACCTACTACACTGTGTGTCGCCATTTTTTGAGCGATCACACAGTGTAGTAGGCTTGCATACAGTGGTAATCACACAGTAAAATACGAACAAACACAGACATAACTTACCTGCTCCTGCTGCCGCCACTCCCTCCGGTCCGTCCGCTCCGTCTGCTCCCTCCGCTCCTAGTGCTTGCTTCAGAACATATGTCCGGAACCCGCGACCGGAAGTAGTCATCTTACTGTCCGGCCGCTTCCGGTCCACAAGAAAATGGCGCCGGATGTCGCTCGGCCGAAGACCTTCCATTTGGACTGTGTGGGAGCGGCGCATGCGCCATTCCCACACAGACGGCGTACGCCATAGTGAATGCGAACGGCTCCCGTTCGCATTCTCTATGGGGATGTATGTGCCGTATTCCATCTCTGTATGTGTCGTTAATCGAAACATACAGAAATGAAAGAAAAAATGGCAGCTCCCATAGAGAAGAAAAAGTTAGAAAATAAAAAAATGTAAAACACAAACACAGAAATAAATTTTTTTTTTTTTAAATAAAACACTAAAAGCAAATTGATATAAAAAAAATTTTTTTCGCAACACCCTTCCTTTAAGCGTGGCTGCAGATTGACTGGCCGCAGCACAGTAAATTATTTTACACAGAAAAACTTTTAAGTAGCAGATTAGATGATGAACACTTTAGGTGGCCATATGCCATGGGTGGCCGCCATACCGCCCATATTATAATAGGCTACTGGTCAACATATCCCCAGTAGTCTCCTCTTTTGTGAACTCGGATGAGAAAAATGGATTTAATAGCTCTGCCTTCTCACTGTCCCCTGTGACCAAATTGTCTTCAGCATCAGTGATGGGACCAACACTTTCATAATAAGCTGTTTTACTATTAATATACTTATAAGAATATTTTCTCCTCTACAATTTATTTATCATTTTCTAATTTAGCTAGATTAATTGCCTTCTTGCAGCTTTTATTGCAAACTTTTTAATTCATAAATGAACAGTTTGTACCTTTAATCTTATAAAGTTCTATATTTTATGAATGCTTTCTTATTCGGATTGATGTCACAAAGCTTCTGCACATAGCTATGGGACAGAGCTAGTCACATAGAACTAATGAGATTCAGCATTGTCACTGTTACTAGATTGCCCTGCAAATAAAGAAAAATAATTACACCAGAGGGGGTCTGAATGATCCTCCAACAAATTTTTACTAAGGAAAGTTTTCACCCTGTATTCCTATTCATGTCAATGGGGAGAGAACATTGATGTGTGGCCCACTCTTCCATCGCAAACAGGACTAAAACCATCCTGTTCTTGGAATCAGTGGTGGTTGAGACCTTCTCATATAATTTTGATGGAGGGTGGCAAATATTCATGCTTCCATTATTTCTCCCGGCTCCTGACCACTAAAGGATTGAAGCTGCATGTATAAGTGGGTAAAAAGCAGGGGGCATGGTTTGATCAGAATAATGGGGTATAAGAAATACTTTCAGTAATGATATGACACCATAATAGCAATAGGCAATGTTTGAGTTGTAGACATCATCCTACCCCATTATCTAGCGCCTAAAAATAATAGCGGACTTACCTACAATGTGAAATAAAACAATGTGGTTAGATATGAATAATGTGATTCAATATTTGGACAATTATAACACTAAAGTATAAGCTAGTGCAGACAGATGTCCCTATTATGAAAGTGAAGCATCCCCTTTGGGCAATTTTTGTCTTCTGTTTGGAGAATTAGAGGTATATTTTGTAATATTAATCTTCCAGTTTCTTTGGTCTTGGTGGCGTTTGTGGCTAGTTGCAAAAATCTTTTGGTTTATAGCTGTGGGTGATTTTTTTGGGGGGATTGTCAAAAAATGGATGCTCTAAATAATTGTAAGAATGTAACCTAATCTTAACCATTATTTTACAAAACAACAAGTGTCCTAAAGTATTAGACGAAAAGCAGCTTAAAGTTTGAACCGCATTTTACAACAATATGCTGGATGTTATGTACTATACAGATCATGTCAACTCAAAGCTCATAAACTAAGTACATCTGTGCATTGCAGGAAATGTAAAGGATTCATGAAACATTAGATGTACTCTGTTAAAGCTGCATACAATGTTTATATACCGTATGCACAGATGTATTATATGTCAACCATAAAGGGACAGTGTAGTGTCCATGGCCACGGACCGCCAGGATTGCTCACCCCCCGCCCGGCGGCGGCAGCCGTGGATCTGTGAGCGCTGGCCTGCATCTCATCCCCAGGAGACGCCAGTGCTCAGTAATGCTCCAGTCTGCTGTGTCCCGTAGGGTGCGAGCGCACACTCGTGCCCGGCCTTAAAGGGCCAGCCCGCGCATATGGGAATAATCATCAATTAGCCCATGATCACCCTGGAATATAAGAAGGGCCCTGCCCCTTTGCTCATTGCCTGAGCGTTATTAGTATTACCATGTCAGTCTTGAAAATAGTCCCTTAGTGTTATCCTGTTCCCATTGTTACTCGTGCCCTTCTACCCGTATCCTGTATCCCATGCTGTGTCCTTGTTCCTGAGCCTGTTAGTGTTTGGAGTTGTAACCTACTGCACCCATTATCATCCGCCACGTCTGGCGCAACCTACTGCACCTGTTGTCATCCGCCACGTCTGGTACAACCTACTGCACCCGTTGTCATCCGCCATGTCTGGTGCAACTACTGCACCTGCTGTCAACCGCCACGTCTGGCGCAACCTGTTGAACCTACTACCATCCATGCCAAAGCCCTTGCCAGAGCCCTTGCCACCATCTGGACTATTTCAAGTACCCTGGTGCTACGAACTCGTATAGACTTTTGCACAGACTGTGACTTGGTCAGCTGCCTCTCCGCTACAGCCACATACCCCTAGATCATGACAGTACGCTCAGGCTATGGACCCCGCTGACCTTGACGACACAAGCCATGCTGGCAGAGATGCAGGACCTTCAGTTACGGCAAGACCAACTCCTCCTGTCGGTGATCGCCATTGCACATCGGCTGGTTGCTCAAGCCACAGTTCTCATGGCTCCTGCTGTTCCCCCTGCTACACCTCCTGTCAGTACCAGTGCCAACGCCCTATGCTTCCTGCTGCTACCTCCTCGCTATGACAGAGACACGAGGTCTTGCAGGGGATTTCTGAATCGGTGCCAGATCCACTTCAGACTACATGCCAGGGCCTTCTACTCTGATGATGCTAGGTTCCCCTTCATAATCCCTTTCCTTACTGGCAAAGCCCTAGCATGGGAAAATCCTCTTTGGGAACATCAGGGATTGGAGACTTGTGACTTGCAGTGATTTTTACGGACTATTTGTTCGATATTTGAAGAACGGGAGAGATTCTTCTGCTGCTGCATCCCTGCTGACCCTACACCAGGGAGACCTCTCCATGGGGGAGTATGCCATTCAGTTTTGTACCCTGGCTGCTGAACTAACCTGGAACAATGAGGCCTTGGTGGCCACATTCTGGCAGGGACCTTCTGGGATTAAAGATGAGCATGCAATCTGCCACCTACCCTGGACGATCTCATCCTACTGGCCACCCGGGTTGACATGAGGATCCGGAAGCATTCCCAAGAGGTTCTCCGGGAGAGAGGAGAGGGAGGCTGAAATGCTGCCCCCACACCAGACTTATGACTGCCCGATTGAATTGGTCCCAAATGCTTCTCTTCCCCAGTCAAGAACAAATACCTGTTGCCACTTATAACCAAACTGTTTGACCATATATGAGGAGCCAGGATTTTTTCAAAACTAGACTTGCGTGGGACTTATAATTTGATCCGAATCCGTCAAGGTGACGAGTGGAAGACGGCGTTCAACACCCAAGATTGGCACGACAAATACCTGGTTATGTCCTGCGGACTGTGTAACGCTCCCGCGGTCTTCCAGGAATTCGGCAATGATATATTCCGAGATCTTCTCTATGTCTGTGTTGTAGTCTATCTCGATGATATTTTGATTTTCTCTCCAGATCCGACGACTCATCGGAGGCATGTTCGTCAAGTTCTACTGCGATTAAGGGAGAATTGCCTGTATGCCAAGTTGGAGAACTGCGTCTTCTAAAGAAATTATTTGACCTTCCTGGGCTACATCATCTCGGATCAAGGTCTCAAGATGGACCCTGAGAAGGTAAAATCCGTTCTGGAATGGCCACGTCCTCAAGGCCTGAGGTCCATACAGCGTTTTTGGGATTCACCAACTTCTACCGGCAGTTTATCCCAGACTTCTCATCACATCACTGACGGCTCCCATCTCTACCCTTAACAAGAAGGGTGTGAACTCCAAAGTGTGGACTCCAGAGGCAGAATCTGCATTTAATAGCCTCAAGAAAGCCTTTACTTCAGCCTCGATCCTCCATCATCCTGACGTGTCTCGGGCGTTCTCACTGGAGGTGGACGCTTCTTCTGTTGGTGCAGGCAGTAGTATGTGGCTATTACTCAAGACTTTTTTCCTCTGCAGAGCGCAACTACTCTATTGGGGATCTGGAGCTACTGGCCATCAAATTGGCTCTAGAGGAGTGGAGACATCTGCTAGAGGGCGCAGCTCACCCCATCCTGATATACACCGACCACAAGAACCTCACCTATCTGCAGTCGGCTCAACGACTAAACCCCCGTCACACCAGGTGGTCGCTGTTCTTCACCCATTTCCAATTTGTGCTTCACTACTGTCCCGCTGACAAGAATGTGAGGGCCGATGCCCTGTCCAGGTCATTTGAGACGAATGACACTGTGGAGTCCCATCAAATTATTATAGACCCACCCTGCATTGTCACTGCCAATCCTTTGCAGGTTAGAGACATCCCTCCGGGGAGGACTTTTGTTCGGTTGGCAGACAGGAGGAGAATTCTCCGCTGGGGACACAGCTCTAAACTGGCTGGCATGCTGGTGTTCGTAAGACCCAAGACCTGATTACTCATCATTTCTGGTGGCCCACGCTACCCAAAGATGTTGTGGACTTTGTCTCTTCCTGCACAGAGTGTGCTTTTAACAGGGTTGCTCATTCCAAGCCCGCCAGCCTGCTCCAACCTCTGCCTGTACCCAATGCTTCTGGCAGCACATTGCGATGGACTTTGTCACAGACCAGTCTTCCTTCTGCTCCTCGACCTGCAAATCTCTTTATCCAGCACATCTTCCATTTGCATGGCTTGCCCCTTCACATCGTGTCTGATTGGGGGTTCAGTTCACCTCAAGATTCTGGAGAGCCCTCTATAAACTCCTGGATGTGAAATTTGACTTTTCCTCAGCTTATCACCCCCAGTCCAATGGCCAAGTCGAGAGGATTAACCAGATCATGGAGAATTATCTCAGCCACTTCATCTCTATGCAGAATGATGACTGGGTACAGCTTCTTCCATGGGCTGAGTTCTCATACAACAATCACACAAGTGAGTCCACCACTTCCACACCATTCTACATTGTATACAGTCATACAGTCAACATCCTAGAGTCCCTCTTCCTGTGTCGGTTACATCTCAGGTACCCGCTGCTGACTCTGCATTTGGGGACTTTCTTCAAATCTGGTAACAGACCCGGTCCTCTATTTCACTAGCAGTGAAGCGAAAAGCGGATATAAAAATAAGAGAGCTGTCTCAGTATCTTCAAGGGTACCAAAGTCTGGCTGTCCTCAAAGAATATTTGTTTAAAGGTGCCATGGTACAAGTTTGTTCCCAAGTTCCTCGGACCTTTTGAGATACTACAACAGATCAACCCTATCTTCTATAAGATTCGGCTGCCTCCTACCCTCAGAATCCCCAACTTCTTTCATGTGTCCCTCCTGAAACCAGTGGTCCTGAACTGCTACCGTAAGACTCCAAGTCCCGCAGTTGCTCCCAGCGGTTCATCTAATGTGTCTGAGGTGAGGGAGATCCTGGACTGCAAAAGGGTAGGGGGAAGGGCTTTCTATTTGGTGGTCTGGAGAGGGTTTGGTCTTGAGGAGAGGCCCTGGGAGCCGGAGGAGAAGTTCATCTCTCGCTCTGGCCCCAAGAAGAGGGGGCGTAAGAGGGGGGATACTGTAGCATCCATGGCCGCAGACTGCCAGGATTACTCACCCCCCGACGGCCGCAGCCATGGATCTGTGAGCGCTGGCCCACATCTCCTCCCCAGGAGACGCTGGTGCTGACTTCCGCTCCAGTCCACTATGTCCCGTAGGGTGTGCGCGCACACTCGTGCCTGGCCTAAAGGGTCAGCGCTCGCACATGGGAATCATCACCAGTTAGCCACCATCTGGACTATTTCAGGTACCCTGGTGCTACGAAATCGTATAGACTTTTGCACAGACTGTGACTTGGTCAGCTGCCTCTCCGTTACGGCGGTGAAGCAGTCTAGTGGGTCAACCTACCCCTAGATCGTGACAGACAGCAGGTCTAAGTGAAGAAATGTATCAAGCCACTATCTGCAGCCAGGCTCTATGAAACAAGCAACTTCTAGCTTGTTTATAATGTAGAATATAGATCTTAAGAAAACTCCATCTATAAGCCTTTCCAAACAGTTATTGTCTTATCAAACCAAACACAGCCTTTCATAAAAATACTCTGAAACCATATATCCTCATATATTTTGGCAATAAATAGCACTGCACAGCATGCTGTTATATTTAGTCATATAGTATACCACTTTGTTATATGCCTTCCCATTACTTATGCAATACTGACCTTTATTTTAATCAAATCTATTTGGTAAAAGGCTTAATATCACCCTCCAGCACACAATAAGTACTCTATTATACATAAATATCTAGACAGCTTGTGGTTCAGTCCTAGAATTTAATACAAGCTATAGGAATATAAAATTAGGTGCTAAGTACTAGTATGATAGAAAATAACGTCACTCTGGATAAGCTGTTTGCTTTTGGGTTTGTATAATCTCAATGCAGTATACAGTGCAAAACCAAAGCTTATTAACAACTGTCACTGTGTGGATAGGTTCATACACATATGTATACACACATACCAAATTAACTAAATTGTTTTATTTGCCTATCTTATTCTTTAAATGTAATAAAGAGAAAATGCAATCCAAGAGTTCCATTTATATTGCTAAATATAATACTTGATGATTAATCATAATAAGGGACTTTAGCTGTATCCCCTAAATGCTCCCTTCTCTTAGCAGACATTACAAGTATCACTTTACAAAGTTCTGGACACAATGGTTATAATATTTTACAGCTATTTTTGGATGGGGTGTGGGTGCCTTTACTTATAACTGGTTTGTGTACAACTGTAAGACCAGCAAAAGTTGACGTAGGTGGTCTGGCACATAGGTGAGCTTGGGTGTGGTTGTCTGAAGCACAGAAAAGTTGATGAGGGGTGGTCTAACACATTGGATAGCCGATGAAGGAGTTGTCTGGTACACAAGAAAACTAAGAAAATAATGGCATAGCAAAGGACTACTAAGGATATAGCTATAGTGGGTAGATAGAAGAAAGAAGACCTGCATGCCATACAAATTATGTTATTAGAAATGCCTGAAGATTGACCAGAAGACACTTAAAAAGACATGTTAATAGGGCTCCCCACTTACCAGGTGCCACTTATAATACTGGTGTCTTCTTATGTGGCAGAGGGACCATTAGGCCCTCTGAGACAGTTGTTACCAGGGCCCAGGTGTAACTACTACCACTGTGCCTCCCATTAGCTACCCCCCAGTGTTTACTAACCTGTGGTAAAGGTGTAGACCTTGTCTTACAATAAATGCATGTGATAAAGTATTACCAGCCTAATTTTACATTGGACCTGTCTATTTAGATTTAGTACAGAACCATTATGTACTGGATTGAGCTCCACTAATTTATAAAAATTCAATGGACTTATATTCTAAAAATTGCCTTTCAAGATGATGAACATAAACAATTTGTGGACCCACTGAAAAGTCATAAACAGGACAAAAATTATTAGTTGATCATCTATGTAATGAATCTGTATCTGAAATTTTTAGTGGAGATGGTAGAATCAATTTGCCAGACTTGAGAACAAAGACATTTTTGTAAGTTCATCTCTAGTCTTTGTCAAGCTATTCTGTGCAGGTAGATCATTAAAGGGGCTTTTCCCACCAAAGACACTTACTGGTGTGTCCTTCCTTTACTCTCCTTCTATCTCAATATATCCTGAAATGTGTGGAGCAAGATGACCAGTTTTTTAAAAAAAAAAAACACATGATTTTGTGCTACTCTGTCACAAGTTGTCTATGCGATGTATATATGTCTATGTTAAACAAGTTTGTCAAGAAGCACAATATGTACAAGTGCACACCCAATATAGTAAAGAGTCAAATTTTTATTATTTCAATACAAAAAAAGAAAAACATCTAAAACCAGACAAGGAAGCAGTCCATGTGCAATACGTGTCTATGTGTTACACCCCCAGTGGTTATGATGTGACTTGCAGCCTGTTACGGGTTCTGCTGGTATATCATGATATTGTGTTTAATGTTTTTTGTGAGAAATTGAAGTCCTTAACCAAATTCAAGAAAAGGGGTGGACACATTTGTATAGCAAATCCCTGACCACCATCTGCAAGTTGAAGTGGCCGCAGGCCACCATATTCAGGTGGAGATTGAATGGAGTCTAGCTTGGCTGCTTCTATAACTCTCTTGGACCTAAATGGAAAGAGCCTCGTACATGCACGCCCATCTTTCCACTAGCTGTTTTATGTGGCAGATCAGGGGTCAAGGTTTCTCCTGATATGTGGGCATCAAAGAGGTGGGAGCCGCAACAATCAGACATTTATGGATATTTTATGGATGTATTTGGTGGGAATACCCTTTAATTCAAAATTATTAAGTTCCTAGCTAAAAAGCTATACTCAGGTTCCTGAATGACTCTATTGACAATTGATAAGAAAACGAAAAAGTGGCTTTATTTTTTATTTTATTTTTATTAGGCAATATCCTGTTCTTGTTTTTGCAGTGCAGAGGTAAAGTCTATATTGTATCTGCTGAGTGTCTGCTAGAAGCTTTTTACTATAGTTTGATTTTCTGTGTTTGATTTTACACTGAGAAATCCTATTTGCAGTTTCTGCAGAGCTGTCAGATAAAAAGGACGGGCAGGTAGCACATTGATAATAACCTGAGAATAAATGTGGGGTGTTCAAACTTTAACCTTAATTATTGTAATTCATGATTGAAAGGTGTATAACATAAAGAAAATAAAACACTAGCATAAAGGAATAAAATGTTTGTCATTGAGGAAGGCATTAGTCATAATTAAAAAATATTTGAATAAACAACTGGCAACTGCTTGGTTTTAAAATTAAATGTCCTGTCAGGATTTCTTTTAGAAAAAGTCACTTTTCAGAAATTACTTGTAATATCCCTGCAAATAGTATGTAACAGGGCATCAGAGATCATGTAGGGTTTTCTCAAGTTACCTGCGCACATACACATGTATTTATATATGGACAAAAGTATTGGGATTCCTACACATTACACCTACACCTATGGCATCCCATTCTAAATCCATGGGCAGTAATATGGAGTTAGTCCCCCTTTGCAGCTTAAAGAGGCTCTGTCACCACATTATAAGTGCCCTATCTCCAACATAAGGAGATCGGCGCTATAATGTAGGTGACAGTAATGCTTTTTATTTTAAAAAAAAAAACGATCTATTTTTACCACTTTATTAGCGATTTTAGATTTATGCTAATGAGTTGCTTAATGCCCAAGTGGGCGTATTTTTACTTTAGACCAAGTGGGCGTTGTACAGGGGAGTGTATCACGCTGACCAATCAGCATCATGCACTCCTCTCCATTCATTTACTCAGCACATAGGGATCCTGCTAGATCCTTATGTGCTGTCTTATACTAACACATTAACAATACTGAAGTGTTTAGACAGTGAATAGACATTCCACTGGATGTCTATTCACAATCTCTGCACTTCGTTACTGTTTCTGTGGTAGTTACAGCAGAGGAAGGGTAGTCTCGCAATATTACGTGGTAAATGACAGGTTACAACGAGATCATGCTTCCTCGGCTGTAACTACCATAGAAACAGTAACGAAGTGCAGAGATTGTGAATAGACATCCCGTGGAATGTCTATTCACTATCTAAACACTTCAGTATTGTTAATGTGTTAGTATAAGACAGCACATAAGGATCTAGCAGGATCCCTATGCGCTGAGTAAATGAATGGAGAGGAGTGCATGATGCTGATTGGTCAGCGTCATACACTCCCCTGTACAACGCCCACCTGGTCTAAAGTAAAAATACGCCCACTTGGGCATTAAGCAACTCATTAGCATAAATCTAAAATCGCTAATAAAGTGGTAAAAATAGATCGTTTTATTAAATAAAAAGCATTACTGTCACCTACATTATAGCGCCGATCTCCTTATGTAGGAGATAGGGCACTTATAATGTGGTGACAGAGCCTCTTTAAACAGCTTCCACTCTTCTGGGAAGACTTTCTACAAGATTTTGGAGTGTGTCTGTGGGAATTGTTGAATATTTATCCAGAACAGCATTTGTGAGGTCAGAGACTGATATTGGACGAGAGGACCTGGTTCTCAATCTCCGTTCTAGTTTATCCCAAAGTTGTATGATGGGATAGAGGTCAGGGTTCTGTGCGGCCAGTCAAGTTCTTCCACAACAAACTCACCCCAACCATGTCTTTATGGATCTTGCTTTGTGCACTGGGGCACAGTCATGCTGGAAAAGAAAAGGGCCTTCCTCAAGCTGTTCCCAAAAAGTTGGAAGCTACAATTGTCCAAAATGTCTTTTTATGCTGAAGCATCAAGATTTTCCTTCACTAGAACTCAGGGGCCTAGACGAACCCCTGAAAAACAACCCCATAGCATTATCCCTCCTCCACCAAACTTTACAGTTGACACAATGCAGTCAGGTAGGTAACGTTTTCCTGGTGTTCACCAAACCCAGACTCGTCCATCAGACTGCCAGATAGATTAGTGGGATTCGTCACTCCACAGAACACGTTTCCACTGCTCCAGAGTCCAGTGGT
Organism: Rhinoderma darwinii; assembly: GCF_050947455.1. Lineage (NCBI taxonomy): Eukaryota > Metazoa > Chordata > Amphibia > Anura > Rhinodermatidae > Rhinoderma > Rhinoderma darwinii. The sequence goes on along the minus strand of NC_134696.1, from coordinate 56,428,546 downwards.
GGCGTGCTTTACACTACTCCTTCTGCCACGTAGCATTGTGCTTGGTGATGTAAGGCTTACATACAACTGATCGGCCATGGAAACCCATGCCATGAAGTTTCCGACCCAGTATTTGTAATGATGATAATGCCAGAGGAGGTTTGGAGCTCTGCAGTTATTGAGTCAGCAGAGCGTTGGTGATTTTTATGCATTATGCGCCTCAGCACTTGGCAATCCCGCCACGTCCTGTGTCTTCTGCCACGCCCGGAGGAGTCCGCCACATTTGGTGAAACTTGCGGCTCCTGTGTCATCCGCCACATTTGGCGCCATCTGCTGCACCCATCCACATCTGTGCCAGAGCTGCGGCCACCATCTGGACTATTCAGGTACCCTTGTGCGGGACATTGTATTTCTGGGGTATCCTGTTGTTTGGCCAGCTGCCTCCCCGCTGCGGCGGTACGGCCTAGTGGGTCCACTAACCCGCTCCGTGACAGTTAGATAGATAGATAGATAGATAGATAGATAGATAGATAGATAGATAGATAGATAGAGCATGCTGTGTTTCTAATAACTGCAGTATGTATGTATGTATGTATGTATGTATGTATGGAGGCTGTACAGAGGTACTCTGCATGCCACTATATGATGCTCCATATGATGCGTAGTATGGAGTTACTCTCCTCATAAAAGCAATGCTTCTGGGGGAGAATACCTCCATGCTATATCATCAGATGGAGCATGCCATAATCCATACGTCTCTGAAATTGATGGTATATGGTGGTAAAGTAGTGCCCCAGAGAAGTTTCAGAAGTTAGACGAAGCAGTAATACTTCCACACTTTTTTTTCAGCATTTTAAAACTCTGGTAAAAAAGTTTCATGCATTTTTTTAATGGCATCTTTCATGCCTATTTTGAAGTCCTACAGAGAAGCCTATAGAAAAAAATGCTCAAAAAAAGGCCATACCTAAAGCATGCTACGTTTTGACATATATGCCACTAACCCCAAAAACGCCTAAAACTGTACCAGTTGAACGAAGGCCCAGAGTGGACTGCATTCTTGTTGCCTGTAAAGAGATCTCCCACCACGGGACATCTTGATACCTAACAACTTGCAATATGCATTTCCATGCAGGTAATAGGCTGTTTTAGTTATACTGTAGAAAGTGCAATAAAAGATAAAAATATAATTAACTAAAACAGCCACTATAACCTAATAGCTCATTAAATGTCCTTAGGAATATGCAGATGATATGCATTCCTCTAGTACCTGATCTGCAGCATGTGTCTCAGCCTTTTAATTGCAGCATATGATTGTTTGTCTTCCTAGGAAAATAGTGGCGTAAAAATATAGCTATGCAAACATTTCAGAGCTAGTTATTGATGTAAAATGTGCTATTTTGACATACACACTTCCAACATAAGGCATCATGCACACGACTGTTGTTGCCGTTTTGCAGAACGCAAAACACGGATCTTAGTGGCTTCAGTCTGCTGTCCATTTGTTTGCGGACCCATACACTAGAATAGTTGAGACGGACCGCAAATATGAACAAGAGTAGTACCTGTTTCATAATTTGCGGAACAGTACACGGATCTGTAAGAAAACTAATCTGAGCATGGCCCCATAGAAATGAATGGTGTAGTATGCTACCCGCAAAAAAAAAAGGCTAGGACACTGAAGAAAACAATGGTTGTGTACATGAGCCCTAAAACTTATATTGGTAGGATCTGGAGAAAATGTAGGTCATATGGATGCTAGCGAATCTCACTACCTGTTCACTCTTCAGGAAAAAGAGCACTTGCCATTTTGACCCTCTGAGTGGCACTAGTGGTGTCTGGCAGCACCCATGGGTATGTTCACACATGTCAGCGTTATAGAAATTTCTGCGACTGGAAACCTGTTCCGTACATCTGAATGAGGACATTTCTGCAGCATTTGCATGGATTTCTGCAGACTCCTCGTTAGAATAAGATGTTCCAGCGACCTGAAGAATAATTTATTTTAACATTATTTGCTTCTTCCTCCATATCATTTTTTTTTCAGAATATGACATCATGCACGTTAATCTTTTATTTTCCATTTTTTATATATATATATATATATATATATATATATATATATATATATATATATATATATATATACACAATCTATTAATATTTAAGAAGCCATGAATAAAACAGTTGAAAAATAATAACAATCAGGTGTCCAAGGTCAAATATGCTAATATGTTGACCGGCTACCAGAATGAATCCAGAGTTCCTTCCTATTGAGGCTGCAACCTAAGTGGGGGAACACACTAGGAGTATACACTGCAGATTATCCTAAACAGATTTGGTAGCGGATAATCCGCAGCATAGTACAATAGCAGCACTGTGGATGAAATCTCAACAAATCTCATCCACACATAGTGGAAAAAATCCACAGAGAAACCGCTCATAAATTCACCTGCGGTGTGTTTTTTAATCCGGAGCATGTAAATTGATGCTGCGAAATCGCTGCGTTTGGGCATGACCAGATTCTGCAGATTCTGTTGCGGCTCTGCCTAAAATGGGCATTAAATTGATGCGGACTAGCCGTTGCGTATTGAGGTGAAAGTACTTTCCTTCTTTCTATCAGTGCAGGATAGAGAAAAGGGACAGCCCTTTCCCTAGTAAAAGTAAAATAAATTCATACTTACCCGGCCGTTGCCTTGGTGACGCGTCCCTCTCTTGACATCCAGCCCGACCTCCCTGGATGACGCGGCAGTCCATGTGACCGCTGCAGCCTGTCATTTGCTGCAGCCATCACTTGGACTGAAACGTCATCCCGGGAGGCCGGACTGGAGGAAGAAGCAGGGAGTTCTCGGTAAGTATGAACTTCTATTTTTTTTACAGGTTGATGTATATTGTGATCGGAAGTCACTGCCCAGGGTGCTGAAACAGTTACTGCCGATCGCTTAACTCTTTCAGCATCCTGGACAGTGACTATTTACTGGCATCGCCTAGCAACGCTCCCGTAATTACGGGTGCACACACGTAGTCACCCATAATTACGGGAGCCCCATAGACGTCTATGGGCCTGCCCGTGCCGTCATAATGGCCCGTGATTACGGGCGTTTTTACGTTAGTGTGCATGGGGCTTCAGTCTGGCTGTAGACCTAGAAATACATAGGTCCAGCCAGAATGAAGAAATGTCATGTTCGTAAAACCAATATGCTCCGCAGCACACATAACATCTGCGGACTTCATTGCAGAATTTTGACTGTCCATTGAAGTCAATGGAGAAATTCCGCAATGAGTCTGCAACAAGTCCGCTACACGTCCGCAACAACCAGTGTATGCTGTGGACACCAAATTCCGTACCGCAGCCTATGGTTCGCAGCAGAGTTTTCCGCAACATGTAAACGAACCTCACTAAAAAGCTGAGGAAAGCAATGAAGAAACGTGTACGCTACGGATTTCCGCAGCGGACTGTCCGCAGCGGAATTCCAGAGCAATTCCGCCATGCCCTTTCTGTTGAGCCATGTGTTGCGACTTTTGCAGCAGAAACTCTGCTATTCCGCAGAAAAAATTGCAAATGAGAAAACAAATAAATCTATTATTTATTTAAAATGAATAAAAAAAGCACCCCTGGCCGTAGCCGTAGCAATGTGATACTCTGTTCTGAGTGCAGCCCAGTCTCCTGGGATGACGTTTCATCCCATGTGACTGCTGCAGCCAATCAAAGGACTACAGCGTCAGGAGGCCGGGCTGCGTTCAGAACAGAGTGATGCGTCGCCATGACTATGGCTGGAGATAAGTATAAACCTTTATTTTTTTATTTCCGCAGCGGTCATGCAACCAAAAAAATGCATATGGATATGCTGGGAATCAGATTTAGTCGATGTACTAAGTGCCCATTACAGTGATGCACAGGAGCTAATGGTATAGATTAAAGTGCCGGATGTCTTTCATTATATGCCTCAGTTAAATTACAGTTTTAGTCTATATCAGATTCAGAAACTAAAATAATTGAATGAGAAAATGGGAAGGCCCTGAAATCACATGCACAATGAAAAGCAAATTGTGGACATATGGCAGAATTTTGCGACATCAGCATTCTATGATCTGCCTATATCAATCTCTATTACTGAAAATTAATGTCGTTTTACCAAACGTCAGCCTAAGGCCATGTTCAGACGTGGCGGAATTTTTCCGCTGCAAATGTTGGTGCAGGTTTGGGGCAATTACGCAACGAATCTGCACCAACATTTGCATATTTGACAGGTAATTCAGACGTTGCAGAAAACACAGCGGACTTGCCACAGATTTCAGTTTTTGCATTGCAAAGGCTGAAATCCGCAGTGAAATTCCGCTTCTTCTACGCAATGTAATGAGCATGCTGCGGAGGGAAAATTCTGCACCGCAGCCTGATTTCCGCGCAGTTATTTTCTGCAACGTCTGAACTAACTTTCCTAAAAATGTATAGAAACAAATGTAAAAAACGGCTGCTGCAGAATTCCAATGCATGCTGTCCGCAGCGGGATTCAACAGCAATTCCACCACGTCTGAATGTGCCCTAAGCTTTACCAAAGGTTAGGCTTTATTGATACTTTGCATTGCTTTTAAGTAAAAACTACAAAAAAGAGGAGAAATATAAAGCTTTTAATTATACTTCTCCCTTTAGGCTGGATTCACACACAGCGTTTTACTGGGTTTATGTGCAATTTTCTTAGCATTTTTAGAGGTGTTTTCTGTGGCATTTTTCTTATAGGACTTCTCTAAAGAAAAAATATGACATACAAAATAACACCAAATGAAAAACACCACCAAAAACTCTACTACAAACGCATTAAAAAGCATACAGTTAAAATTGCCAGAAAAAATTTGTGTGTGAAGGGGACCTTATGGCAAAAAAAAAAAAAGCATGCAAAACTGCACTGTGTGAATACAGTGATTAAGCAATATCTATTTTTAAATCAAAGATAATCTCATTTCTCTATTTTTTTTTTCAATTACCCTGTGTCACATGAATTCCAAAGCACATAGCATAAACATGTACTGACCTATGAAATGTATGTGGTTATTATATAATTATCTAACATACAAATACAATAGTTTTAAACAGTGTCTCAAATAAAGATTAATTCTATATAAAAGTGGTCATTTAGGGCACATTCAGACGTGGCGGAATTGCTGTGGAATTCCGCTGCGGACAGTCCGCAGTGGAAATCCTTTGCAGACAGTTTGTCCATTGGTTTCCACACGTTTTTAGTTATCTTCGTGCAGACGTTGCCGAAAACTCCGCTGCGTACCATAGGCTGCGGTGCGGAATTTTCCCTCCGCAGCATGCACTGTCTGTTGCGGAGAAGAAGCGGAATTTCACTGCGTATTTCAGCCTTTGCAATGCAAAAACTGAAATCTGTGGCAAGTCCGCTGTGTTTTCTGCAACGTCTGAATTAACTGTTAAATATGCAAATGTTGGTGCAGATTCGTTGCGTAATTGCCCCAAATCTGCACCAACATCTGCAGCGGAAAAACTCTGCCACGTCTGAACGTGCCCTAAAGATCATAGGAGTCTATGCAGCCAAATTGCAAACACGTGGAATCCCCTATAGGGTGCATGCAGATGTGCATTTTACAGCTACAAGTAGGAGCCATATATTTAGCACTAGAAAAGGATCTAATCATTGGAAAACATTCTCCAGGCCTTTTTTGCACTTAGGGTCCATTCACATAGTGCGGTCAAATTGTGGTTTATTGCTGCGATAATGGCGAAACCGTGGCTATATGTTGGAGTTTTTGTAAAATCTCAGTAGATTTGGGATAATCACGATTTGATCACTCTGTGTGAATGGACCCTAAGGCCAGGATCACACACACAATTTTTATGTTGTTTTTGTGGAAGTTTTTGGCAAATTTTTTGGAGCCAAAACCAGAAATGGTTCCAAAAAGAAAGGAAAGATATAAAGAAAAGACTGATGCATATCCTTTTGTGTCCACATCTGTGTTTGGCTAAGAAAACTGAGCCAAAAAACTGCCACATAAACTGCATCAAAACTGTGTGTCTGATCCTGGCCTAAGGCAGAAATCACTCATGCAGTTTTCAATGCAATTTTGAATGCAGGTTTTTGAGCGAAACACAGGAGTGTATGCAATGGAGAGGAGATGTACAAGTCTTTACTTTATCCTTTTCCTTCCTTTCCTTTTCCTTGGATCCACTTCTGCCATTGACTCAAAAAATCTGTGATTCCTCTGCTCTGGAAACGATTGGCAAGTGTTCTAAAGCAGCCACAGTACAACAAGACCTCAGGAATAGATGTATAGATTTGATGAATATTAAATCCAACAGGCTGTACCAGAGAAGTTCCCTTTAAATTCTATGCACACGGAGACAGGGGCTCCAAAGTTATGTCTACTATGTTTAAAAATTAAAACGTCTTCAGGAGAATCTGCCACCGACATAGATAATATGACTAAGGAATGTTTAACCTTCTACTCTACTCTGTATAACTTGCTGGCACATCATGATGCAGGAAAACTCACCACAGAATTCCTATATTCCATAAAACTTCCTTCTCTATTAGCAGACAACAAGCAATAACTACTTCAACTATTTTCGCAACAAGAACTCTTAGGGCATGCCCAGACGTGGCGGAATTCTTCCGTAACTGTCCGCATCAATGGCTCACAGTCCGCACTGGAAATCCGCAGCAGACAGTCTGTCCATTGGTTTCCACAAATTTTTAGTTATCTTCGCGCAGACGTTGCTGACAACTCCGCTGCGGACCATAGGCTGTGGTGCGGAATTTGGTGTCCGCAGCATACACTGGCTGTTGCGGACTTGATGTGTACTTGTGGCGTAATTTCTCCATTGACTTCAATGGAGTTGCAAAATTACGCAATGAAATCCGCAGATGTTATGTGTGTTGCGTTGCGGCTTGCTTTCACGAACAGGATATTTCATCATTCTGGCTGGACCTATGTGTTTTGAGGTCTATAGCCAGACTGAGATGGAATGTTTTAAAAGAGAGCAGGATGTACTCTTCACCTGAATTCGCAAAGACTAATCCACAGCATTTTCACATTTTAGGCAAAGGCGCAACGGAATCAGCAACGCAGTTTATGTGCGGCATTGATGCGGACAGTGTCTGCAGAATTCCACCACGTGTGAACATGCCCTTAGACATTATTTCCTCTATTACAAATGCTGAGAGTCTGACAGATTCCCTATCAGCTATTATTAAAAGTTCCGCCAGATAGTCTTGCCAAAGATTTTTTGATGTGTGCAACGACCTCCTCAAGGGTACCCGACTACCTTTCACAGACTATAGAAGCACATATCAGTCTTATGCCCAAAGAGGGTAAGAACAAAACGTTTTGTGGGAGTTATCGTCTCATATCCCTACTGAATGTGGACCTTAAATGGTGAGCCAAATTACTAACTAAAAGACTCAAATCTTTACTCCATAAACATTTAGGGTATGTTCACACGATGAGAGGCATTTACGTGTGAAAAGACAGACTGTTAACAGCTGCCTCGTTTCACACGTAGATGCTCCTCCTCGCATTTTGCGAGCCGTCTGAGACGCTCGTAAATCGTGAGCTGTGCTTCATTGAGTTCAATGAAGAACAGCTCAAATTACGTGGCAAAGAAGTGCCCTGCACTTCTTTGCCGAGGCAGTCCATTTACGCGTCGTCGTTTGACAGCTGTCAAACGACGACGCGTAAATTACAGGTCGTCTGCACAATACGTCGGCAAACCCATTCAAATGAATTGGCAGATGTTTGACGACGTATTGGAGCCCTATTTTCAGACGTAAAACGAGGCATAATACGCCTCGTTTACGTCTGAAAATAGGTCGTGTGAACCCAGCCTTAGAGTATGTGCAAACGACCACTTCTCAGGCGTAATGGAGACGTTTTATGCCTCAAATTACGCCTGAAAAGACGGCTCCAATATGTCGGCAAACATCTGCCCATTGCCTGCAATGGGTCTTACGATGTTCTGTGCAGACGAGCTGTCATTTTACGCGTCGCTGTCAAAAGACGGCGTGTAAAATTACGGCCGCATCAAAGAAGTGCAGGACACTTCTTGGGACGTAATTGGAGCCATTTTTCATTGACTCCAATGAAAACCAGCTCCAATTACGTCCGTAAAATACGCCGCGAAAAACGCTTGCACTTGTAAAAACTTCTGAAATTCAGGAGCTGTTTTCCCCTGAACACAGCCCTGTAATTTCAGACGTATTTGGCGTTGTCGTATGAACATACCCTTAGTCCCAGAACAGGTGGCATTTGTTCCATTTAGAGAAGGCAGATATTACACCACCGGATTCATCATTCTAATTCATTAAGCCTCCTCCTCTAACCACTGATTCTGCTAGCAACTGATGCTGGAAGGGTTAGGTGGTCTTATATGATTGCCACCCTGCTTAAATTTGGGTTTCCTACACCTTTTATCTCAGCCATCTCCTCTCTCTAAACAACACCTAGGGCCAAACTACAATTAAATGGTACACTCTTTACCTTATGTTCTATTACCAATTACAAATACTCGCTCTCCCCAGCTTTATTTATACTCACCATGGAAACACTAATTCAGAAGATTGTTCAAATTGACACAATTCAAGGTTTACCGCTTGCATTGCATACTCATTCGACAGCAGCATTTCCTGACGATCTTTTGCTTTCAATCAAAAAACCAAAGAGGGCTTTCCCTCTCACCCTATACATCATTGAAACCTTTTGCTGGGTTTCCAATTTTAAAATTCATTATTCAAAGTCAGAAGTTCCAAACCTTTCCACCAACAAACGGGACATAGGCTTATTTTCAAAGGCCACACAACCACATAAACCTGACTAAAACTTCATCTGAGATATTCTCTTCACACTATTCCCTTTGATATATAAACTCAGGTCACACCTCAGCTCCCTCAATATCCCGTTTCTCTCTTGGTTAGGTAGACAAAATAATATAACCCCTTCCCGACATTTGTCATAAGTATACGTCATGGAAAGCCAATTCGCCCTTTTTCCCTAATTAAATAAACCATACATAATTGGGATTGCCGCATCGGTAACGGCCTGAACTATAAAAATATTATGCTATTTATCCCTCATGGTGAACGCTGTAAAAAAACAAACTATAAAACAATTCTAGAATTGCTGTTTTCTGGTCATCTTGCCTTCCAAAAATTGAAATAAAAAGTAGTTCAAAAGTTGCATGTATCCAAAAATGGTGCCAATAAATACTATATCTTGTCTCACAAAAAACAAGCCCTCACACTGCTGAATCGATGAAAAAATTAAACGTTATAGTTCTCAGAACATGGTGACAGAAAAAATACTTTCTTTTTACAAACATAAATTTATTGTGCAAAAATTTGTAAAACATAAAAAGTGATCAAATATTTGCATGTACCCCAAAATGGTGGTCATCCTGCAAAAATCAGCCCTCATACCACTACATCTATGAAATAATAAAAGGCTCCCAGGAAACAAAAAAATATTCAGTTGTACAGGCCTGAGGGGAACATTTCTTCTGTTTCAAGAGGCCATTCATCAAGTCCATAATATTAGGGAACATGGGGAAGGGGAGGGCTCAAACATATCTGCTAGAAGCGAGGCTGCCCGTATTATACCAGAACAACACTTTTCACAGCAAAATTCCCCAAACTGCAAAGGGACCGAGTGTGGACCAAAAGGGGGATAAGAAACGACACAATTTATCAGTGCGACACCGGCCTGTGCATAAAGGATTTCTTCACAGCGTAACACACATCTATGGATAATTTTATTGATTTTTTTTACCCCATTATCATCCCACCTGACTATGCCCCTCAGGTACTCTGCCCAGCTCACATGTGCCCCCAGATTATAAACGGAAACACCAGCAATACTCAAACAAAGCTACTACCAAGCAAAATCCAAGCTTGAAAAGACAAATGGCGATCCCTCCCCTCTGAACCCTACAGTGTGCCCAAACAGCAGTTTACTTCCACATATATGGCACCGCCATACCCGGGAGAACCCTTTTAAGATTTTTTGGAGTGTGTGTTTCCAGTGGCACAACAAATTTGCCACTGAAATCGCCTATCTAGGGAAAAATTTGCATTTTTACTTTGCACCATCCGCAGCTACTTTGCACCTTTGTGGTCAAAATGCTCACTACACACCTTAAAAAAAATTTGAAAAAATATTTAAAAAAAAAGGATATCTGTGAAAAGCGCTACACAAAAGACAAGGTAATAATAATCATGAGAAGATTTATTGTAAACAACAGCTATAAATCTTTGCAATAAATCTTCTCATGGCCGTTGTTTGCAAAAAATCTTCCCATGATTATTATTACCTTGCCTTTTGAGTAGCGCTTTCCACAGATATTCTTTTGAAATTTATGAGCACCTAAACTTAGATGCCGGTCTTTGGATACTGAAAGCTGCAACCACTATATTTACTACTGCCTACTCCATAAGTTGTACCTGCCAGTACAAACTTTACTAGGTGAGTACAACTACTTACTTATACTGTACTCACCCACCAATCAGGTTTATCTTGCACCATGTGGCGCTGTGTATATTTTTTTTCGTTCCAGACACTACACCCCTTAACCCCTTAATGACCAGCCTACGTTAAACATTGATGACATAGCTATTTTTTTAAGTTTTTCCATCATCGCATAATTTTTTTATTTTTGCGTCGACATAGCTGTACAAGGACTTGTTTTTTGCGGGACAAGTTGTATTTTTTTTAATAGCACCATTTTGGGGTACATATAATTTATTGATTAACTTTTATTAACTTTATTTGGGGCGTAATAGAAAAAAAACCAGCAATTTCGCTCTTTTTTTGCATCTTTAATTTACGCAGTTTATCGTGTGGTATAAATAATATAATAACTTTATTCAGCGGGTCGTTACGACTGCGACAATACCAAATTGATAAAGTTTTCTTGTATTTTACTACTTTTACACAGTAAAAACACCGTTTTTTCAAATTATGTATTTTTGTGTCTCCATATTCGAAGAGCCATAACTTTTTTATTTTTCAGCCGATGCAGCTGGTTGAGGATTTTTTTTGGCGGGACGACTTGTAGTTTCTATCGGTACCATTTTGGAGTACAAGCGACTTTCTGATCACTGTTATCACATTTTTTTGAAGGCAGAATGAACATAAAACATAGAACAGCAATTCTGCCATTGTTTTTACAGCATTCGCCGAGCGGGTTAAATAACATAATAGCTTTATAATTGGGGTCGTTATGGACGCGGCTATTCCAAATATGTGTAACATTTTACTTTTTTTCACAATAAAGCATTTTGTAAGGGGAAAAAGTGGGTTTTTAATTTTTTTTCCACTTATTTATTTATTAATACGTTTATTCAACTTTTTTTTTACTTTTTGACTAATCTCACTAGGGGACTTCACTATGCGATCGTCCGATCGCTTTTAGAATACACTGCAATACTTTTGTATTGCAGTGTATTACTGCCTGTCAGTTTACAATGAACAAGCACACCCTGCAATCTCATAGCAGGGTGCCAGTGCGATGAGAGAGGGAGCTCCCTCCCTCCACCCAAAACCACTTAGATGCAATGTTCGCTATTGAGCACCGCATCTAAGGGGTTAAACGGGCAGATTTTGAGCCGCCGCAAGATCTCCTGCCTCCTCTTAATGGTGAGTCACTTCAGGCAGAGCAGAGAGTGGTAACGGTAGGCTACCACTCTCCGCTCTGGCGGCAGTGTGGCACTAAGTACAAAGGGGAGGGCGGTTTAGTGGCACTAAGCGCTAAGGGGAGGGGGGTTCAGTGGCACTAAGTTCACGGGGGAAGTGGGGTTGTGTGGAATTAAGTACAAGGGGGAGGGGGGTTGTGTGGCACTAAGTACAAAGGAGGTAAGGGGGGTTGTGTGGCACTAAGTAGAAGGGGGGTTGTGTGGCGCTAAGTACAAGGGGAGGGAGATTGTGTGGCACTAAGTACAAGCGGGGAGAGGGGATGTGTGGCACTAGGTACAAGGGGAGGGGAGTTGTGTGGCACTATGTACAAGGGGGAGGGGGGTTGTGGGGCACTAAGTATGAGGGGGGTGTGGCACTAAGTACAAGGGAGGGCAGTGCGCAATATCCACAAGCGTGTTCTGTGTGTGGCACTTTCTACAAGAAGTTTTTTTGGGGGGCACCAATCTGTATCTTTGCCCCGGGTGCTAGAGAACCTAGCTAATCCTTTGGTGAATCCACCCTTGATGACCTAGTAGGCTGACACATATGGGGATGAGGGATCTTCTCTACTATCCATTTTATCAGTACACAATGTAATTTTTGCATTGTAGGAATGTATATATTTCATACTGTCTGTATGTCGAGGATAGCATAATAATTTTAGTTTTGCACAGCGCTATATATATATATATATATATATATATATATATATACACACACGTAATCTCTCAAAAATGGTATAGTCACAGAACTGTAAGATGTGATAGAGAACCTTATTTGTTGTATTTCTGGTCAGTTCAGGAGATATAAGACTTCCATTGATAAAACAGCTGTGGGCACTACAAGCATAAAAGCAGTGATTTTTATATGACCTGATCAGGTAGTGTTATATATACCACATTTGCAAAATCATTTGTTTTAGGTTTATTCTTTTTAAAATGAACTGCATTTTTGGAGGAACTTTTGATTAAATGTTAAGGATTTGAAACATGTGAACTAAACAATAGTAGGTGATCTTAGACCATTGCTCTTGTCGTCTATCAGTAAAATATAGACCGTTATTTACAAAAGTTTATTCTCCCTATTGAACATAGGCTATAGATTATATATAATAGAAAATACATTACTGGATCATCTATTCTTAGAACTTTATGTTGTGCCATTCCTCTGTTATTCACCCTCGAAATGTATGGATAAATTGACAACTGGGTTTTACCTTTGTCAATAGGTTGTGTCCTGACACTGTCAGCACTGGTTAGTCAGTGTCAGAATCTGTACAGACACACCTCATTGACAAGGGGAATGGTACCCAGTTGTCAATTTATTCATACATTTCCAGGAAGAATAACAATGGAATAGCACAACATAAAGTTCTAAGAAAAGATGCTTCAGAAATGTTATTTTAGGAGGAATACAATAATATACTAAGAAAAACACTTGTCAGGAAGCTGATATGTCTTCTTTAATTGCTTATGACTTCCCTGTTCTTGAAATATATTGTATTCATTATTTTATTTAAAAAAAGTCTATTATTAATATTATTATTATTTTATTATATAATGTATGACAAATACAAATTTTATAGTTGAATATTGTAATAAGTTGCTTTAATGTTTTGCAACACCCCTCACATGTTCATAAAGCTAAAATGATGTATTAACCCCTTCCCAACCGCCCACGGCAAGTAGTGCAGGTCCCCAGTCTACAGGCAAAAACGCAAACGTTTTGCTGCCCATTAAGGCCTTTTCAGGCCTGATCATGGAGGGGTTAACAATGACGACAATCAAGAAAATAATAATAATAAAATATTATTATTATTAATAATAATAACATTTTTGTATTTGCAATTGTTAAAACATGTTATGTGGAGAGAATTAACATTGAAATCATAATAAAAATGTACATGAAAAAATATATTATTTTACCTACAATGACCTAATATCCATTTTTATATATTTTTTTTCCTTTAAATATTATCCATAGCACTATTTTGGTGCCTGTTCAAATATGCAGACATATTAAAAACACTATTGCAGGGCAGACATAAGCTTCTTCTCTAATGCACTTCTGGTCAGTACAGAAAGGAAAGAACACAATCTCTAACCAAATTCTTGATTTAAAGCCCCATGGAAATGTTTAAAGAAGGGTCAATGGCCGTGTATCACTCTTTTAGGCAAAAAAAAAAAAAACAACAACCTATCTATGTTTATCCATGCTGTTTTTTAAATACTGTCAATTACAGGATCTTGCAAAAAAAAAAAGAACTTATAAATAAAATGTTTAATAAGAAAAATAAATTATGATTGGTAAGGTCTAGTCTACTGGATATGCATATAAATGGATAATTGTGTGTTGGTATGGTGTTAACATTATAATGCATAAATGGGGCAAATATTCTGTTTCAGCTAAAAGAATTGCAAATATTTTTTGCGAACTTGTGAAAAAGTCACACTGAACCCTGCAAAGTTTTAAATGCAACAATGTCTAAACTTAAGATAAGTGAAGATTGAAAAAGAAATTACATCTAAATTACATCTTGTTTCAAAGCACAGCACCCGGGCGAGATTCACATTGTGAATGGGCCCTAAGACTTGGTGTCATTTCAACTAAATGGCAATTTGTGCAATTACTTTTCAGTTTATACTTTGAGGGAAAAAAAATGATTTCTGCTTTTTATACTTGGAGGAGAATGAAGCAGAGAGATGGTAACTAGCGATATGTTCTGTCATATTGAAGTTGTAAGGTCTGCTGCTCAATGTTTTGTTGCGATAGCGCGTGTATTAGGAAACATTCAGACGTAGCGGAATTGCTGTTGAATTTCGCTGCGGACAGTCCGCAGTGGAATTCTGCAGCAGCCGGTTTTTAAATTTGTTTCTATACATTTTTAGGAAACTAAGGGCATGGCCCCACGTGGCGTATTTCTTCCACAACTGTCCGCATCAGTGCCGCACAGAATCTGCGTTGCAGAATCTGTGGCGGATCTGCCCAAAATGTGCAGTAAATTGATGCGGACTAGCCGTTGCGTATTGAGGTGAAAGTACTTCCCTTCTCTCTATCAGTGCAGGATAGAGAGAAGGGACAGCCCTTTCCCTAGTGAAAGTAAAAGAATGTCATACTTACCGGCCGTTGTCTTGGTGACGCGTCCCTCTTTCGGCATCCAGCCCGACCTCCCTGGATGACGCGGCAGTCCATGTGACCGCTGCAGCCTGTGATTGGCTGCAGCTGTCACTTAGACTGAAACGTCATCCTGGGAAGCCGGACTGGAGAAAGAAGCAGGGAGTTCTCGGTAAGTATGAACTTCTATTTTTTTTACAGGTTGATGTATATTGTGATCGGTAGTCACTGTCCAGGGTGCTGAAACAGTTACTGCCGATCGCTTAACTCTTTAAGCACCCTGGACAGTAACTATTTACTGACGTCGCCTAGCAATAATTACGGGTGCACACACGTAGTCACCCGTAATTATGGGTGCACACACGTAGTCACCTGTAATTACAGGAGCCCCATTGACTTCCTCAGTCTGGCTGTAGACCTAGAAATACATAGGTCCAGCCAGAATGAAGAAATGTCATGTTAAAAAACCAATACGCTCCGCAGCACACATAACATCTACATGACATTTTTACTCTCCATTGAAGTCAATGGAGAACTTCCGCAATGAGTCCGCAACAAGTCCGCCACAGGTCCGCAACATCCATTGTATGCTGCGGACACCAAATTCCGCACCGCAGCCTATGCTCCGCAGCGGAATTTTCCGCATCGTCTAAACGAACCCTACTAAAAAGAAGTGGAAGTCAATGGAGAAACAGGTCCGCTGCGGATTAACGCTGCGGAATGTCCGCAGCGGAATTCCAGAGCGATTCCGCCACGTGGGGCTTTGCCCTTAGTTTAGACGTTGCAGAAAATAACCATGCAGAATTTAGGCTGCGGTGCAGAATTTTCCCTCCGCAGCATGCTCATTACATTGCTGAGAAGAAGCAGAATTTCACTACGGATTTCAGCCTTTGCAATGCAAAAACTGAAATCTGTAGCAAGTCTGCTGTGATATCCGCAACGTCTGAATTACCTGTCAAATATGCAAATGTTGGTGCAGATTCGTTGCGTAATTGCCCCAAATCTGCACCAACATTTGCAGCGGAAAAATTCTGCCATGTCTGAACATGGCCTTAGTGTAAAACCAATCCATGGTATTCAAAGTATTAAGGGCATGTTCACACGTGGCGGAATTGCTGTGGAATTCCACTGCGGACAGTCCGCACTGGAAATCCGCAGCAGACAATCTGTCCATTGGTTTCCACACCTTTTTAGTTATCTTCGCGCAGACGTTACTGACAACTCCGCTGCGGACCATAGGCTGTGCTGCGGAATTTGGTGTCCGCAGCATACACTGGCTGTTGCGGACTTGATGTGTACTTGTTGCGGAATTTCTCCATTGACTTCAATGGAGTTGCAAAATTCCGCAATGAAATCCGCAGATGTTATGTGTGTTGCGGATTGCTTTCGCGAACACGATATTTCATCATTCCGGCTGGACCTATGTGTTTCGAGGTCTATAGCCAGACTGAGATGGAATGTTTTAAAAGAGAGCAGGATGTACTCTTCATCTGAATCCGCAACGACTAATCCGCAGCATTTTACTTCACATTTTAGGCAAAGGTGCAATGGAATCTGCAACGCAGATTATGTGCGGCATTGATGCGGACAGTGTCTGCAGAAATACGCCACGTGTGACCATGCCCTTACACTTGTGTGTCTCGCCTTTCCTTTGTGGCAGTAGTAAACCAGAGAAGAGGAACCGTAATAGAAAATAATATCCTGCTCTACAGAACAGCAAAACGTATCAGATTCCCTGGTGTTTTCATCACAAACTATCAAAGCATTTTCTCTGGTGGATCGGAGATTACTTGGAGGAGAAATCATTGAAAAAGTACCTTTAGCTCAAGACTAGTCATGATAGCAAGTGCCACAATGAAAAAAATACATTTTACTTTTAAACTGTTCCCTGGGGAAACACGATCAAATCCATGCACGTTATTGACATTTAAATGAATGTTTCTACTAATTGTCTTTTCAAAATGTAATAACTTTTTAAAGAACCATTAAACCTAAAGTACAAGTTCTAGATATAATAAAGCTGCTTTTATTGACAAAAATGCCTACATGTTTCTAGAGGATCGCAGAACTAGAGCTACTTCAGAAGACAAGCATCAAAAGAGATTAATTAATGTCTCATGTCTTCGTCCCCATGCGCGCGACCATAAAAATTCTCCGTAATTGCGGGCCATGATACATTCCGCAATCACAGACCCATTCAGTTCTATAGGCCGTGGACACCTTTCCGTATCGCTACGGATAGGTATCCGTGCCGTAGAAGTGTACCGCAAAAGATAGTTCATGTCCTATTTTTGCTTTTTACCGTATAGGAGCATGGGCCGAAAATGCGGACGGTTGTCCACGGCCCGCAATTGTGGTCCGTGATTATGGGCATAGCCGTGTGCATGAGGCCTAAGGCACTATGTACATGACCATATTTTCATTCATCCGTAAATACTGTCCGTAAATACAAATTCGTAGTCATCCGCAACTTATCCGCATATACGGAACGGTATCCGCAAATACGGTCCCTAGTGCATCCGTAAGGGCACATTCAGACGTGGCGGAATTGCAGTGGAATTCTCCAGCGGCCGTTTTTTACATTTGTTTCTATACATTTTTAGGAAAGTTAGTTCAGACATTGCAGAAAACTCCGCTGCGGACCATAGGCTGCGGTGCGGAATTTTCCCTCCGCAGCATGCACTGTCTGTTGTGTTTTAGTTGTGTTCATTACACGTTGCAGACAATTCCGCTGCGTAGCATAGGCTGCGGTGCGGAATTTGGTGTCCGCAGCATACAATGGTTGTTGCGGATGTGTAGCAGGCTTGATGCGGACTCATTGCGGAATTTCTCCATTGACATCAATGGAGATTCAAAATTCCGCAATGAAGTCCGCAGATGTTATGTAGATGTTATGTGTGCTGCGGAGCGTATTGGTTTTACTAACATGACATTTCTTCATTCTGGCTGGACCTATGTATTTCTAGGCCTACAGACAGACTGAGGAGGTCAATGGGGCTCCCGTAATTATGGGTGACTACGTGTGTGCACCCATAATTACGGGAGCGTTGCTAGGCGACGTCAGTAAATATTATACATACAAGAGAACTCCTATTGCAATTATATAGAAAGTGAGGGGGGGGGGCGCTAAGTGTAATCAAGTAGAGCATACTCCCCAAGTCACAAAACAGGCACTCCTATTGAATACATATATAAACCGGAGAGAAAAAAAGGAGCTTAGAAGCCATATATTAAAATTTACTTTAATGACACAGAATGACAATTACATAGAAAAACAGTTTAAAAAGGTACAAAGTGGACATGAGGACACTGTTATAATTCCAGTGAAGATACACGGTTTGAACAGACAGCTTATATAAGAAATGGGAAGACGTATTCAATTACAAGTATACATAATAGTAACGCCCATGGAATAGATAGGGGAACGGAGGCACTGATATTAGTTTTATATCTCAAAGAAAGATCAGCACTAAATCAAATAATAACGTAAATATAGTAAGGTGCTAATATGTGACTATTAAAGACAGCAAATGCAACCATTCCTCCCCTTCAGTAGTAAAAAGTCTTACCCATTAGACAAACAGTGGTGAAGTCTGACAGCCGTGCACAGGACCCCAACGCGCGTTTCGCATAGAGCTTTCTCAAGGGGCTTCAAACATCAGTAAATAGTCACTGTCCAGGGTGCTGAAAGAGTTAAGCGATCGGCAGTAACTGTTTCAGCACCCTGGACAGTGACTTCCGATCACAAGATACATCAACCTGTAAAAAAAATAGAAGTTCCTACTTACCGAGAACTCCCTGCTTCTTCCTCCAGTCCGGCCTCCCAGGATGACGTTTCAGTCCAAGTGACGGCTGCAGCCAATCACAGGCTGCAGCGGTCACATGGACTGCCGCGTCATCCAGGGAGGTCGGGCTGGATGGCGAAAGAGGGACGCGCCACCAAGACAACAGCCGGGTAAGTATGAATTTCTGTTACTTTTACTAGGGAAAGGGCTGTCCCTTCTCTTTATCCTGCACTGATAGAGAGAATGGAAGTACTTTCACCTCAATACGCAACGGCTAGTCCGCATCAATTTAATGCCCATTTTAGGCAAAGCCGCAACAGAATCTGCAACGCAGATTCTGTGCGGCATTGATGCGGACAGTGGCGGAAGAAATCCGCCACGTCTGGGCATGCCCTTAGGAGCCTCCATCGCAGATTCAGTGATCTTTGCTGGACAAAATAGCACAGAATGCAGAGGTATTTTGCCTGGCAAAATGTCGGAAACGATGATGGAAATCCCACAAAATGTATTAAAGTCAAGTTTTTGCTGTTATTCTGTTCCTCTGACTGAACAGAATAACGAAAATTGTAGCAGAGATGTGAATAAAGCCTAAGGGCAGGTTCAGACGTGGCGGAATTGCTGGGGAATTTTGCTGCGGACAGTCCTCAGTGGAATTCTCCAGCGGCCGTTTTTTACATTTATTTCTGTACGTTTTTAGGAAACTTAGTTCAGACGGTGCGGAAAACTCCGCTTCGGACCATAGGCTGCGGTGCAGAAGCGGAATTTCACTGCGTATTTCAGCCTTTGCAATGCAAAAACTGAAATCTGTGGCAAGTCCGCTGTGTTTTCTGCAACGTCTGAATTACCTGTCAAATATGCAAATGTTGCTGCAGATTCGTTGCGTAATTGCCCCAAATCTGCACCAACATTTGCAGCGGAAAAACTCCGCCACGTCTGAACGTGCCCTTAGGGCATGTTCAGCCGTGGTAGAAATTTTCCAGTGCAAATTTGCATATTTGACAGTTAATTCAGACGTGGCGGTTATCACAGCGGACTTGCCACAGATTTCAGCCTTTGCATTGCAAAACTTGAAATCCGCAGTGAAAATCTGCTGCTTCTCCGCAAGAGACTGTGCATGCTGTGGAGTCTAAATTCCGCATTGTCTAAACTAATTTACCTAAAAAGCTATAGGAACCACAGGAAAAATAGGCTGCTGCGGATTTCCACTGCAGACTGTCCACAGTGGAATTCTGCCACGTCTGAACATGACCTTACAGAGCATTGCCTAACCTAGATACAATTGTGTAGCAGAAATAGGTATTTATGGGTTTGCAGCCTCTGAATATAAACAAGAGTGTTCTCATTCACTGACAGCAATCAAATATCTTGAATAGTGAGGAATTGAAACACAAACTATATCAGAAAGTTGTGGAGCTTTTCATTTATACAGTAATTAAGCTTTAAACAATATATGCTGCTGCATTTTGGGTCCAAGATACATTTTTTTTTTACAAACAAAAATTGGCAAACCGCATACTGCTTCCTAATTTCTCATACTGATAGGTTGTAGCAAACACAAAACCCACCAAACCTAAAAATCTAAAACACACACACAATGGCTCACATTTACTAATACTACTAGTAGTTAGACAGCATGAACTTAGATTAGGCAGTCACAAAACGCGCCAAATTTATCACAGTGGTACATGCTGCATCATAATTTTGTTGGATCTTGCATGATCACTTTTCTTCGTGCCAGAATTTTGTGCCAATTTTTTGGTTCATTGTTGGCGCGCATTTTAAGCCATACCCCTTGATGACAAGTCATGCCCCTTTCCCTGCTAAGCCATTCCCCTTCTTGAAACACTTTTTAAAAGTGTTTAGTGAGGTGCAAACATCAAGCTGCTCCAATTTGCTCCAAAATTTGGTGCATTTTTCGGCACTTTCTAGACCCACACACAGTGTTACAGTAGGCTTGTTGCTCACTTTTGGAAACAAAGTTTAATATCAGCAGAATTTAGAGCAACTTCAAAACATCATTGCATGTTGTTCCGGACATACAAATAAAATAATGATCTTACATATGATAAAATTAGCCTCACATAAAATAACAAAGTCCAACAGCACCAATCTCTGATCCAAGTTGGGTGCACGTCTCCAAAGAATACTGATTCTCGATTTCAGTAACAGGAGTCAAAATGAATACCCGTGCAGCGACGTTTCAGCTCTCACAATTGAGAAAACCCCATTGGGAGGGCTGGGACGTTGCTGCATGGATGAAAAAACTACATTTTTATACCTTTTATAATCCGAAGTATTCTCTCAGACTTTATTTATTTTGCCAACTGGAAAATTTGCCTAATATCTTATAAAAAAGGAATTTTTTTTATTCCCATCAGCGAGAGGAAATAATTAGAAGCATCACATTACGGTTGTAAAGAAGGTGAAGAATTGTTCTCAAGATTCTGGTGTATCTTCTATATTTATATTTTATTGTTTCTATACTCAAGAGTCTCATCCTCTTTTCCAGAGCCGTACAGCCCTGCCGTCTGGGTCATGATGTTTGTCATGTGTCTTACTGTGGTCGCTGTGACTGTTTTCATCTTTGAGTATTTCAGCCCTGTTGGATATAACCGAAGTCTCTCCACAGGAAAGCGTAAGTACCTAAACTGCAATACCTCCGCTTTAGAGTCTTTAAATCGTCTTGCACTTTGCTGTTTGGTTGCTCTTAATAGCCATGGTTGTAGTACAGCATTTTCTCTTGTTCTATATCTTCACTTTTTCTCTTTATTTCTCCCTAAATTATCCTTACTCCCTTTTATGATAGCTTTCGAACCATTTATAGTTGAGGATGTCATTGTTTTATTTTTAGTTTTCCTTGTTCATAGCTATTTGCTGCAGGCTGGTACAGTTGAAGTTGTGGAGCTGAAATATTTTGTGTTAGTTCATAATGTTCGGTATCATGACCTGACTTTAAAGATCTCACGTGGCCCCCACTCCTAAACTAGTGTCGAAATGTAACTTGCCACTGTGACTCACTTGCTATTTAAGTAACATCTTATTTAAAGGGGTCATCCACTACCGGACAACTGATGACCTATCCACAGAATAGGTCATCAGTATATGATCGGTGGGGGTCCGACACCTGGATCAGCTGTTCTGGCTGACTACGAGCACCGGACATCCATGCCGAAAGCAGATTGCTCCGGTCACGGAATAGAGGCCAAGCTGCAGCTCTGCTCCTATTCAAGTGAACAGGAGCAGAGCTGCAGTTCGGCAGCATGGCCGCTATGCAATGTATGGAGCCAACTGCTTCCGGCTCCGTACATTGCATACTGTGCAATGACATCCGGTTCTCAAAGGCAGCCGGAGCAGCTGATCAGTGTGTGGTCCGGGTGTCAGACCCGCATCAATGATGTAATGATGACCTGTCCGGTGGATAGTTCATCAGTTGTCCAGTAGTGGACAACCCCTTTAATATTACAGAGGAGCTAAACTGTTCTGTTCTTTGCTTGTATTTCAGCAAATGTGTGCACCCATCTCTAATTGCAGCAAAGTTTGAACCAGCAAAACACAAATTACTGTAATATATATATATATCATTTTTTTTTGCCCTGGTAGTTTAAGTTGTAGAACCACAAGGAAGTTAAGAGAGTTTCCGCCTTTGAGCTGTTATGGTACTCTGCAGTATGCCAGTTATTTGGAGGTCTCTATAGTAGGAAAAACACCTGGTGACTACACTGTTTGGGGCAGGGATAAGTCTACAATTTAAAATACCAATACACACTTACATAGTGCACCAGCGTTATAGATCACATGCCCTGAAAGAAGATTTCTGATTATTTTTTAGTATTCATGATAGGCCATCAGTGAAACTAAAAAAAAGTTAAATTTTTCACCAAACTTCTTGATCAACCAGAATTTGGCATAAACCTAGGAATTTACAGTAGTTACATCATTTGTATCTAATTAATTTATTTCCAACTCAAATTTGTGGTTAACTTGTAATGTAAAAGAAAAGAAAAAAAAATAGCATTTTCGTATCATGTTTTTTATCTTCAATATGTTTGGAAAAAAAGTCTGAGTTGTTGGGGGTTTTAGCTAAAGCCTTGCTGACTGGGTGAGAGGCCTTTGACGTAGTGCTTAGGATGTCCTGGTTCTTGTTGAGGGGACTCAGGCTATGCACCATGGGAAAATGTATGCAAATCACCTTATTAACGAGGGACAAAATCCCCAAATCAGCTACAGATGGGTTTCCCTTCCTTTTGGGGGAGACTTTGGCTTGACTAAAAATCTCTAGTAAGGTTTTAAGGCTCTTCTATGGGTTCAACACTTACTTACAGGGAAACTACCTCCAATGCATGGCGCTAGAGATATGGTTTTCCTTCTCTCAGAGGAGACCTCATTTGCATACCTTTCCCATGAAGCATAGCCTGCACGACACCATACCAGCTGTGTCTCTTCAATAAAAACCCGCACACCCTGAGCACTACATTTTTACATGTGGCAATGATTTAATACTGTGATTAAGTAAAAACCATAGTCACAATCATCATTGTGTATGCTAGTTAACAGTTTTTCATGGCAACACCCTTTAATTGCAGGATCGTTGAGCCAATGCATTTAGGGTAAGGCCACATGGTGCGTCGTTGACGCGGTTTTGTTGCGGTTGAAAAACCCATGCGCGTTTTGTCTCTGTAAGGCCATGTTCAGACGTGGCGGAATTTTTCTGCTGCAAATGTTGGTGCACCAACATTTTCATATTTGACAGGTAATTCAGAAGTTGCAGATATCACAGCGGACTTGCCGCAGATTTCAGTTTTTGCATTGCAAAGGCTGAAATACGCAGTGAAATTCCGCTTCTTCTCCGCAACATAATGAGCATTCCGCGGAGGTAAAATTCACTGCACCGCAGCCTAAATTCCGTACAGTTATTTTCCGCAACGTCTGAACTAAGTTTCCTAAAAATGTATAGAAACAAATGTAAAAAACGGCTGCTGCAGAATTCCACTGTCCGCAGCGGAATTGAAAAGCAATTCTGCCACGTGTGAATATGCCCTAATGCTGCAGTTCTGTTGCGTCTTTTTATGCACATAGTTTATGGACATCGTTTTCACCCGTGTTGAAGTTTGTTAGGTGCTTCCTGTATATAGTTCATTACAATGCATTGCAGAACTGTTAGCAAAAACACAGCAACAACATTGGCAGCGCTTTCATTAACCACATGAGGTCAGACATTAGGAAGACGCGGTCAACCGTACAAAAAACACATTGTAATATAATAGCAGCAGTCTGTCCATATCAAAAATTTCACCATTGACTTCTATTGAAAAATGACTTGCTGCAGTTTAAAAACGCAACACAAACACATACAGCACCACAACATGTGAACAGATGGAATGAGCTCACCTTGCCATGCGCCCCCAGTGGCCAACTGAGAGCACAAGCAAGAGCAGGAACACTTATGAGGTCATTCTGGAATTAAAATCAGCTGGGTATTTTTTCAAATGCGTGGAGTGCTGGTACCAAGTAAAACAAAGGAAATGAGGAGGATAGACTATACAATATCAGCATTGTGAGAAACTAGACATGGACCGCACAATCCACAGTATATACGTTGATCTGAGCCGCTAGGCATAATTTAGAAACATGAACATGAGGTTCTTTGTAAACATTTTGATCAAACTGTATAAGCCCACTTGCCACTTCACGGCGACCTCTTTAAAGTGGGTCCCTACTCTAGCGGTTGCAGCACCAGAATGACCTCATAAGTGTTCCTGCTCTTGCTTGTGCTCTCAGTTGGCCACTGGGGGCGCATGGCAAGGTGAGCTCATTCCATCTGTTCACATGTTGTGGTGCTGTATGGTGGTGTCTGTTGCTGTAGTGCTGCACTTGTGGGGGGACGTGGCCCAGAGCCAAGGAGGCTTGGCACGGTCTGAAGGCATGGGTGCTTTTGGGCCGCTGGGTTGCTCCCTCTGCAGGAGCAGTGCTACGGTGGTGGTAGCCGCCATGCGGTGCTGCAACCGTTAGAGTAGGGACCCACTTTAAAGAGGTCGCCGTGAAGTGGCAAGTGGGCTTATACAGTTTGATCAAAATGTTTACAAAGAAACTCATGTTCATGTTTCTAAATTATGCCTAGCGGCTCAGATCAACGTATATACTGTGGATTGTGCGGTCCATGTCTAGTTTCTCACAATGCTGTTTCCGTAACTCCCATAGTAGTGAATGGCAGTTACAGAAGCAGCGTAGCATGCTACGCTGTTTCCGTAACTACTATTCAGTTCTATGGGAGTTACAGAAACTGCGTAGCTCAGCAAGTAACCAGTAAGTTGCCGGAAGACAGCGGAGCCGGGGGTTTAAGGGGCCCCGTTCTGGAGATAGGTGCGGGTCACAGAGATCCTGTGGATATGTCATAAATGTCCTTCATGGGAAAACCACTATAAATGCGGCGGTCGCTATTGACCGTGGCATTTAACTAGTTAAATGGCCAGGAACAGCGCTATCGCTGTTCCTGGCCGTTAGAGCAGTGTGTCAGAAGCTGACACCTGCAGTGTATAGAGCGGGCTCAGCGCATGTGCCCGCTCTATACATCATCCCCACCCCGCTCCATGATATGCCGGCACATAACGAGTCGGGAAGGGGTTAAGTAAGGAGCGGTCAGGGGACTGCCGACTATAAGATGCAGGGACTTTTTAGTAAGATTTATTCTTGCTAAAAATTGCATCTTATAGTCCGAAAAATACGGTAGATACCAAATAATTTGCGAGTTTGGAATTAATTAGGAAAGCTATTGCTAAACTGAATTTAAAGTCCTAAACAGACACTATGCAGTATATTTTAAATCTTGAAGCTGTAGGCTAAGTTCACACAGGGCAGATACGTAGGGTAAAAGCACGCACCACAGGGAATTTTGGGAGAAAAACCACACCAAACTGTGTTGCAGTTTTTCGCCCAGAATGTCCGCTGTGGAAAACTGCAGCACTTAGCCAGCCTGCTAGGATGCTGTGACTGGCTGCCGCGGCGGTCATATGGGATGAAATGTCATACCAGGAAGCCGGTTTTTCCACTCAGTATTTACGCAGAGTGTGGATGAGATTTGTTCTATCCCCATCCACTTTGCTGCTACTGTATTATGCTGCGTATTTTTTGCATTGAATTCTGTTGCGTAAAATCTGCACTATTTACGCAACGTGTGAACTGACCCGTAGGATATGTTCACACAGCTTATTTTCTGGCTTATTTTGGAGAGTAAAAGCCTCGTATTACGCTCCAAAATACGTTTGAAATAAGTCTGCAAACATTGATTTTAATGGGAAATACGCTGTACTGTTCACATGAGGCATATTTTTATGCTGCTGAATTCAAAAGAATTTTTTTTTTCAGTGTTCATAATTTATTTATTTTTTTAATATTTTTACATATTTAAAATATTATTTTTTGAGAAAACAATAAAAGACTAATGTTGTACCGCAAGTACTTTCAGCTGTTAACGGTTTTTACGCAATTTTAGTGTAGCGTAAAATTAGTTAATCGGCGCTCGTTTACACGGCCCATTTCGGGCTGTGCAATAGTACCCTTACTACTAGGCAGTGGCGTAACTACCGCCGTAGCAGCCGTAGCGGCCGCTACGGGGCCCGCGGCATGAGGGGGCCCATGTCGCCCACCGGCACGGGCCCCCACCATGGCCGGAGGCTCCGCTAGCAGCGACGCCACTGAACACTACGGCAGAGCAGGGAGGTATCTCCCCGCTCTGCCATTAAACGAAAGACATGTATCCCCTATCCACAGGATATCCACAGGACAGGGGATACATGTTCGATCACTGAAAGTCCCCCTGAAGTTCTCCATCACATCAGTCCCCCGTTCTCCCTATCAATGCCAGCGATCATACATGTATCCCCTGTCCTGTGGATAGGGGATACATGTATTTTGTAGGACACACTGTAGGTCACATTTTTTTGGGAGGGGGGATTCTGTATGGAGTTCCCTACATGTGGGGGCTGTATAGCGTTCTCTACAGGGGGGGCTGTATGGCGTTCCCTACAGGGGGGGGCTGTATGGCTTTCTCTACGGGGGGGCTGTATGGTGTTTTCTACAGGGGTGGGCTGTATAGCGTTCTCTACAGGGGGGGGGCTGTATGGCGTTAGCGCCATACAGCCCCCTTTGTAGATAACGCCATACAGCCCCCCCTGTAGAGAACGCCATACAGCCCCCTGTAGATAATGCCATACAGCCCCCTGTAGATAATGCCATACAGCCCCCTGTAGATAACGCCATACAGCCCCCTGTAGATAACGCCATACAGCCCCCTATGTAGAGAACGCCATACAGCCCTCCCTGTAGAGAACGCCATACAGCCCCCCCTGTAGATAACACCATACAGCCCCCCTGTAGAGAACGCCATACAGCCCCCCTGTAGATAACGCCATACAGCCCCCTCTGTAGATATCTACAAAGGGGGCTGTTTGGCGTTATCTACGGGGGGGGGGCTGTAAAAAAGGCACTATCTACAAGGGGGGGGTTGTGTGATACCCAGGGGAGGGGGGGCCCCAGTCAAAAGTTTGCTATGGGGCCCAGTCTTTCCTAGTTACGCCCCTGCTACTAGGGTTACAATTATTCACTAGTGTAAAATGCTACCAGATTAGTAGTATTCCTTTGTACTTGTCTTTCCTGTTGGATAAGATTACAGTTTGAGGCCGGATTCACACGAGCGTGTGCGTTTTGCGCACACAAAAACACGCCATTTTGCGTGCGCAAAAGGCACTTAACAGCTCCGTGTGTCAGCCCCATATGATGCGCGGCTGCGTGATTTTTGCGCAGCCGTCATCATTATGACACTCCGTTTGGATGTTTGTAAACAGAAAAGCACGTGGTGCTTTTCTGTTTGCATTCATAGTTTGACAGCTGTTGCGCGAATCACGCTGTTCACACGGAAGTGCTTCAGTGTGGTGCTCGTGATTTTCACGCACCCATTGACTTTAATGGATGGGTGATGCGCGAAATACGCACAAATATAGGACATGTCGTGAGTTTTTCGCAGCGGACTCACGTTGCGTAAAAATCACGCAACTGTCTGCACGGCTCCATAGACTAATATAGGTCCGTACACGGACGTATATCCCGTTCGTCTGAATAAGCCCTTATGAAAATAACAAGTTTGGCAAGCACCCCAAACTGTGACACAACTGGGATGTAGAACATGGACTGTGGTTTATTTTTTATTTTTATTTTTATTATTACTTTGATCTTTTATGATTCTCTTGTTTTTTGTTTTTTTTCATTTAAAAATAAATAAATAAATATATATATATATATATATATATATATATATATATATATATATATTAAATACAATATCAAACATATCAAATACAATTGTGATTTGGATTTAAGGAGGAAATAGATTAGATTAGAATAAAATACCTGTAGCAACAAAAATTATATTATATTATTATTATTATTATTATTAACCCCTTAAGGTCCGAGCCATTTTTTTATGTTTTATTTTCATTTTTCACTTCCCGTCTTCCAAGAGCCATAACGTCTTTATTTTTCCGTTAATAGAGTGGTGTGAGGGCTTATATTTTGCCAAAGGAGTTGTAGTTTCTATTGGTATAATTTAAAGTACCATATAATGTACTCGGAAAGCTGAAAAAAAATTATTAACATTACATTATTTTTTGGGTTCCGTTTTTACATCTTTCACCGTGTGGTAAAAACAACAACTTAACTTTATTCTGTGGCTCAATATGATTACGGTGATATCAAATATATATAGATTCTTTTATATTTTACTACTTTAAAAAAACAATAAACTTTTTGTTAAAAGACAAAAAAGTTTTATTTCACCACATTCTGAGAGCCATAACTTTTTTATTTTTCCGTGCATTTAGCGGTGTGAGGGCTTATTTTTTGCTGGACAAGCTGTAGTCTTTATTGGCACCATTTGTTGGTACATATGACTTTTTGATCACTTTTTATTACATTTTTTGGGAGCTAAGGTGACCAAAAAACAGCACTTTTGGCGGTTTACAATTTGTATTTTTTACAGCGTTCACCGTGTGTATTAAATAACGCTATATCGTCATAGTTCAGACTTTTACAGACACAGCAATACCAATTTTGTTTACTTTTTTTATTTTTTATATTACTTTGGAGGAAAAAGTTTTTTGCACTACTAAAAACTTTATATCACTTCTTTTTACACATTTTATTAGTCCCCCTATGGGACTTGAACCACCGATCATTAGATTGCTGAATCAATATACTGCAATACTAATGTGAAGGCAGAGGGAAGGCAGCCCTGGGGGCCTTCCTTAGGCCCCCGGGTTTGGCATAACAACCATTGTCACCCCCCCCTCCCCCCCGATCTCATTGCGGGGGACAAGGCCGGCTCCAGGTTTATGTGGACCCTTGGGTGACACAGACTTACTGGGCCCCGTTACGGTGAAGTCACGGCGGCAGTAAAATGGCAAAAATCTTCACTATGTGCCCCCATATAGACGTTAGGCCCCCAGTTTTGTACCCCCATAAATGTAGTGCCCTCTGTAGTGCCACACAGCCCCCCTCCCAGGTAGTGCCACACAGCCCCCTCCTCCCAGGTAGTGCCACACAGCCCCTGCTCTGTTGCGCTGTTCCCGGCTTGGTTGCCTAGGTGACGAAGTTCGCGTCCTGGCGTCTTTCACTGTTACCTAGCAACCTATTGGTCTCTAGTGTAGCCCTACGTTTAAATTACTATTTTTACTCCCCGCTATTGTTTCCATTCAGTCACCTATTGACTAATGTTTGATGCCTTGCTTTTATAGTCGTACACCGACACCGCTTAGAAAAGCTTTTTTATGAACACTTCAAACTTCTTATTTATTACCCTTTCGTTGTGTAACAATTTACTGAGAATGATTTGGTGTATTAAACATGTTTATTTATTCACTGCTCCGCAGTGAGAATAATGAATGAAAAAAGCCGGGTGTGACGTCACGATCGCACCTTGACCCCTACAGATTTGGCGGTTTTCTCACTCATGTCATTTTTGAACCCAGATGTTATATAAGACGTGTTCCAATGTAATGTGCACATGGCCTGATGAAGACGATTGTTCATCGTTGAAACGCGTAGCCACTCATTCGAATAAATTTAATTTATTAATACCTCCGGATTTCGTTCCTATTATTCCTACCACACAGCAGCGCCTCTGGAATGATCCTCTTTTCTCCTGCAATTTTCTCCACACAGCCCCTGACATCACTGTCTATATGTGGACAGTGTTGTCAGGGGCAACCCCAGAGCTATAGTCCCGGGTAGAGCACTACTAGCGCTCTGCCTGGGAGTGGCGTAGGTAAAGGCTCATGGGCACTGGTGCAAGAATTCAGCTTAGGCCCCCCTACCCCTGCCCAACACCACCATACCCCTGTGCACGCCTATGCCCAGCTGCCTTGCCTAACAGAACCCATGACGTCACTACATCGCGCCTGCCTGTGCCGAGCTGCTCTCAGCACAATGAATGCTGGAGTGGGGCTCCAGCATTCAACCCAACTGAATCTGTGTCCTGCTTAGGGGCACGGTCGCAGTTGCTAGCTACGCCAGGCTGTGACACGGCCCTGTTCCTGACATCACTGTCCATATATGGCCAGCGATGTCAGGGGCTTTCCCAGAGATGGAGTCCCAGAGCAGAGCCGCTAGCCCTTTGCCTGGGACTCCTCTCCTTCTTACATCACTGTCCATATAAGGACAGTGATGCCTTAACAATGGCAGTGTCAGCACCCGGTGGCCGAGTGGGCCCTCCCAAGTGGAGTGGGCCCCGGCACTTGCCCAGGTTTGCCGGGTGCTGACGCTGGCCCTGGCGGGGGGAAGGTGATGAGCTATCGGAGGGGGCACCCCCCTCTTTTCAACACCTCAGATGCTGCGGTCACGATTGACTGCAGCATTTGAGGGGTTAAACAGCCAGGAACAGCGCGATCGCTGCTCCTGGCTGTTAGTCCTGGGTGTCGGCTGTTAGGCTTCATGCCCACTTCAGTCTTTTCCTTCAGGGTGCTATCCGTTTTTGTCACTGATAGCACCCTAAACCCATTCATTTCAATGGGCCCATGCACACTTCAGTTATTTAAACGAATCCGTTGTTCCGTTACATCAAAATTAGCGCATGTCCTACTTTGGTCAGTGATTCAGTGACCGTGTGGCCCATAGAAGTCAATGGGTCAGTCAAAAAAACAGATGGTACACGGAAGGCTTCCGTGTGCCGTCCGTTTTTGACGGATCCGTTGCCATAGCAACGACTGGGTGAGCCAAAGTTCACAGACTCACAGACTGCAGTACACATTCATTCCTGAAGATGGACGTGGAGAGACTCATAGCATTGGTGCATAATCACCCAGAACGGTGGGATACGCGGGCAGAATGCTACCACAACCGCTATAAAAAGGACGCCGCGTGGGAGGAACTTGCCAAGGAGCTTTTGACGCACAGATGGCAGCAGGGAACTAGTGCCAAGCGTCACAATATGAGTAAGTAAATGCACACATTTCACTCCAAAAATTCAAAAACACCAAAGCAAGCCAAGCAGAGTCATCTCAAACTGTTCTCTATGCTCTGAAAGCTACAGAAAACAGCACCAAAAACTTCTTGTAACTTCTTGTAACCTTTCTATGGGTGTTTCCTGGGACATGTGACAAGTTCAAATTGAAGTTTACCTTCCGTTTTTTTAAACAGAAAAACGGAAGCCAAACGGAAGAACAACGTCCGTGTAAAACGGAAACACGGAACGGAGTGCACACGGAAACCACACGGAAGCAAAAACGGACACACGGATCCGTCAAAAACGGCCGATAAAACGGTGATGGAAGCGTGCATGAGGCCTAAAACACAGCCAACACCTGCAGTATATGAAGCGCACTCAGCGCGTGAGCGCGCTCCATACATCACCCCTTTCCCCGCACCATGACGTACCGGTGCTTCTTGGTGCATCGAGGGGTTAATAATAGTACTAATAATAAAAAATTTATTTTACCTGGCTGTACTAGGTAAACATAGCCTTATCAAACAGAATTGTGGAGCAGTGAGTGTAATATTACTTTCTTCACCAACCCGCCATCAGGATCTTCTGAAGCGGTGAGTGTAAGATCTGAGCTAGAATCTAACATGATGCAGAACACTAAAATAAATAGAAAGTCTGTCTGATTGTCAAGAAGTTTTTTTTCCCTCTTCTTTGCATCTGCTTGAGATAATTGTTCTGATGTACATAGTAAGCTCCAATCACAAAGAAAGGCTCAGGGGATGATTAGCATCTCGTACTGATCAAGAGAAAATGTGATTAGCCAATTAGAACACCAGATAAGAACTATCCCCAATTCAGCTGCCATTAGTGGCATGCTCATAATCTTCAAGTGTCTCAAAGATGAGAGAGACTCAGACAAACGGACAGCAATAAATGGATTTTGGTGAAGTGTATGTGTCACAGGGTCTACAATAAAAAAATCTTCTAAAGATCCATTGTCTTACTTTTTGTTTCCAAGTTCTAAAGCAATAGGTTTCAAATATGCTGCACATGCTAATGACTTCTATTGACACTCTGAGTCTCATAGACTTTCATTTACATTCTGATATCTTGCATTGATCAGCACTCTGCAGTGATTAGCAGATACTATAAGGGCACATACATACTGTAGATGTACCCAGCACAAAGGCTTGTATGATTCAGTCAGGCACAATCAGAGGGGTTAGAAGTGATTGGTTGTCAGGGAAAGCTGTTAGGCCCCCAGCACATGGCCGTAGCCGTAATCCCAGTCCGTTATTACGGCCGGCCATGGACAGTTATCCACATTTGCGGGCCATGCTCCAATTATAAAGTATGGGAGCATGGTCCGTAAAATATAAAAATTGGACATGTCCTATTTTTTATGGAAGCCTTCTACACCTTCCCATAAATAGCAAAACCAACAAAGAAATGGGTATGTATATGGCAACTAAATAATGAAAACATGAAAAGTAGCACAAAAATCTTTTATTTCAACAGAAGTACCACATGTACAGAATTAAAATAATTTAAAATAGCAAACACATGCTAAAAATCACTTCTAAGGGGGAGTTAGTCACCCTGATAAGTAATCAAACAAAAGCCCCCAGAGTCCACCAGAACCCCTCAACATACATAGCTAACCATAAACAAATCAAACAGATGGGCTATAAATACCAGAATATGTGAAAATATGCAGCGTAGAATCCTAGGAGAGGAAAAGAGGACTGATAGCCCCACACGTATCGCCACAATATGGCTTCCTCAGGGGTATTTTTTTGTATGAGGTATCTCTCCTTGTTATATATGCTTCCTGTGTCTTGCAATCATTGTGTGCAGCTGTGTGCATAATGTTAGGCATATTACCTTTCTTGCTGTTCTCTATCCAGCCACACGTCAATGTTTGATGCCGGTCAGTGTCTGCCCATACACCCCGCGCGAAGACCACCGCCAAAGTGAGGCAAGG
Organism: Rhinoderma darwinii; assembly: GCF_050947455.1. Classification (NCBI taxonomy): domain Eukaryota; kingdom Metazoa; phylum Chordata; class Amphibia; order Anura; family Rhinodermatidae; genus Rhinoderma; species Rhinoderma darwinii. The sequence goes on along the minus strand of NC_134696.1, from coordinate 56,395,539 downwards.
TGGTCCCCGTGTAAATATATGGGTAGGTGTCCATCGGTCATAGAAATGAATGGGTCCATAATTACGGTCCATAATTACGGATGAAATCTACAGCCGTGTGCATAGGGCCTTAGGCCGGGTTCCCATGTAGCGTAAATGCTGCGGAATTCCGGGAATGGAATTCTGTGCAGAAGTTCTGCAGCATTTACGTTTTGTCCACCCATAGTGGAATTGCTGTGAATTGGGGACGGACAAAACGTAGCAGAATACAGTAGCAGCAAAGTGGATGAGATTGAACAAATCTCATCTACATGCTGCGTAAATACTGAGAGGAAAAAAATTTAATGCCGCAGTATGTCAATTGTATTTGTGTAATTGCTGCCAGTTTTCCTCCATTGAATTCAATGGGGTGGTAAGACCCGCAACAAATAGCAGTTGTTGCGGTTTTTTCGGCAGGTTGGCAGCGATTCCGCAACTCTGATAAAAGAAAACCACTATACCTACCTAGGAGTCTGTGTTTCTTCCTCCAGGCCGGCTTCCTGGAATGACGTTTCGTCCCATGTGACCGCTGCAGCCAAAGGCTATAGCGGCGGTCACATGGGATAAAAGTCATCCCAGGAGTCCGGCCTGGATTACGTCCGAGAGCTGTCCTCCTGGGGTGACGCTGCATCCTATGTGACCCGCGCTGCCGCGCTGCTGAAAATCCCAGGAGGCTGGCCTGCTAGCAAGTTGGTGCGTTTTTTTGCCCGGAATTCACTGCCGCGCACAGGGCGGCTATGCTGCATGCTTTTACGAAGCATATTCAGCCTGTGTGAACCCGGCCATACAGTACCAGCAAAGTGAATTAGGGCACGTTCAGACGTGGCAGAGTTTTTGCGCTGCAAATGTTGGTGCAGATTTGGGGCAATTACGCAACGAAGCTGCACTAACATTTGCATATTGGACAAGTAATTCAGACGTTGTAGAAAATACAGCGGACTTGCCACAGAGTTCAGTTTTTGCATTGCAAAGGCTGAAATCCGCAGTGAAACTCCGCTTCTTCTCCGCAACAGACAATGCATGTTGTGGACTGAAAATTCTGCACCACAGCCTATGGTCCGCAGCGGAGTTTTCCGTAACGTCTGAACTAAGTTTCCTAAAAATGTATAGAACAAATGTAAAAAATGGCCGCTGGAGAATTTCACGTCTGAACGTTCACTTTGACCGTGGCATTTAAAGTGTTGAGCTGTGTTCACACTCTTAACAAAAAACGGCTAAAAATATGGAGCTTTTTTCAAGGGAAAACAGCCTCTGATTTTCAGCCGTTTTTTAGTCGAGTCAATGAAAAACGGCTCAAGAAGTGACATGAACTTCTTTTCACGGGGCATTTTTTTACACGGCCATTTTTAAAAATCAATGAGCAGATGTTTGCAGGCGTTCAGCCCCCATATGGTTAGCCGTTTTTCGGCGTGTTTACGGCCCAAAAAACAGCTAAAAATAGGCCGTGTGAACCCCCTCAAACAAACCATCACGCCCTCCCCCGCCACGATCGGCCGGTAACAACGGTTATAATGGCAGCCTTGGGGCCTCACAAAGTCCCCCAGGTCTGCCATCTTTGTACTCCTTTGAAGCTCTGCCTCCGGCAGGGCTTCGAAAGGGACTGTCAGAATCACAATATATTGCAATACATTAGTATTGCTGTATATCATGCAAGCGATCCAACGATCGCTGCTTAAATTCCCTTAGGGGACTAATAAAAAAAAGTAAAATACAGTTAAAAGTAGTTTTATTTTATACATATATAATGTATATAGATATTTACATATATACACTGTTGCAGCTTTGTAACAATTAGTATTTTTCTCTCTCTGTCAGCCTGGATCATTGTGAGGGGAGAGTGAAGAGGGCTATAAAGCTATATTCACATGAGGTGAAAAAAAAAGGCAGTTAAAAACGGATCAACTATCAGATTTTCATGGTTGTTTTGCATCAATGTGGCTCAAAATTTGAATCCATTTCCCGGCCGTCCGACTGTTTTTAACCGCCATTTGCCATCGGTTTTTCATGGGCATTAAAAAAATTTATGAATTTTATTCATTAGGGTTCTTTTGTCCCAACCCCCTGAAAACACTGCAGTGCCCATGTAGATAGTGCCTTAATGCCTCTGTAGAAAGTGCCACAGTCTCCACTGTAGATAGTGCCAGTGCCCACACAGTGCCACAGTTCCTACTGTAGATAGTGCCAGTGCCCACATAGTGCCACAGTTACTACTGTAGATAGGGCCCACAGAGTGACACAGTTCCCACTTTAGATGGTGCCCACATGGTGCCACACACAGTGCCCATGTAGATAGCACCACAGTGTCCCCTCTAGGTAGTGCCCATATAGTTCCTCAGTGCCCATGTAGATAGTGCCACACCCCACATAAATCAGTCTTGAGGAAAGCAATGACTAGTTCATTTGGTAGTCAGTTTGTAGTGATAAGCGTGGGGCTGCACATAGTCCTCCCTCCATCCACTCTATTTATTGGTAACATCTTTATACCAGGATTGGTTCAATGTGATGTTCTTTATATTATTTTATGGATATTGTGCACTTGCACTTTTTTTATTTATTTGCACAACTATCCATTAGGCTTAACTTGTTAATACACTTGGCTCACCCATTATCTTGGACAGTATTTTACCTGGAGATATTACTTATTTTTGCATTATAGTGGCTACTTAAAGAGAACCTGTCACTAGGTCATATAAGTTGAACTGGTTAATTGACATGAATAGCGCTGTCTCTCCTTTTATCCTGAACCCTCTTGTTCCAGAGATATGGCCAACTATTATGTTGGCTTGCTATATTATAATTTGCTGTAGTTAGCCAACAGGAACTAGCCTCATGCTGATTAGTCAGCATCAAAGGCAGGGAAGTTAACTCCACCCCCTTGGCTAACTACAGCAAATTAGCCTATAGGTAGCCAGCACAACAGTGGACTATATATCTGGAACGGGAGGGTCCAGGAAAAAAAGAAAAAAGTGCTTGAATCAGGGAGACAGCACTATTCAGGAGAGTTAACCAGTTTAACTAATATGACCTAGTGACAGATTTTTTTTTAAGATTAGAGTGTCCACCTAGGTGGAAGCAACTTATTATTACTTATCAGTACATATATTTATGTACTATGTATTATGGTGGTGCTTTTTAATGTTTTTTTATGGTCTTTTCTGATATTATTGCCTATTGTCTGTGTGCACAACTGCATTTTTCACACATTTCTTCTATATACTATTGCCTTTTGGGTGTGGAAATCAGTACACCCGGTTCTATACCCGCCACTTTGGTTCTGTTGTACAATAGTAGGGGACTTGGGTAACAATATAGCATAGTGGTCTAAGGGTATGTGCACACGACCAATTTTCAGGCATAATGGAGGCATTTTATGCTTCGAATTACGCCTGAAAAGACGGCTCCAATATGTCGGCAAACATCTGCCCATTGCCTGCAATGGGTCTTACGATGTTCCGTGCAGACGAGCTGTCATTTTACGCGTCGCTGTCAAAAGATGGCCTGTAAATTTACGGCCGCATCAAAGAAGAGCAGGACACTTCTTGGGACGTAATTGGAGCCGTCTTTCATTGCTTCCAATGAAGAACATCTCCAATTACGTCCATAAAAGACGCCGCAAAAAACGCGAGTACATGCAATTACGTCTGAAATTCTCCTGAAAACAGCTTAGTAATTTTAGACGTATTTTGTGTTGCCGTGTGAACATACCCTAACATTGCACATACAAGAATAAATAGGATACTATGTTAATCTTTCTACAGTTCTGCTTTAGTGCGGGACTATAGGATTTCTGTATGTAAAAGGTTTATTCTTGTGAAAACGAGTTTGTTTACAAAATGTGTTTGACATTATAGGGTCATTTGTATCTATATATAATCAAATATTCCAAAATTCTTGCTACCTGCATCACCATTAGTAGGGAGCTGAGCGGACAAGTACATACTCTAACATTAAACCCAATACTAAAATAGAATGTAGTATACTGAGAGGGAAAGGGGAAAAGATGGGACAGTGTGTGGTTATTGGACAGTATAGATTAAAATGTTGTACTTTATTAAATTATTATAAATATTGTTAAAAAGTCCTATGTTGATGTATTTGTAAAATAGAATGTAATAAGCTCCTAAATTAGCCTAGTGGTTGCCGCAGGCAGACAAAATTGTACTATTTAACTCTATAGCTGTAAAGGAGATTTAGAGTTTTGTAACAGAAAAACGAAGTTTCAATCACTACATTGATATATTAAGAAATTAATCAACACAGAATATTGGACTTGGTGCGGTGTTAAAAAGTTGTTACATATTAGAAATGAGTCTCCTGATCAAACCTGCCCTATTACCTGAAGTTGGGTTTAATCCAGATGAGGGTATTGCCCTTGCGAATGAAGACATGAAAAGCTCATTTACAGTAAACTTTAGAGTCCCATTAACCATGGATGGATCTTTGCTGCTCAGCTAATAGGACTATGTACCTGATGATCTAGGGTTAGGTAGTACTGAACATGACAAGGGGTTTTCAAATCATTCATATTAACCCATCTCTTAATAGTGTAGCTTCATAAAAAAAATACCCAATTTTTAGAATGTGAATCTTGTGGGTGTAATATATCCACTGTAATATGTTTCTTCTTTTTCCACCCTACCTTTTTGTTCCCCATTGTACTTGACTTTTAGCAAAGGTGCCACCAAGTCACAATTATTACACATCTCTGGAAAATTGCAGGGAAAGTGTTTCCCTTTATTTCGTATCTCCTTTTTCTTTTCATCTCGTGGATGGCCTTGTGCCCAGTGTCTTTCAGTATTGCTACAAATCTAAAATGAACGAGTATTCTCTGTGGGTGAAATGTGCCATAAAAATGCCAATTATTATTGCTGTAAATGACAACGTCTGTGTGCGAAATATTAGAGAACAAACAAGGAAGAAAGAATGAGATCTGTATTTTATTATTTTCTAACAGTCCCTAGTTCAGCTGCTAGGATTTGATTCATTTTACCTTGAGTTTGGATAGAATCAAAATGGAAAAAGCAATAAGAACAGTTCAACTGCATATTAATAAAATGCATTAGTGTCAGCTGGCAAACCCCTGTTTCTTCTTGGTTTCTATTGAACTCCAACTTCTTTTTTCACGTTGCTTGGATTTTACTGTTAGAAAGGCAATAAGCTGGGAGTTTTAATATATAACGTATGAAAAAGCAATGTAGAAGAAGTATGAATCATGAAAGCCCATGAATTGTTATAGTGGGTTACGTCAAAACTGTTCTTCCGTTACCCTCATAGTGTATGCATTGAAACTTCTCTATACTATATATAAGACTGGAGTAGTAACTGAAAGACTTGCATTTTTACTATATCTCAGTACCTCATCTGAAAGAGCATTAAAATGTATTGATCCTAGATTAAATTGGAATAATTCTAGATACGGGAGTAAAAGTAGATGAAAAGTGTATTTGTTTATTTTTTTTAGGTTACATAAAAAACAAATATTGTAACTAATATAAGTTGAAGGCTGTGAACACTTTTTTTATTGATCCAATAAATCTAAAAATTTTTTAGCCTTGTTTAAAAATATCATGTGTCCTTGTGTATACAGCTCTTCCAAAGACCTATGTCTTCCAAGGTTGCTGCTCTTGCTTCATGGATACCTCCTACAAACAAACCTTATATGTAGTCCTATCCTGTTGTCATGCTTTACTTCCCTCTCTTCAGTGGGGCTAAGCTGCAATACCAGACACAGCCAGGGGCGTAACTAGGAAAAACTGGGCCCCATAGCAAACTTTTGACCGGGGACCCCCCTCCCCTGGGTGTCACACCCCCCCTTGTAGATAGTGCCTTTTTTACAGCCCCCCCCCCACTGTAGATAACACCATACAGCCCCCTGTAGATAACGCCATACAGCCCCCCTGTAGATAACGCCATACAGCCCCCTGTAGAAAACGCCATACAGCCCCCCTGTAGATAACGCCATACAGACCCCCTCTGTAGATAGCGCCATACATCCCCCTGTATATAACACCATACAGCCCCGCCTGTAGATAACGCCATACAGCCCCCCCTGTAGATAACGCCATACAGCCCCCTGTAGATAACACCATACAGACCCCCTCTGTAGATAGCGCCATACATCCCCCTGTATATAACGCCATACAGCCCCGCCTGTAGATAACGCCATACAGCACCCCCTGTAGATAACGCCATACAGCCCCCTGTAGATAACACCATACAGCCCTCCTGTAGATAACGCCAAACAGACCCCCTGTAGAGAACGCCATACAGCCCCGTCTGTAGATAACGCCATACAGCCCCCTCTGTAGAGAACGCCATACTGCCCCCTTGTAGAGAACGCCATACAGACCCCCTGTAGGTAACGCCATACCGCACCCTCTGTAGATAACGCCATACAGACCCCTGTAGATAACACCATACAGAGTCCCCCCTGTAGATAACGCCATACAGCCCCCTTTGTAGATATCTACAGAGGGGGCTGTATGGCTTTATCTACAGGGGGGACTCTGTATGGTGTTCTCTACAGTGGGGACTGTATGCCGTTATCTACAGGGGAGTCTGTATGGCGTTATCTACAGGGTGGGCTGTATAGCGTTAACTACAGGGGGATGTATGGCGTTATCTACAGATGGGTCTGTATGGCATTATCTACAGAGGGGTCTGTATGGCATTATCTACAGGGGGGCTGTATGGCGTTATCTACAGGGGGGTCTGTATGGCGTTATCTACAGGGGGGTCTGTATGGCGTTATCTACAGGGGGGTCTGTATGGCGTTATCTACAGGGGGGTCTGTATGGCATTATCTACAGAGGGGGCTGTATGGCGTTATCTACAGAGGGGTCTGTATGGCATTATCTACAGAGGGGTCTGTATGGCATTATCTACAGGGGGGCTGTATGGCGTTATCTACAGGGGTGGTCTGTATGGCGTTATAAACAAGGGGGGTTTGTATGGCGTTATCTACAGGGGGGTCTGTATGGCGTTATCTACAGGGGGGGTATGTATGGCGTTATCTACAGGGGGTCTGTATAGCGTTACCTACAGAGGGGGCTGTATGCCACTATCTACAGAGGGGGCTGTATTGTGCTAACGCCATACAGCCCCCTCTGTAGGTAACGCTATACAGCCCGCCCTGTAGGTAACGCTATACAGCCCCCCTGTAGGTAACGCAATGAAGCCCCAAACCCCCAAAAAAATCTGACCTACAGTGTGTCCTACAAAATACATGTATCCCCTATCCACAGGATAGGGGATACATGTGTGATCGCTGGCAGCGATAGGGAGAACGGGGGACCGAAAGTCCCCCGAAGTTCTCCATGACTAACCTCTGACTTCCGGCGTCTGCGCAGCTCAATAAAAATGAAAGGAGTGCTGGTCACACATGTGCACAATCGCGACCGGCGCTCCATTCATTTCTATGGAACTGCCGACACATACCCCGGAAGTCCAAGGTTTGTGATGGAGAACTTCAGTGTACTTTCAGTCCCCCGTTCTCCCTATCAATGCCAGCGATCACACATGTATCCCCTATCCTGTGGGTAGGGGATACATGTCTTTTGTTTAATGGCAGAGCGGGGGGACACCTGTAGTGTAGTGTTCGGTGGCGTCGCGCTGTAGCAGCCATAGCGGCTGCTAGCGTTGCTGCTAGCGGAGCCTCCGGCCATGGGGGGGCCCGTGCCGGCGGGCGACACGGGCCCCCTCATGCCGCGGGCCCCATAGCAGCCGCTACGGCTGCTACGGCGGTAGTTACGCCACTGAACATAGCCTAGGGACAGGAGTGGCGGTGTTTCTAGAAAAAAAGCGACCTTTTTTTCTAATATCATAATGCCTTTAAATGTCTGTTTCATTTAAATTTATAATAATAATAATAATAATAATAATAATAATAATAATAATAATAATGTAAGCACTCATGCACACAGCAGGGCCTTGTGCACAAAACCTTTGCAGTGCACACAAAGTCCCTGCAACTTGACACTATGTATATTGCGTTTTTATGGCACTGTATTAAGGAATTATTCTCTGAAAATATCTCAATGTATTCAATGATTCATACTTTAATGAACAGAACTGGAGGCAAACACAGACCATGTCTCTCTTAGGGCTCATTCAGACGAGTGTGTATCTCATCCATGTTAAAATAAAGGTCTTCACACAGACTCATGTATTTCAATGGGGCCGTTCACACGACCCTTGTTTCAACGGAGCATGTGAAGGGACCGTGAAAAAATAGGACATGTCCTATTTTCCTGCTTGTCACGCATCCCTCCAGTGTATCGGTCCAGTGTATCGGTCCGGGACTTGCGGCCGAAATACGTTCCGTCCATTACGGACGTAACATGCTCGTGTGAACCCAGCCTTAGGGTATGTTCACATGCCCTATTTACGGACGTTATTCAGGCATTTTACGCAAAAATGGCTCCAAACCGTCTGCAAACATCTGCCTATTTAATACAATGGGTCTTACGGTGTTCTGTGAAAACGGGCTTTTTTTTTACGCGCCGCTGTCAAAAGACGGCACGTAAAAAGACGCCCGCCTCAAAGAAGTGCATGTCACTTCTTGGGACATAATTGGAGCCATTTTTCATTGACTCCAGTAAAAACCAACTCCAATTACGTCCGTAAAAGACGCCGCAAAAAACGCGTGCACTTGTCAAAACGTCTGAAATTCAGGAGCTGCTTTCACCAGAAAACAGCTCCGTAATTTCAGACGTAATTGGCGTTGCCGTGTGAACATACCCTTAATCTGCTAGAGGAGACACTCTTTCTAACTGCTCTCCCCTCTGGCCAAGAGATGAGGACCCTAAACATAGTATAAGGTACAGTATGCCCGGGCACCTTAATGCGTTGCAATTCCGTTTGATTGCTGTCTTTTTATTTGGAAGTTTAAGATCAAGCATGCTTTCTATGTGAACCTGAATGTGTATATAATTGTAGCACTTTGCTGCCACCTATTATAAAAACTGCATAGCTATTTTGCATAGTGCTGTATTATGTGTTCAAGACCTATGATCACATGATCAGATAGGCATGTCCTCAAGTTAGTTATATATAGCAGGAGTTTGGTGCCAGAGGTGAGGGGTCAGGAGTGTGCACCCCTATTATGGAGATGGGCTATTGGGGTTCTTTTGGATCGACTGAGGCAGCAGGAGAGTGTATCCCTCTGAGAGAGGCTGCTGTTCAGAGAATCCTGCATCTGAGAACTGCTGATGATGTAAGACTGTGAGCAGCAGAGGTGAGCGGGGCAGTAGGAATGCCTGCTACTCCAGAGGCACCAGGATGAACGGTAGAGGCTGCTACCCAGCGCACTATGTTATGGAGCAGCTAATTATGTAGGTGTTTCTGCCATGGTGCATGTGGCCTTTGCTAATGAGGGTCATCCAAGTCAGTGTTGGACAATATGTTGGCATAATATGGATCAGTTCTAAACTGTGAGCAAATGGACACTGGCACGGAGATTGCTGGTTGAAGTGCGGCAACCTTGGACTTAACCACCAGAGACTGCGGCCAAATGTGTTATATAGTATGTATATAGTAAGCCTTTTAGTAGTTAACTGTTGAAATGCTCTATTATGTGTAAATGTGATATTACTAGGGTGATTGTAGGGAATGGTGGTTCTCCTTTAATTGATTAGTGTTTAGTCACGTGCCGATTTTGGATGGTGATGGGAGATACAAACCCGGGTGTCATGCTTAGACTGGGGAGTGACATATGCACTGGACCAGAAGCTGCGTGAGAATGTAACAGGGGAGTTAAGTGGGGAATAAAAATGGATAATCAGTTCCCGGAAGGGAGGGAACCACTGACTAGTTGTGGTGTTGACTGTAGATGGGAATGTCTGAGGAAGGGACACAAGGAGCCTAGTGTTGCTGCCAGTTGGTGCAGGCACCAAAGCAGGCTGTGAATAGACTGGAACTGGAGAGACACCTTGAGCCTGATAGCGGGCCCCATCTGAATACCCATAGTTTCTTTTACCCCTGTATCAGGGAAGATAATATGAACAGTGAGAGAATAATGAAGTAGAACCGCTGTTGCCACCTCTACTACCCTTGTATCATAGTTGTTCAAAGATTGGTGCTAGGTTTTGTAACGTTCAAGTACTGTGCCTCTCATCTGTGCAAGAAGTGATTTAACTCCAGTATGGCCAGTACCTCCTACCAGTGGCGTAGCTATAGGGGTTGCAGCGGTCGCAATTGCGACCTAGTCTCGAAGGCAGGGGGGGTCTCAGCCTCCCGCATCACGTCTATTCAAAGTTACTATAGTAACTGGGGCCTATATAATAAACTACACGGGCCCCTGATACTATAGTAACAGTGTTATGAGGTGATCTGTTTCTAATAGGCTTGCTAAAACGTATATGTTTACAAATATTGTGGCAAAAAAGTAACTACTATATAAATGGGAGTAAGATGTATCCCATGAGGCCCTGAGGAAGTGTGACCACGTGAAACGGCCATAGGCCAAGGAATCATTGTCCTCCTGTACAATACGCAGGCATGAATTAAATAAAGCAGCTTTAATAGGATTGGTGAGTGGCGCTTATATTCATTTTTACATTCAAGTTTTGTGGGACTTTATTTAAATGGCGTGCACCACCAAAAAGAGCTGTATTGTTATCTGAGTTAACCCTGTGAGTGGAAAGCTGCTGGAGTGGAGCAGTGCCGGTGCAGTGTTTCTTTGGAGCAGAGACTATAGAAACATTATTCTTACCCTCCTCGTTTCCAAGCGCAGCGCTGCTCTGGACGTCTTTCAGCGCCATCATGTCATGACGCTATGTCGTGATGCTGAATGACTTCAGGAACTGCGCTGCAGCCGGAGCCAAAGAGTAGGGTACGTATTAGATTGCTGTCTACTGTGTCCCTCTATCTAAGCCTACCATGTGGTAGTCTTACATACAGGGCGCAGCAAACAATATCACACATGGACCCTGTATCTAAGCCTACCATGTGGTAGGCTTAGATACTGGGTCCAACAGACATTATCACACATGGAACCTGTATCTAAGCCTACAATGTGGTAGGCTTAGATACAGGGCCCAGCAGGCAGGTTCACACATGGGCCATGTATCTAAACCTACCATGTGTACCAAGGGTTAGTGATGGCATCAATGGTGGTCTAAAAAAGTGCAGTGGAGGTGTTGACTACGTGTACTAATTGTAACGTCTATGGCCGCGGTCCGTCGTTCTGACTTACCCCTCGACGGCCGCGGCAATGGACATGTGAGTTCCCTGCAGTGCCGTCCCCCTGTGAGGCGCCGGCACTCACTTCCTGGTATCGAGACTGTCTCCCGGAGGGCGTGCACGCGCTTGCATGGTTTTAAAGAGCCAGTGCGCGCATCATTGCAGGAAGTCTGCAATCAAGCCCAGAATGCTACTGGACTTTAAAAAGGGCTCTGCCCTCTTGTTCTTTGCCTAAGCGTTGTTCGTTACCCAAAGTTTGTCTTGCAAATGGCCTCCTAGTGTCTTCCAGTTCCCAAGTGTTCCCTGTTCCTGTATCCTGTATCCTGTATCCCATGCTATCCTACTCTAGTGCCGTGCTGAGCTGTTGTCGTGTTGTGCTGTAGTCCACGCCTGTTCTGCTACTCCATACCTGACATCTACCTGCTGCCTGGTCCCAGCCTTGCCTGCCTTGCTACTGTCCGAGTTGCCACAGGTACCCATTCTGGACTATAGACTCTGTACTATATCTGTTTGGCCAGCTGCCATCCCGCAACGCAGTATGGCCCAGTGGGTCCACACCCCGCATCGGGTGTGAGGGATCTGTCAGGCACAACTTCTGTGGATACTCCCATAGGTAATCAGTCTGCACCTGAGTCTATGTCTCTGAGACTGACTCCATCTTCCACCACTCAGGATGGCAGGCTTAGGAGTGGGAGAGCCTATCGCAGCCTGGCCAGACGGAGCTAGCTCCCGCCCTCTGTCTATTTATACCTGCCTTTCCTGTTCCTCCTTTGCTTGTGATTCTTCTCGTGTGGTTTCCTGGCCCTGCTACAGCTTCTATCTATTTGATCCTGCTCCATACTGACCCTGGCTTTCTGTCTACTCTCCTGCTCTGCGTTTGGTACCTCGTGCACTCCTGGTTTGACTCGGCTTGTTCACCACTCTTGTTGCTCACGGTGTTGCCGTGGGCAACTGCCCCTTTCCCTTTGCTTTGTGTTCCCTTGTCTGTTTGTCTCGTGCACTTACTGAGCGTAGGGACCGCCGCCCAGTTGTACCCCGTTGCCTAGGGCGGGTCGTTGCAAGTAGGCAGGGACAGAGTGGCGGGTAGATTAGGGCTCACTTGTCCGTTTCTCTACCCCCGTCATTACATAATCACAAGCCCGTATACCTAGTCTTCCCTGCTCCCTGACACTACTATGGACCCCCTTGAGACCCTGGCCCAGCAAATGCAGGGTCTCTCCCTACAGGTCCAGGCCCTGGCTCAGAGGGTCAACCAGCCTGACGCTACCATGGTAGTGCCCCTCACCTCACCTCTTGAACCCCACCTCAAGTTGCCTGACCGGTTCTCAGGGGACCGGAGGACTTTTCTCTCCTTTCGGGAGAGTTGTAGGCTCTACTTTCGCTTAAAGCCTCATTCCTCAGGTTCTGAGAGCCAGCGGGTGGGTATAATTATGTCCCGGCTCCAGGAAGGGCCCCAAGAGTGGGCCTTCTCCTTGGCTCCTGACGCCCCTGAACTTTCCTCCGTTGATCGTTTTTTTTCTGCTCTCGGACTCATTTATGACGAGACTGACAGGACTGCCTTTGCCGAGAGTCAGCTGGTGACCTTACGTCAGGGTAAGAGACCTGTTGAGGAGTATTGTTCTGACTTTAGGAAGTGGTGCGTAGCTTCTCGGTGGAATGACCCTGCATTAAGGTGCCAGTTTAGGTTGGGTCTGTCGAACGCCCTGAAAGACCTGCTAGTTAGTCATCCCTCTTTAAACGCTGCTCCCCGTCCTTGGCTCCCTCGAGGAAACCTCCTGTTCCCGTTCTCACCCCTGACGGGGTGGAGTTCGAGGTGGCCAAGATTGTGGGCAGCAAGATGGTCCAAGGCTCCCTCCAGTATCTGGTCCATTGGAGAGGATACGGGCCTGAGGAGAGGACTTGGGTACCCGCTCGGGATGTTCACGCTGGGGTATTGGTCAGGAAGTTCCACCTTCGTTTCCCCAATAAACCAGGTCCACTTAGAAGGGGTCCGGTGGCCCCTCATGGAAGGGGGGGGGTACTGTGAGGGATCTGCCAGGCACAACTTCTGTCGATAATCCCATAGGTAATCAGTCTGCACCTGAGTCTATGTCTCTGAGACTGACTCCATCTTCCACCACTCAGGATGGCAGGCTTAGGAGTGGGAGAGCCTATCGCAGCCTGGCCAGACGGAGCTAGCTCCCGCCCTCTGTCTATTTATACCTGCCTTTCCTGTTCCTCCTTTGCTTGTGATTCTTCTCGTGTGGTTTCCTGACCCAGCTACAGCTTCTATCTATTTGATCCTGCTCCATACTGACCCTGGCTTTCTGTCTACTCTCCTGCTGTGCGTTTGGTACCTCGTGCACTCCTGGTTTGACTCGGCTCGTTCACCACTCTTGTTGCTCACGGTGTTGTCGTGGGCAACTGCCCCTTTCCCTTTGCTTTGTGTTCCCTTGTCTGTTTGTCTCGTGCACTTACTGAGCGTAGGGACCGCCGCCCAGTTGTACCCCGTCGCCTAGGGCGGGTCGTTGCAAGTAGGCAGGGACAGAGTGGCGGGTAGATTAGGGCTCACTTGTCCATTTCCCTACCCCCGTCATTACATCGGGACAGGAATAATGTGAGACACCTTCTTGCAACTCAACTTGTGACTGTAGATTACTCAGACACACAGATGTTTCATCATCATCATCCAATAGCCAATCACAGGGCAGCTCAAACAATCATGGAGACTCTGTGATTGGCTGGATTGGATAGTGCCATCTGTGTAGTATACGAGAGTCTCATGGACAGTTTGAGAAGGGGGAGGGGTCAAACAGGCTGCACAGGCTATATGTCTGCTAACTGGAATATAGGTTTTAGGTATGAAAATGCAGAAAACATCTGATACTAAATTTTAGATGTTAAATACAATAGGTTATAAAAAAAAAATGTGGTATATGGCGTTGAGCTTGGGTAAATGCAAGAAAGAAATAACATGTTCATTATTATATTTTTTTTACACCACAATATGAAAACAATTAATTGAAATCCAGCAAAAATCAGTGGTGCATTTTAATGGTGCAGCTAGCAGTACTAATTACATGTATCTGATATTTATAATTATATAATTTAAATATTTTGTCAATGTAACAAATCCTCAGTGTGTACTGAACTCATACTGTCATATGCTGTAGTAATCATTAAAAAGCAACTGCAGTCATTTTCTCCTGCAACCTTAGATACATATTCTTCTCCATAGGGTGCAATATCATAGTAGTTCAAGAGGATCTGTCACTAGTTTAGTAATGCCCTATCTCCTAACTAATCTAATAGGGTCTGTCACACTGATAATGCTAGTGAAAATTGTCTCCCAAAACGTTTATTATTTTAATAGTTATGACCTTTTTCTAAATATGCAAATGAGCCTATACTTGACAAATGGGCGTCAACACCAGTAATTCTCCTGTGGTGGAGCTGCCTCACAGCCTCTGACAATGTCCTATCAGCATGAAGCTGCTTCACACAGTGTGAGAGACTGAGGCTGGAGGGAAGGGGGATCACTTCAAACAGCCAAATTTCGGGCAGTGGACCACCTAGAACAGCGCTTCCAGTGTCACATGAAAGATGAGATTTTAGTCTTTCATATAACACCAGGATAGTGACACCACGTAGTTCTAGCTGTGACACAACCGGAGATATCGCCAGTTGAATACACAATCGGGAATGGAAGATGTATACTATAAGGTTCAGGCTATGTTGCTGGGCAGGGAAGGGAGAGAAGCTGCATGCTGATTGGACAGCGTCATACAGAAAACATTACACCGCCCAGAGTGAAAAGAAAAAGTCACCTCCCATTTGGCAAGTATAGCCAAATTAGAATATTTAGAAAAATGCTCATCACACTAGTTATCAGCATCATAGCGCCTATTAGATTAGTTAGGAGATAGGGAATTGATAAACTGGTGTCAGATTCTCTTTAAATCTGGTGCAATAAGGATATTTAACTTTGTTTGAATGGCCTTTCAAAATGACAGCCAGTGACAAGAAGTACCAGGCAAAGAACATTTTACATTTTCTTCCCCTCTCTTTTTATGCTGTGTTCTCATGTTGTGATCACATTCTGTTTTTGCTCGAATTTTTCGCAAATTACAGCAAAAATGCAGAGGTTTGGCAAAAAACACAACACAATTAGCAATTTGACGACAACCTCTAAACATAGCCTTAAGAGGCCATATACAGTGTATTGCTCAGCAGGTGGAGAAAATGAGAACAGAAAAAACTTTCTTTGAAGGAAATAAACACATGGCGGAGATGGTAAAAAGTTGCATCATTACTACCACACTACAAAAATCGACACCACAAAAGAAAAATATATATACACAGTCTTGTCACATTATTATGACCACCAACAAATATCCAGAGTAACCGCTGTGTGCAGCACGGGCAGCAGCTAAACGGGCTGGGAGTGACTCAATAAGATGCTGTTAGGTTATCTCAGGTATCTGGAGCCATGCTGACTGCAGAGCATCCCACATTTGCTGGAGGGTGCGTGGGGGAGGATCCATAGAGTGAACAAGAAGATCGAGGTGCTCCCACAGATGCTCAATTAGGTTAAAGTCTGATGAATTAGGGAGCCAGGGAACTACTTGGAAGTCTTGGTCGTGCTCTTCCAACAACTGTCGAACATTTCTAGCTGTGTGACATGTCGCATTGTCTTGTTGGAAGATTACATCAGGGAAGACAAACTGCATGTATGGGTGGACGTGATCTGCAACGATGGATTCATACCCAAATCGGTTCAGAGTGCCGTCCACATGGATGAGTGGGCCCAGGGAATGCCATGAAAAAAATCCCCAGACTATAACGCTGCTGCCTCCAGCTTGTGTTCTTCCAACAATGGTTGCAGAGTGTTTATTCTCTGATGTTTCTCATCTGACATGCCAACGTCCATCCGTTTGATGAAGCAGAAAACGCGACTCATCGGAGAAGGCAACACTTTGCCAATCATCGGTGGTCCAATTCCGTTACTACCGTGTAAATTGAAGCCTTTTTTTCCGATGTACCTTTGTTAGCATAGGAGCAGTGACCATCCGTCTGCCTCGGAGCCTCATATGCAGGAAGGTTCGCTGAACTGTTGTTTTAGACACGTCTGGTAGTCCTCTGTTTGGTTTTCACGATGAGCTGCCCCACTGTAGCGTGTCGTTCGGCCCTCGCGCACCTTCGTAGCCGACGTTCACCTCTCACTTCAATGGCACGTGGTGTTCCGCAGTTTCCACGTCGGTTATTCCCAATGGAGCCATTTGTCCACTCACGATACACTTTCACCACTGCAGAACGCGAACAGTTCACAAACTGCGCTGCTAAGAAATAGTTCCCCCCTTGGCATGAAAACCAATAATCATCCCTTTTTGCAACTCTGATAAATCACCCCTTTAACCCATGGCAACAACGAGTGATATGTGTTCAGACAGCCTATCGCACACCTTATATACCCACCAAGCCAGCCCACGACACATCACATCCTTCATGGGCTACGCTCTGCCGACGTCGAAAGTAGGAGGTGGTCAAAATAATGTTACTCGACTGTGTATATGAACATGAGCTTTTGGTGTAATTTTGCTGTAAATTTTCCTTTTTTATTATAGCCATGCCAATTATTTTTTATGGTGACTGTGGTAATGGCAAATTTTTTTTCCATGCCATAACTGCAGTGTGTGAATGTACCCTTAAAGATTCATCCTGTGACACAATTCGAATAAAATTCGAAAATAAATTGACCGGCGGCTGCCTCATTTTCTGTAGGACCCAGGACCTGACCACTCGATTTTATGAACCTTTTATATTTAGCATCCTTGTTAAGTACTCTTGTAGTACTTTGTTGTGCTATTTATATACCCCGTATGCATACGCTTTTTTCCACAGATGTTCATAGCCTTAATTCTCAACTGGAATAAACTCTGTGAAACATAAGAAAAAAATCTGAAAAAAAAATATGTATTGTTTCCTATTTAATTGCTGAATGGCATTGATATTAATCCTCCCCAAAAAGTTTTTGACAAATTATTTTCTGCTCTCCCAGGACAGGAACCGAGATAGTTTGGCAGATTGTATTATCTGTGATTTCACATACTACTTTAGGTACACATGGGGGGAATTTATTATACAGTCTACTCCAGTTTGCCAGCACAAAGTAGAATAAGCGCAATTGCTGCAAAAAAAAATCAGAATTTGCACAAAAAAATTCAACTATTGTGGCATTTGCACTCTACATGCACCAAATTTACTATCATTTACATCATAAACTGGCGTGAATTATAGGAGAAATCTAAGCCAGCTCATAGCTGGCGTAGATTTCATTTTCAGATGCACGGAAGGCCAGAGATGCGTCTAATTTAATAAGAGGCAATCTTCAAATTAAGACTGGTGTATGAAACAATAATGAATAAATCTCCCCCATGATGTATTATCCTAAAGAGATTGTCCAGGATTAGAAAAAAGGGTCTGCTTCTTTATCCATAACAGCGCCACTCTTGTCCATTGACTGTGTCTGGTATTGCAGCTTAGCCTGTTCAAGCATAGAGTTAAACCAGTGTTCTATCAAAGAGTTAAATTAGCGACTGATTCACAAGAGTAATCTGATATCTGGATATGATTTACATTAGTGCAGTTCTTATTAAAAGCGTTGACATAAAATTAGAATTTCTCTGCATAAGGTATGGTTTTCGGTTGAGCTGATAATTGTGATACTAAATGTTGATTTCTTGTAGGATGTGTGTGTTTTTTCTCTAAAATGTCATCGACAGTCAAAATGAATAGTTTGTAATGTCAGTAAATGGATATTATTTCATCTGCACGTGGCTCGGATTTGCATGCACTAACATGCATAGATAAATAATGCATAACTGTTATTCACATCATAATAATGTAAGTGTTATGTGTTTGCTCCTGCGATGGCTCCCTACTGTTTTCTGAATGCCATACCCATTAGGATCCTGTTTGTATGCAAATTATTGTTATTTATATCCTCCTGCCCTCCATCCTTCTTCTAAGTTGACATTCTTTGTCGTTCCCCAGTCTTCAGATGGAATCCTTTGCTTTTCCTGTATGAGTCCCCATAGAACTATTTCACATGTCTGTAGTAATTATACAATAGGATACAATCATCACAACCTTCCTTTGGGAGTAATCTGTTTACTTGTGCGTAGCTTTAATCGCAGTAACTCGGTGTGCCTTTTCCACCTCATTACCAGATAAACACAATATACTGGAGAAAGTTGTTAAGTTCATCTTATTTTTCTCCTCTGAATCAAGCTGAAGATACTTGGAGTCATTCAGCGTTTCTCCAGCAGATGTTAGTGGTTAAATGGATAACTGGTCAATGTAAAAAAGGCCACTTTACATGGTATCAATAGTGATTCTCATAACAACCTGGAAATTAATAGTTGAATGCAGAAAAGTTTAGGAATCCAGCTTTGTTTTAAAGAGGCTCTGTCACCACATTATAAGTGGCCTATCTTGTACATGATGTGATCGGCGCTGTAATGTAGATTACAGCAGTGTTTTTTTATATAGAAAAACGATCATTTTTTACGGAATTATGATCTATTTTAGCTTTATGCTAATGAGTTTCTCAATGGACAACGGAGCGTGTTTTACTTTTTGACCAAGTGGGCGTTGTAAAGAGGAGTGTATGACGCTGACCAATCAGCGACCAATCAGTGTCATGCACTTCTCCCCATTCATTTACACAGCAGATAGCGATATAGCTATATCGCTATGTGCAGCCTCATACACAAACACTAACATTACTGCAGTGTCCTGACAATGAATATACATTACCTCCAGTCAGGCCGGGATGTGTAGTCAGAATCCTGACCACTTCTGTAGCGTCTCTGTAGGGAGGGGGTGCATCCTACCCTCAGAGAAAAAAGGACAGGGAGGCTGAAGCTCAAGCCAGAAAATTGTTCCGTGCAAACAAGGACCAAGCCAGCATCACAGCAAACTGCACTGTACGGTTCCAATATTCTTGTGTGCCCTGAAACTCTACCCAGAAGAACCAAGTTTTGTAATAAAAAGTTGTACATTTATTGTTCCACTTCTGTATTATCCAGCTTTGACACCCAGAAAGAAATAGCCAGGCCAAGTGTGATATTTTATTTAATAGCAATATTATTCCATCTTTTATAGGTGAAGATACTGAAATATTAGCACAGACTGGGCTAAAAAGCTAGGTAAAGTGCGGTCA
Source organism: Rhinoderma darwinii (assembly GCF_050947455.1). Taxonomy (NCBI): domain Eukaryota; kingdom Metazoa; phylum Chordata; class Amphibia; order Anura; family Rhinodermatidae; genus Rhinoderma; species Rhinoderma darwinii. The sequence goes on along the minus strand of NC_134696.1, from coordinate 56,376,137 downwards.
TAACCAGGTTGGGGTTAGGCTGCGTAAAAAGGTTGTTTTATCAGGATAGGAGGGAGCAGTTAGGATGGACAAATAGGTGGGTTTGACAAGAGGTGATTACTCCACTGTATGGTAATTCTAAGTAGAGATCATTAGTTTCAGTCCGAATCGGCATCCAATTCGATCTGGATGAATTTGCCATGACTCGCAAGTTCCCCTATTGTCCTTACCCTCCAATGTCTTCTAGGTCTTCTGTATCCAACTTCTTACAAGCTTTTCCATGTCAAGCAGCATTAGTAATGTCATGCACCTATAATCCTCATGATTGGTTGTGTTGAAGGGAGGGATAAAAGCAATGCATTTAGGGAAGGCTGCCTCAAAGGTATTATGGGGTTGCCCACCTGAGGTCATGTGATCCTTTTTCGAATCTGTAAAATGGCATCTGGCGCTCACTGACAGCTGACATTTTGCCACGGAATCCAAACAAATTCAATTTGTGTAGAAAGATTTACTCTCTAATCCTAAGTAAAATATGGAGATTTTATAGGTTACACTAAAACGGCTGAAAATATGTATATGGTTGGAAGACCCTTGGAAGCGAGTTATAGCATTGTTTAATATTTGGTTTAATAAATAATCCCTGGTTATGCCACTGCAGCTGCTTAAAAGCAACTTGACACGTTGAACATTCTGCCCTGCGTGAAGCATGTTTTAGAGCAGGAGCAGACTGATATATAATTTTGTGAAAAAAGATTTAGGATAAACTTTAATTTATTCTATTAAATCCCTGTTCACTGTGGGCTAAAGAGTCCAGTGGGCAGTTTCAACCATTGATTTTAGAGCCTTCCCTGTATGAGTGGATACAGAAATAAGACCGCACACTGGAATCTGAAGCCCACAGTGAGCAGGGATTTATATCAATAAATTACAGGTTATCTTGTATCATTTCTCATATTTCTTGTGTTTTCTCTTAACATTATATCTTACGGGTTTGTGTTAACAAAAAATACAATTGAATAAATCTGTGATCATCCACCTTTTAATAAAGATTGTTTCCAATGTGTCTTTGTTTTGCCCTCTTCACACTATGTCTGTGATGTACATTTAGCACGCACACCAGGAAAGCTCCCTGCGTACACGCTATGTGTTGATAGGGCTCTAATAGCCGGACGGAGACGATAAGAGTGTCCTTTTGGCCTCTGTCACGCTGGCATATGTCGGTATATCATTCTTTGAAATAGAATAGTAGACTACTAAATTTCAGACAAAGCTGTCCTGCAAAAAAAAGTATACTGACGTTATTTGTTTTTTTTTTTAACATTGGAGTCTATGGTTGATGTATGCTACTCGATGGCTTTTCAACAGCTTTTCATGATGTATACATTAAATGGATGCCTTAAAAGCCTACAGGTGATGGATAGAGATGAGCAAATTATTTCTTACCAAATTGAACTTGGTCCGATTTTACAAAAAGTTTTACAAATTAGAAAAAACAAGAGGGGAGAAGAAGAGTTAATTTTTTTTTACCATACTCACCTGGTCTCCTGTATTAATGCGTACCTGCAGGCCTCCTGAGATGACGTTGTTTTTCCCCATGTGACGGCTGCAGCCAATCACAGGTTTCACAGGTCACATGGGACCAAACTAAGTAATCTCAGGAGGCCGGCAGGCACGCTTTGCTACGGGAGACCAGAGAATGTGGCTATGGTATTTTATTTTATGGGTGGATTCACAACAGCCTGGTTTGCCCTTTTTAACTCTGATGTCTTCTAGGACTGCATCCAACTTGGGTACAGTCCTAGAAAACATAAGAGAAACAGGGGCACTTGTGATTTGCAGAAAATTTATTGGGACCAAATCGAATTTGACAGCCGATTAGATAGAATTGGACAGCTGATTCTATAAAATTGGACAGCTGATTTGACAGAATCGGCACCGAAATGCATTTCGGAAAATTTGCTCAACTCTAGTGATGGATATCTGTCATGGATTCCTAACATCACATCTTAAAATGGTAACCGTTTAACATATACGTCATGAAAAGAGTTTTGAGAGTTTATGATGTATAGGGCAAACGTACCCTATAATAGTCTATGAGTAATGGATGTCACTTATTAGGTGGTTGGTTAGGCAGTGCCCTAGTTCGGCTTTTGTCATGTCATTTGTAAGTCACCCACTGCAACACTAAGCATGGTAGGTTTGCATTACCTACTGTAGCTATATTAAAAGCATTATTGCGCATATTTTCAATAATCCAGACCATAAGCGGTAAGACTAAGTGACCATTCAGCCTCTGTTAATTCATTTAAAATGTAGATTTCTGGTGTTATGCTGACTTGGCACTTGACCAACAAGGAGCAATATCATGAACCACTTGGGGATAAGAATAAGGCCTCACGCACATGGCAGTTGTGTGCACGGGGTCTGTATGACCAAGACAAAATGAACTTTTTCTAAAAGTTTCCTAGACTTTTCACACGATACATGCTAATGCCATGTTGGTTACATAGAAGTGATGTGCTATATTTCACTTGCTAGCTAGATGTAGAACTACTTTACTAACAGACAAAAACCTAGCAGCAAATGACTGGAGCAAGAGATTTGAATGCAGCCCAGGATTGTTGTCAGTCTTTGCTATTACAGATTTAATACAGTTTGTCATAGCTTGTCTCTGAGCATAGAGGTTGAAAGGTGAATTTAATATCCCTGTGTTCTCTCGCAACCTCTATTTCCCTATAGGTTTATCTTCCAGTGGTTGAAACAATTATATCTGTTCTGTTGAGATGCAGTATTTTACTTACTGTAAGTCAGATTTATGTATTAACTTTATCTTTTTACTTGAGCATAACATTTCAGTGAAAGTTTATCAGTAAATTTTAGCATAAAAGTTATGTTTTTATACTTATTTAGTTTGGGGCTAATATATTATAGCGACTGTTACTTACAATGGAGTTTAAAGAAAATCAAAGCACACTTAGAAATTCTTTAACCCGTTAGTGACCGTCCATTAGTGTTTTTTACAGCAGCCGCTAACGGGCTTTATTCTGATGCAGTAGCCTTTTTACGGCACTGCATCGGAATAAATAAACAGCGCCGGGAGCAGTTAAATCTCCCAGCTCTCAGCTACCGGAATGCAGGAGGAGGACTTGGGTACCTGCCCGGGATGTTCACGCTGGGGTATTGCTCAGGAGGTTCCATCTTCGGTTCCCCAATAAGCCAGGTCCACCTAGGAAGGGTCCAGTGGCCCCTCATAAAAGGGGGGGTACTGTAAAGGATCTGCCAGACACAGCTTCTGTGTCGACGCCTGTGGTTAATCAGTCTGCATCTGCTCCTAGGTCTGTTAGAGTGACTCGATCTGGTAGGCTGAGGAGTGGGAGAACCTATCACAGCCTGGCCAGACGGTTCTAGCTCCCGCCCTCGGTCTATGTATACCTTCATTTGCTTCTTGTCTTTGCCTGTGATTCTCTCTTGTTTCCTGGCTCTGCTGTTCCAGCTATTACTGTTGACCTCAGCTTCATTTTGACCCTGGCTTTACTTACTACGCTCCTGCTCTGCGTTTGGTAACTCGTACACTCCTGGTTTGATTCGGCTCGTTCACTACTCTTGTTGCCCACGGTGTTGCAGTGGGCAACTGCCCCATTTCCCTTAGCTTCTGTGCACCCTTGTCTGTTTGTCTTTCGTGCACGTATTGAGCGTAGGGACCATCGCCCAGTTGTATGCCGTCGCCTAGGATGGGTCATGCAAGTAGGCAGGGACTGAGTGGCGGGTAGATTAGGGCTCACCTGTCTGTCTCCTTACCCCGTCATTACACAAGTAATACACTGCAATACTGAAGTATTGCAGTGTATTATAAAAGCAATCAGATGATCGCATAGTGAAGTACACTTAGTGGGACTACTAAAAAAGTTAAAAAAGTTTAATAAAGTTAATAAAAAAATAAGAATCCAAAGTTAAAAATATGAACCCACTTTTTCCAATTAAAAATTGCTTTATTATAAAAAAAAAAAAAAAAAAGGAAAAAAGTTACACATGTTCGGTATTGCCGCGTCCGTAACAACCCCAACTATAAAGTTAATACATTCTTTAACCTGCTCATTGAACGTCGTCAAAAATAAAATAAAAAACAATGCAAGAATTGCTGTTTTCTGTGAATCCTGCCTTAAAAGAAGTGATCAAAAAGTTGCATGTACTTCAAAATGGTACCAATAAAAACTACAAGTCGTCCCACAAAAAAAGCCCTCATACAATTGCATTGACAGAAAAATAAAAAAAGTTATGGCTCTTCAAATATGGAGACACAAAAACAAATAATTTTGAAAAAAAAGTGTTTTTACTGTGTAACAGTAGTAAAACATACAACATCTATATAAATTTGGTATTGTTGCAATCGTAACAACCCGCTGAATAAAGTTATTGTGTTATTTATACCACACGGTAAACGGCGTAAATTTAGGACACAAAAGTGTGGTGAAATTGCTGTTTTTTCTATCTCCCCAAAAAAAGTTAATAAGTTAATCAATAAATTATATGTACCCCTAAAACATAAAAAAATTCTTGGTCATTAAGGCCTAAAATAGGCTGGTCACTAAGGGGTTAAATTTTGTTTTGTTGGAATCTAGTTGTCACGGCTCTATGCTATAAAAGCCATATTAATCTATGTAATGGCCTAATTTACCAAAATTAGAATTAACTCTATGGACACATGTTTAACATTTTAAAAGAATATTCCCATCTAAGAATATTAAGGCATATCTATAGTATATAAGATAACATTTTGATTGGTGGGGGTCTCACCTTTGTGTCCCCTGCCGATCCTGAGAACAAAGGGATAGAGGCCTCTTCGGCATTTCTATTGCATATTGGCGCTCTAGGCCACCCACAGGGAAGTGGAACGCATCTCCATTTGAGTGAATACGGCTGTGTAGCTCCCTGTACAGAGCGGATGGTCGGTGAGCATTGCTGTGCAGGTAAATATATGTGAGACTATGACAGTGGGTAGAAATATATAATATATGAATATTTTAATTTACAGTGATCTGTTTCTTCAACTCTTCCCATATTTATATGTACACAGTCTATATACATTATAAGATATTCAGCTGTCAAGGAGAAACTATCTACAGGGTGGGCCATTTATATGGATACACCTAAATAAAATGGGAATGGTTGGTGATATTAACTTCCTGTTTGTGGCACATTAGTATATGGGAGGGGGGAAAATTTTCAAGCTGGATGTTGACCATGGCGGCCATTTTGAAGTCGGCCATTTTGTATCCAACTTTAGTTTTTTCAATGGGAAGAGGGTCATGTGACACATCAAACTTGTCGAGAATTTCACAAGAAAAACAATGGTGTGCTTGGTTTTAACGTTACTTTATTCTTTCATGAGTTATTTACAAGTTTCTGACCACTTATAAAATGTGTTCAAAGTGCTGCCCATTGTGTTGGATTGTCAATGCAACCCTCTTCTCCCACTCTGAACACACTGATAGCAACACCGCAGAAGAAATGCTAGCACAGGCTTCCAGTATCCGTAGTTTCAGTTGCTGCACATCTCGTATCTTCACAGCATAGACAATTGCCTTCAGATGACCCCAAAGATAAAAGTCTAAGGGGGTCAGATCGGGAGGCATTTATTCTGCGGTGTTGCTATCAGTGTGTGAAGAGTGGGAGAAGAGGGTTGCATTGACAATCCAACACAATGGGCAGCACTTTGAACACATTTTATAAGTGGTCAGAAACTTGTAAATAACTCATGAAAGAATAAAGTAACGTTAAAACCAAGCACACCATTGTTTTTCTTGTGAAATTCTCGACAAGTTTGATGTGTCACATGACCCTCTTCCCATTGAAAAAACAAAAGTTGGATACAAAATGGCCAACTTAAAAATGGCCGCCATGGTCAACACCCAGCTTGAAAAGTTTCCCCCCTCCCATATACTAATGTGCCACAAACAGGAAGTTAATATCACCAACCATTCCCATTTTATTTAGGTGTATCCATATAAATGGCCCACCCTGTATATCAATTTCTTAGAATTAGGTCAACCTGATTTAGCATCTATTAAAATAGAGAATACGTTACGAACTATATCCTTTTTTTTTTATTTCTTGGGCATTTGGACAGCCTCATAATAGAGATGTGTCTAATTGATCATAGTTCATGATGGATAATTGTGTAAACTTATTAAGAAGCAAAAGAACCTTGTAATTAAAATTCTGTTATGGCCAAACATAAAACATAGCCCATCACTTAGATGGATTTTGACCCAACTTTTGACAGCATTATTTATGTTTTTATCCACGTTGAGCTCTCCAGGGAAATTATTTCTTATACTCGATTCATCTGCTGAAGCCTACTTTCTTCTTAAAGAGAACTTCTTAGAAAGTATGTTCATTTTTAGTCTGTAATTCTTTTACTTTTTCTAAAACAGTAAGGGAAGGGTTGATACAGAGAAGGGTGGGAAAACCCCTATACGGCATGGTCCAGTTTGCTCTAAAAGGGAAATAGTTCCTTCCTTTCTCCCGATCAGACTGTATCAAGTATTTTAAAAACCCTTTTTAAAGCAATCTGCTTAGGCCAGTTCCTGGGCAAAATTTCACAGCCCTGAGAAAAGAACTGGAGATTGAACATTTTTTACCTCCAGTAGGAGAGTGTCACTTGTATTTTTGGTGACGTCAGAATAATCATCTGTTTACAGTAGTTTTTACAAATAACATGTATATACTTCTGCATGTCAGTCATATTCTTCTTCAAACTGCCACTGTCTCAAGATAGTGGCATTTATAAAAACCCAGCTGTACCCAGAACTCAGTCTCCTAAAAGCTATGTACAACCTGCACTACTGGAGGAGATCCTTGTCAATCAGCAAATCTTCTCCAATGAGTTGGTGCCACCATTTGAAGTTAGGACAATGTAGATAAAATCGTGGAGGTCCTCGATTTTACCTACATGATCCTGAAGGCCTTATGGTCCCATGGATCTATGATCTATTGGATGCATTTGTGGATGGCTGCACCCCTGAGGATTATTCATTCCTAAACTGTTTTTGGTTGTTGTGTCCCACACAACCACTATAGGTGATCACATCTCTTATTGTTTTTTCCTACCCCTACACTCTGTACAAACGTAATGTCCGATGTGGCGCTCTGCCTCTCTTGCTATTTCTTAGATACTTATTGAAGTTAGGCCACTGACAGAACTCTTCACCGGTACTTTCTTTTCAGCCGAATGAGTGGTCAGCTTACAGAAACCCTGAACTCTGGTTCCTGTTTGGAATCTTATACATGCAGTACAGTACAATGCCCCCATAGCTGACACAGATGCCCCCATACAGTTTAATGCCCCTATAGATGCCCCCATACAGTATAATGCCCACTTAGCTGCCCCCACACAGTATAATTCCCCCTTAGCTGCCACCATACAGTATAATACCCCATATGGCCAGAGCATCGGCAACACTCTGGCTGGGGATTCTGCTCCAGGTGTAGCCCCTGACGTCACTTTCTGTATATGTGATGTCAGGGACTCCCCCTAGGAGCAGAATATAGTGCCCATGTAGATATGCTGAAGCAGGGAGCTGATGGTTTGCTTCAGCATTGGAATCAGATGTATCTGCGTCCCGAGAATGCAGATACAGTTGAAACTAGAACATACCACCGGCCGCCCAGGACTGCGGGACAACGTCCAGAATTCGGGATATTCTTGCTTGATCCGGTACGGTTGGGAAGTATGGGCCTAGGTTTAAAAAAAACTGAGCCAAAAACTGCATCAAAACTGTATGTGTGACCAAAGTCTTATACTTGTCCATCTTTTTGGATCCACTCCTGTGTTTGGCTTGAAAAAACTGCACCAAAAACGACATGTGTTATTCCAACCTAATGCAGTGTCCATTAGCACATGGGACTATTTTTTTCTGTTGAACTCATAAAAATTTTTAAAAAATGAAATGGGAATCTACACTAGGTGCATTTCACGATAGCTGTTAGATTTCTTTAGATTTTTCATACTGCAACAATTTTTGGTTAAATGTTCCTCTAAATTACAACTGACTTAGGCGTAACGCACACGACCTTAGTGATTTTGCGGTCCGCAAAACCATGGATCCATTCTCTTCATTTGCGGTCCATTTGTCTGCACAAAAAACTTCCATAGTGCAACCGTGTGTCATCAGTATTCACTGAAAAAGAAGGAAGGCTGGAACCCCCTGAGTAGGTCACATGATCCGCAAATACGGGCAGTAAAATGACATCTGAATTTTTGCTGCCCCCCAACGGGTCCGTGAACATCACAGTCGTGTTTATGGTGCCATATAAATAAATGTGTCCGTGTGCTATTCGCAAAATTGTGGATAGCAAAAGGACAAAAAAACATAGTCGTGTGCATTAAGCCTTACAGAAATTTTACATCAGCTTTCTTTAGAACTATGAGGGCATGACCAGACGTGGCGGAATTGCTCCGGAATTCCGCTGCGGACAGTCCGCTGAGGAAATCCGCAGCGTACACGTTTCTCCATTGCTTTCCACAGCTTTTTAGTAGGGTTCGTTTATACTTTGCGGACAATTCCGCTGCGAAGCATAGGCTGCGGTGCGGAATTTGATTTACGCAGCATACACTGACGGTTGTGGACGTGTAGCGGACTTGTTGCGGACTCATTGAGGAATTTCTCCATTGACTTCAATGGAGAGTCAAAATTCCGCAATGAAGTCCGCAGATGTTATGTGTGCTGCGGAGCGTATTGGTTTTACGAACATGACATTTCTTCATTTTGGCTGGACCAATGTATTTCTAGGTCTACAGCCAGACTGAGGAAGTCAATGGGGCTCCCGTAATTACGGGTGACTACGTGTGTGCACCCGTAATTACAGGTGACTACGTGTGTGCACCCGTAATTACGGGAGCGTTGCTAGGCGACATCAGTAAATAGTCACTGTCCAGGGTGCTGAAAGAGTTAAGTGATCGGCAGTAACTGTTTCAGCACCCTGGACAGTGACTTCCGATCACAATATACATCAACCTGTAAAAAAAATAGAAGTTCATACTTACCGAAAACTCCCTGCTTCTTACTCCAGTCCGGCCTCCCAGGATGACGTTTCAGTCCAAGTGACGGCTGCAACCAATCACAGGCTGCAGCGGTCACATGGACTGCCGCGTCATCCAGGGAGGTCGGGCTGGATGGCGAAAGAGGGACGCGTCACCAAGACAACGGCCGGGTAAGTATTAATTTCTTTTTACTTTTACTAGGGAAAGGGCTGTCCCTTCTCTCTATCCTGAACTGATTGAGAAAAGGGAAGCCCTCTTCCCCTCGATACGCAACGGCTAGTCCGCATCAATTTAATGCCCATTTTAGGCAAAGCCGCAACAGAATCTGCAACGCAGATTCTGTGCGGCATTGATGCGGACAGTGGCGGAAGAAGTCTGCCACGTCTGGGCATACCCGTATGGCTCCCTGGGACTGCACACAGTAAATTGATAGCTTTGTAGTCTAATTGACATAGAAATTATGCACAGCCTTTCACCCTTGGTGACCAGATGCTACACACTGTATCTCTTAAAAAGTTTAGTGTCCAGGTTTAAGATGTTTCGCAAGTTAATAAACGCGCGTTTGTCATAAATAATACGGAGTGAATGTTCTAAACTAGGATTGTAAAATTGCTGTCAATTATTGAAATCATGTTGAATACATTTTATGTAGATAAAACAATCTTTAAAAGAATATGTGAACATGTCCGTTCCTCGGTAACAGGTGAGGGCTGCCTGAGGGTTATTAAGCATTTCTATAAGGTTCATTCTGGTGATTCTAAGGCCTTGTCATTTGCTGGCATTGAAAGGGTTTCCAAAACACCCCTTTAGGCTACTTTCACGCGGCAGTATTTTGGTCAGTATTTTGCGTCAGTATTTAGAAGCCAAAACCAGGAGTGGAAAATAAACTTGAAAAGTTTAATGGGAAGATTTGTACCTCTTCTGTGTTTTGGATCCACTCCTGGTTTTGGCTTACAAACACTGATGCAAAATACTGACCAAAATACTGTGTGAGAGTGGCCTTATATAGATAGGAATACTTACATTTTATAAAGAGAAGCACTCTTAATAGTCAGGTTCGGAGCTGTGTGATCACTAGGCATAGCTGAATGCTATAATCAAAGTTATTTTCTATAAAGATATTTATGTCTTGTTATTTCAAGATATTTACATTTCTGATGTGCTCCGTGTAACAATATTTTGCAAGCTGAATGATACTGAATGATATTAACTCATTGTGGGTACTTCCTGTTGTATATTACATATATATATATAACATGTGATGGGGATGTACTAGTAGGACCAGATGAGCCGTGGATAGCGCAAAGCGACTGTCGCCTATTATCTGTGATTGCGTCCGCCACGCTGTCATTTTATCATGATGAAATAAAGCCTTGAATTCTTAACTTTCCTGGTGAGTGCCGCTACTTTCTCCTCTTATATTCGCTTACATATTGTAACTGCATTGCTTGTTACTGAGCAACACCATTGACTTTCTGGGATTTATGGAATTATTTGGGACAGTGCCAGCATGTTTTTGTATTTTTCTACTTGAATAGATTGTCCACCTGCTGGATGTGGTATGTTTTATATTAGGAATTAATAATAATATCTATGCAAATTGTTATCTTATTACTCTGACTGGACCTGTTGCCTTATGCCATTTAATCTAATGCATACCTCTTCCCGGAGTATTTCGTTTATTTCGTAATCTGAACATATTTTAATTGGGAGATATTGCTATTTTATGTTAATTTTACAATGGTGGTAAATGGGTTGTACTCCGCTTAGGACCACCCTCTATGATTCAGCCATTCATTTGAATGTGTGGTATCTCATGCTACATTTCATTTGACAGCGTTTTTTGTCAGTCCAATACACTGTGCGTATGCTGAACCATCCCTCCATTCCAACTCTTCTCTCCGTGGTGATACAAGCTAGGAGGAACTGTTTTGGGTATCATCTTTCTAGTGATCGGTTGAGGTCCCAGTGATAGGACCCTCAGTTATCATATATTTATCACCTATCCCGTGGATAGGAGATAAATGTATTTTGTGGGAAAACCCCTTTTAAAATATGGAACATAGCTAAATATAAACTAGCAATAATAGAATATGCTTGATCTGCTTTAAGATTCATATCCATTAATAACACTCTACCTTGTTGACATGATGACTGTAGGCATAATGCACATGTAAGGACTGTGACCGATGAGTGAATCGAGGAATTTTCTAAAGTTGTAAAAATATAACAATAATGAACTATATATAAGTCATAAAATAATTCACATTTGAACATTATTCACTTTTATTCTGTTGTTTATTATTACTGTAATATTAATTATAATAATATACATATATCAAAAGACTAAAATAATAAAGGTTTTGTGGTAAATCTACACATACATAAACTGATTTTCTTAAACAAGCAATTAAGACTGAATGAAAAGCCTTTAACTGGAATTTATCTGAAGATTTTCCTTCCCTGTGCAACAAAACCAATGCCTTTCATCACAGCCTATTCAAGATTAATTTAAACAATTGAAGTGTTTTTCAGAGTCTGAATAATTATTAGATTCTCTGAAGATTCGGCAGCAGCATCCACTTTGAGCCTCACTTGGTAATAAACTGTTATCTGAGGATTTCAAGATTACTAGACGATAATTTGTCCTTTGCTAAATTTTCTCACTATGGGAATAGGAAAACAAGCAAGCCGCATGAGTCCACCAATTTTATTTTGCTGGATGTTATATAATCTTGATGGGTAAAAGTAATTTCTGTACTTACAGCGTTGTAATATACTTATTGTATAATAAAAAGATAGTCATTTTCTATTAAATAAGGCAGAACTACTGAAAATTGTTCAAAAGTTTTCTAAAGTTGACATACAAATCTATATGGCCAAAAAATTACACAACACTTCATGACCACAATAAAAGTTTTCTATTTTTTATATTTTTTAAAAAAATCTAATTAATATGACATTTAGGGCCCATGCACATGGGGATACTATGTCTCTGTGCATGAACTATATACTTAGTGCTAAAGGTGGAGTGGGATTCCATGGGATCAGGAAAGTCTTTCCTAAACCAAGCTTTGGGGAGGGTGCTCTACCAAGATCCTGATCCGATCCTGTCCTTGCTCTAAATATATAGCTCCTGCACAGAGCTGTTATACGACCATGTGCATGGAACCCAAGAGAGAGAAATTTAGTATATCCCTGCATTTTGTTTAATTTCCAGGGTGACAAATTACTTATGGACTGTATATGCCTCAGCACAGCAATTGCAGATTTCTACATATATAAAGTGCTCCGTATTATAAACATAACGTTGATTTCCCATGATAAAGCAATAAATTAGATATAATAGATAGATAGATAGATAGATAGATAGATAGATAGATAGATAGATAGATAGATAGATAGATAGATATTAGATAGATAGATATTAGATAGATAGATAGATAGATAGATAGATAGATAGATAGATAGATAGATAGATAGATAGATAGATAGATAGATAGATAGATAGATAGATAGATAGATAGATAGATAGGTATTAGATAGATAGATATTAGATAGATAGATAGATAGATAGATAGATAGATAGATAGATAGATAGATAGATAGATAGATAGATAGGTAGATAGATAGATAGATAGATAGATAGATAGATAGATAGATAGATAGATAGATAGATAGATAGATAGATAGATAGATAGATAGAATTCTTAAGAAATAAATTTTATTCAAATGGAAGTAATAGAAAATATTTTTCTGCCTTGACATTATAGGGTTTGTGTGTCTTTTACATCATCATGCCTATTTTTCATGTGTGGGAGGAGAGTATATTTGGGTATGTACTGGGCAGAATATTTGGGTGCAGAAGTAGTGCTTGATTTATAGTGACTGCTGTGACGTGCCTTACCTGTGTCCTTTATGGATTTTTTTAAGATGACCAAATAAAGCTTCTTTTATATTTTTATGAATGTGCTGAGGAACTCTCTTTTTTCTTACATTGTTTATCTACAACATGCTACGTCCATAGAAAAGGGCTCACATATTTCTGGTCATTTAATCCTAAAAAACCCAAAGCTTCTGTATGTATAATCCAGTGTGCTTCTCATCTAAACAAGCAGTTATGTCGATCACCACTAGGGGGAATCGATTTAATTCTTTCTATACCTGCAAATCTCAAAGTAGCAGGATCATTATTGTGTGCTTTAGGCCTCATTTACACGAGCGTGTGCGTTTTGCGCGCACAAAAAATGCAGCGTTTTGCGTGCGCAAAAGGCACTTGACAGCTCCGTGTGTCATCCGTGTATGATTATTTTCGCGCAGCCGCCATCATAGAGATGAGGCTAGCCGACGTCAGTCACTGTCCATGGTGCTGAAAGAGTTAACTGATCGGCAGTAACTCTTTCAGCACCCTCGACAGTGCATTCCGATCACAATATCGAGTAACCTGTTTAAAAAAAAAGAGGTTCGTACTTACCGAGAACTTCCTGGCCGTTGCCTTGGTGACGCATTATGGTGACGCGTCATTGGTGACGCGCCTCTCTTGACATCTGTCCCCACCTCCCTGGATGACGCGGCAGTCCATGTGACCGCTGCAGGCTGTGCTTGGCTTGTGATTGGCTGCAGCTGTCACTTGGACTGAATAGTCATCCCGGGAGGTCAGACTGGAGGAAGAAGCCCGGAGTTATCGGTAAGTCAGAACTTTTTTTTTTTTACACGTTCACGTATATTGGAATCGGAATTCACTGTCCAGGCTGCTAAACCTGTTTAACTCTTTCAGCACCCTGCACAGTGACTGTCTCCTGCCGGGTTCGGTCAAAACGAGTTCGGCCGAACCCGGTAAAGTTCGGTTCGGTCATCTGTAAGACACTCCGTTCGGATGTTTGTAAACAGAAAAGCACATGGTGCTTTTCTGTTTACATTCAGTTTGACAGCTCTTGCGCGAATCACGCAGTTCGCACGGAAGTGCTTCCGTGCGACCTTCGTGGTTTTCACGCACCCATTGACTTCAATGGGTGCGTGATGCGTGAAAAACACAGATTTATAGAACATGTTGTGAGTTTTTTTCAGCGCACTCACGCTGAGCAAAACTCACGGACTGTCTGCATGCCCCCATAGAGTAATATAGGTGCGTACGACACGCGTGAAAAGCACGCGCGTCGCACGCGCGTATATTACGCTCGTGTAAATGAGGCCTTAAAGAAATGTCCCATAACCAGTAACAACTTTAGTTTTAATAAGCCTTTGTAGCAGTGGATTTGAAAAAAAGATACCAGTAACATTGTGTTATGTCTTACTACCACATCTGTTTCTACTAACAAAATAGTAATCTAATTTTATATTTTCAGGTCCAGGAGGATCCAAGTTCACAATTGGCAAGTCCATCTGGTTGCTGTGGGCTCTTGTATTCAACAACTCTGTTCCAGTCGAAAACCCAAAAGGCACCACAAGCAAAATCATGGTTCTCATCTGGGCGTTCTTTGCAGTAATATTTCTAGCCAGCTACACTGCCAATCTGGCTGCCTTCATGATTCAAGAAGAGTATGTGGATACTGTGTCTGGACTCAGCGATAAAAAAGTAAGGGATTAAGAATTTGTGTTGTTGATCCTAATTAAATTGACAATAATCTACAAACCTCAGTGGCCTGGATTTCTATTGCAGGCGGAGAACTAGTTTAAAGAACTACATATACTGATAAGACAATGAGTGAAGGAATAATAGTACTTTCTCACAGATGGAAAATCTCTGCAGTTCACAAATGTCAGCCATTCTAATAGAAACATAAGTTTTTAAGTAAAAGCAATATGCAACCCTTTCTTATACTTTATTTCCATATTGGAAATGCTGGAAATGCAGGTACACACACAAACACACACGCATGGCTTGAAACTCCTGGGTCCAAATGCAAAATCAGTAACAGGACACTCCACCTGCCATGTGTCATTTATGACATCAGTGTGTTTTTATGTGGCTGAGGTTACTATGGGCCCCCTCAGACAACAGGGTAAGAATGTGACTGCTACCTCTGCACCCTCTTTAGCTATTCCCCTGTGCACACAGAAACAAACACACACACACACACACAGCACACACACACACACACACACACACACAGCACACACACACACACACACAGCACAAACACACACACACACACACAGAATTCATTGTGTTAATTGCAAGGAAATATCCAAGTTACAACTATCAGATTTTGTCAAGACTGGTCTAAATGATTTTTCTTGATACCTAATAAACAACATTACCTTAGCATCAGTGATTGCAGACTATGGTCTTCATGTATACCTCAGATAAATACTATAAAGGCTGTGTTCACTATAAGGGCACATTCAGACGTGGCGGAATTGCAGTGGAATTCTCCAGCGGCCGTTTTTTACATTTGTTTCTATACATTTTTAGGCAAGTTAGTCCAGATGTTGCGGAAAACTCCGCTGCGGACCATAGGCTGCGGTGCGGAATTTTCCCTCCGCAGCATGCACTGGCTGTTGCGGAGAAGAAGCGGAATTTCACTGCGTATTTCAGCCTTTGCAATGCAAAAACTGAAATCTGTGGCAAGTCCGCTGTGTTTTCTGCAACGTCTGAATTACCTGTCAAATATGCAAATGTTGGTGCAGATTCGTTGCGTAATTGCCCCAATTCTGCACCAACATTTACAGTTGAAAAACTCTGCCACGTCTGAACGTGCCCTAAAGGCTGTGTTCACATCTGCATCAGGAGCCCTTGTCGCAGATCCAGTCAAAAAATGGCAGAAAAAATAGTGCAGCATGCAAAAAGTTTTTTTTTGAAATTTTCACTTTGGCCCAATGTTATGTTATGCAGCAGAATAGGAGGGAGAACGAGAATTGTGTTTTGTCCATGGAATGGGGTTCAATGTGTATATGATAGTATAGGTTCCTCTTTAGGTTCCTCAAGATGGGAACATTTTTTCAAGTGGTTTCCATTTGCTAATAAGGTTGGGAACCACTGTTCTATGGTCTGTGAGAAGCTTTATCCTGTTCAACCAAAAACATTACATTTTCTGGCCAAGATTAGTTTTAGCTAACTAAATAAGAAAAGATTGAATTTCTAAAAAATCTTAAGTATGTAACTTTTGTTGTCAAAGTTTTATGTAACTATTTTTTTCTCTGCATATGTGAACTCGCAATCCAAGGTATTTGCTAGTTAGCAGCTGTAGATATTTTTCATGAATTTCAAAATGAAAAAAACCCCACAAAATAATACGAAGTTCCAGCTTTGTAAAATGTTCTTTATTTCATGTGCTCTGTGCTACAATGCTTTCCTGTGTTTGTAAGTCGATCAGATCCAAGGAACAGGGCTATTTTGATGTGTCATTATAGGAAGTAAAAACAGAAAAGTCATTATCCCAGGTGAGTCAACTTATTCTCAACAGAGAGCAAATGTTGACTGGCGAGATCTAACAGCACTGGGAATAGTTTCACAATTAGGACATCATTAACACATTGTTACTAACTGGGCAAGAATAGTTTCTGGTTTGTTTCTTTAAGCCAGCTTGGATCTGTATGACATCATCCGTTAGCCAGACAGCTGGCTGATGATATCGTGGGTAGAAAAAAAAAGCCTATGATTAAATATAGTCTCCATTGTCAACTAAAGCAAGAAATATCGTGACCTCAGTGTCATTAAACAGGTGCACATTGATGTTACAGGCATTTCCTTAATGAAACAACATGATAGCAGCATTTAAACTGAATGGTTAGTCGCTCTGAATTAAAAATACACATTACCATCCATTGATCACTGAAAAGGAAACCTGAGTCACCAGTGTTGGAAAAATGTACTAAATAATAAGTATAAAAAAATTTACTAAATAAGGGTATGTTCACACGTAGTCAACCAAAACGTAGTCAACCAAAACGTCTGAAAATCCAGAGCTGTTTTCAAGGGAAAACAGACCCTGCTTTTCAGAAGTTTTTTTACCAACTCGCATTTTTCGCGGCGTTTTTCGCGCCGTTTTCGCGGCGTTTTTTACGTCCGTTTTTGGAGCTGTTTTCATTGGAGTCTATGAGAAAACAGCTCCAAAAACGTCTGAAAGAAGTGTCCTGCACTTCTTTTGACGAGGCTGTATTTTTACGAGTCGTCGTTTGACAGCTGTCAAACGACGACGCGTAAATAACAGGTCGTCTGCACAGTACGTCGGCAAACCCATTCAAATGAATGGGCAGATGTTTGCCGACGTATTGGAGCCGTATTTTCAGACGTAAAACTAGGCATAATACGCCTCGTATACGTCTGAAATTTGGCCGTGTGAACATACCCTAATAAGTATAAATTTCAGGATGTTTCTCCTTATAAATACCTTTTAAATATCAAGAAAAGAAGACCAAGTTTGAACATAGTGCATAGTATATAATTGATGCCAATACGATACTACTTTTTTTTGTGCAAATATTATAGTATAGTTATCCTCTTTCATCAACATTGCTGGTTCATAAGACATCAGGACCTAAATTGGGAGTGTTTAGAAGCCGTAGTGCTGTAAACATTAAAATTTTAGCACAGAAATCTTGAAATCTTTTCACAGTATGTCATTAGAAATTGACATTTGTAAGAGATTGATGCAATCACGCTATACGCTTAATATGCAAATAAGAATGTATTTGTTGCCAAGATACTTTGTAAATTATATTTTGATTAACTACTAATTGCTTTGCAGTTTATGTATCCAGCTGAATGTTTGAACTGGTGTATTCATGAGGGGAGCGCTCCCCCTGTCTCTCCAGCCCCCCTTCACAGTGATTGACGGGTTGCTTTGTATGCAGATACACAGAAGCCCACCATCAATCCCTGCTGAGGTGGATGAAGGAAGGCAAAGCCGGTAAAGTAAACCCAGTACCACCCCTGTAGTATGTAAACATGTTTACATATTATACCTATATATGTAAATAATCTCATTTAAGACCTTATTAAATATAACATTAAATCATTATCACAAAATGCTCAGCTCCTGAGCCCGCGCCATTCGCGCTGGGTGCAGGCTCTTTCATACAGCTGACATCTGCATGCAACCAACGGGATCAGAGATAACTCTGATCTCGGCCATTTAACCCATAGACGCCACGGTCCATAGCGACTGCAGCGTCTGAGCGGTTAGACGGAAGGAGGGGGCTCCCTCTGTCCCTTGATCTCCCCCTCGATGAAATTGTGGGGTGCCAATTGGATGCCGTGTCAGCCAGAGGCCTACTGAAGGCATTCAGGTCTGCCATCAGTGCCCTACTATTAAGCCTGTTTAATAATATTTTAAAAAATATAAAAAATAATTAAAATCATTAAAAATATTATATATTTTTTTTAAAAATATCACATTATTCAGCCCGCCAGGTCAATGCCTTAAACATTTTTTTTTTTTTTGAAAACTGAATAAAAAGTGATTAAAATGTTGTATGTATTAGAAGGTTTTGCAAATACTCTCACTTTTTATGTTATACCAGTGAGTGTTGGAACCAAAATGG
This sequence comes from Rhinoderma darwinii, assembly GCF_050947455.1. NCBI lineage: Eukaryota > Metazoa > Chordata > Amphibia > Anura > Rhinodermatidae > Rhinoderma > Rhinoderma darwinii. The sequence continues at coordinate 56,357,629 of NC_134696.1, read as the reverse complement.
GGTATACCACCAATGTTATATAAATTTGTATTGAGGAAAGGACTAGTAGGACAAGAGTAATGGTTCCTTTGAAGAAATGTGAAAAATAAGAAAACTTTATTAGAGATTTTTAAAAATAAATAATTTTTAATATTTAAAAAATATTCCAATGTGGGTCTATTATGTTGTGGTGTGGATGACCCCTGTCAAACACCAAGGGCAAAATAAGCCTAAGAGTTAATTATCTATCGTATATTCCTGTAATACACTATTATAATCAGACTTGCTTGTAGTATATTACTTTATAACAAGCTTAATTGTTGCTCTATTTTGAGCTAAGTCTATTATATCAGAGTTAAGTAACCATAGGGCAGTGATTTTTCAGTATGCTGTATTCACATATTCTCAATGTATCAATGCTTTGCATTTGTATACTTTGAGTGTATCAATGTTGTGCTGTATTCACATGCACTGATTGTATCAATGTTGGCTGTGAGTAGGTGTCTTGTCGTACCTCATATAGTGCACTTCACCACTGGCAGAAAAATATAGCGCTGGTGATTGACCTATATCATCTCGATCTAGATTGCCAGGCTGATCAACTGGCACATCACAATAAGTGTAACCAACGGTGAATTCAAATTTCCCAGCAATATATCTATTGCGGTTTTGCCTGTCATCCTTCACATGGTGAGAACGACAAGACACCTACTCACAGCCAACATTGATACAATCAGTGCATGTGAATACAGCACAACATTGATACACTCAATGTATACAAATACAAAGCATTGATACATTGAGAATATGTGAATACAGCATACTGAAAAATCACTGCCCTATGGTTACTTAACTCTGATATAATAGACTTAGCTCAAAATAGAGCAACAATTAAGCTTGTTATAAAGTAATATACTACAAGCAAGTCTGATTATAATAGTGTATTACAGGAATATACGATAGATAATTAACTCCTAGGCTTATTTTGCCCTTGATGTTTGACAGGGGTCATCCACACCACAACATAATAGACCCACATTGGAATATTTTTTAAATATTAAAAATTATTTATTTTTAAAAATCTCTAATAAAGTTTTCTTATTTTTCACATTTCTTCAAAGGAACCATCACTCTTGTCCTACTAGTCCTTTCCTCAATACAAATTTAAAATGTTGTATGTAAGGTTGTAAAGGATGAACCTCCTATTTTATTTCTTTATTTTATTTTAAGTTTAAAATTATAGTGATCCTTCCTGCTCTGGTGTACACCACCTATTAAGTCATCGAAATTGTAGGTATGGGGAAAGAGGAAAATTGAGCAAGATTGGTCAATGTCGCCTTCAATTCTTTTAATTGGCACCAACTGGTATAGGAAAAGGAATTTATTGTGCAATGTCCCCTTTTCCTTTTATTGCACAACAATTTTTAATTATGTTTAATTTTTTTTTTTTATTTTGTAATTTTTATATTTTTATTACTTCATTTATTGTAATTGTTTTATTTGTATTTAAAATCCCATTGATTAAGAGGCCATTATATGGCTATTCCTCATCAATGGGAAAAAGGAGAGAGTACTCCAAAAACTTGTGTTGTGGTTATGACTTAGTCCATAAATTCGCACAACATAGAGTTCAAAGCTGCGGCCTGTATCAGATGAGCAGCTGGATCAGATTACACCAGGAGAAGGTAAGTTTCCTAGTTCATATAATTTATGGTTGTGTGTATTAGGACTTGTACAAACACTTTGACTGCACTGGGAGAAAGTAAATCTCCCAGTCCGTCATTGTGTGCGTCTGGACTTTATGTACTGTCCCGAGCATCGCTGCTTCAGGACCTGTCAGTCGAGCAGCGAGACCGGGATCGCAGCTTTCACTGCACTGGGATAAACACGCTCCCAGTCTGCAAACACTTCCAAACAAAGAGATCGAGATTAAAGGTTGTATCGTGCCTGAATACATTCAGAGCGTCAGCCGTGGGTGCCATGACGTCATTAGCACTCGATGGCCGGGTTTTTTTTGTAAAAGTAGTACAAAAATGTTGTAATCGTCGCAATCCTATTGACCTGCAGAATAAAATTAACACCTCGTTTATAAAGCAATGAGGAGACTCAATGTACAATGGAGAAATATTTTTTTTTCTAATTTCACCCAACAAATATTTTTTTTCTAGTTTCCCAGTACATTGTATGGTACATTTAATGGTACCATTAAAAACAACAAATCATCCCGCAAAAAATAAGCCATCATACAGTTATCTCAATGGAAAAATGAAAAACGTATCGCTCTTGGAATACAATGATAGAAAAACAAAAATGAAAAAACAAAAATTGGCTGTGACACATACGTTACCACTTTTCACAATTCTATAAAATAGTATTTCTCCCTCTTCCACATGTCACACTGAATGATTTCTGATCTTTGACACAAAGTGTAACATTCAACAAAAAGAACATACAATTGTAAAACAGTTTATGTAGTATTACTGCTTATCATCTATATAAAAAACAACTCACTTGTCTCAGTGCTCCTGTGCCATATACCCACTGAGACCAGAGATTGGCTGCAGCGATCATGTGGGTAGACGGTCACGTCATCGCTGCAGCTATGTCAAAACACAGCGGCGGAAAGGAACGGAGCAGCGGCTCTGGAATGACGGGGATCCATGACTTGAGCAATGGCTCTTTTTTTTTTTTTTTTCATCCCTCCTACCGTGGCCAATTTTTTAAATAACTCGGAAAAACCCTTTAATACTGTACATTGAAACTTTCTATGAGAGTAGTCACAGGGACTAAAGAAAAGGAATGGTTGTTGTCATAAATATTAAATGTTATGCTTAGTTAGGAAATGTAATCACTAATAATCCATAAATAAGTGCCTTTATTTACATTGTATCTACTTTTCTGAGGTGTTTAAAGTTAATTTCATGCCGGAAGATATGGCTGCTTTTCTCAGCCTGTGGGATGGATCAGCTTACTTGTTTGCCAGTTTCTAACCCTAATGTTTTCCAAAGAACTTTGTACAAGCTTTGTACAAGTAGACCATTTCTTTCTTGAATAAGCATTACCTAACAGAAGAGGACAGGACCTGTCAGACACTTTACTCATACAGCATGAGAGACCATGGAGCATGAAGAAACTTTTGCTAAGAGGGTTAAGTAAAGAATGCTATGTAGGGTGCTTAGGTGTTTGGAGCATGACCATAGTCCCAGGAGAAGACCTGGGGTAATGTTCGTGACATAGACATGACACACAGATCTCTAAAGGCCCCTAGTACTAGCATGGCCTACAGAAAATGAAAATGTTGCAACTGAAAAAATAAAAAGAAGAGGTTGAATATGCCTTATGGCCACTATTTGAGCTTTTGCCTGGAATAGGCCTTTAATTGAAATAGCTTGATTTTCTTCTTAAGATCAGGTCTCCTCAAAGACTTGTACTGCTACATATTTTACACATGAACTTAAAATAATGTAGTAATTAAATTTGACGGTCTGCATTTCTCCTCACTTAATAGAGTCAAGATAAAACTGAAAAGATTTAATGAATACAGGAAAATTCGAGGTTGCACACTACCTTCAAAGCATGTTCAGTAAAGTATTTGTCAAGTGTTCTCAGCTATTTCTAGCACAGTCTCAGTTGTGGAGTATTAAAACAGTAAATGCTTTCTGTGTTATTTGTAAGGCGGATTTCACACACAGCATTTTGCAGCATTTGCGCTGCATTTTTTTGTGGAACTTTTTTGGGCTAAAACTTTGTGGACGCATGTTACATTAAAGTCCATTTTAAAATAGAATGTCATTTTAATTTGTGGCTTTTTGTAGCATTTTTGATGTCAGTGGCATTTTTTTTTATTTTGGTATCAGTGGCATCATGCTCTGTGCATGGAGTTTATTCTGGTGTTTTTCTCCATAGGTGTCTCAATAAATTGTACGTCAAATATTAAAATGTCACCAAAAACACATTAAAAAGCCATAAAAAAAAGTTTCAAACGCGGGGGTGTGGTTTGCTAAGAGACTGACTATGTGTTCCCCTCAGCTCCCCGATTTACAGACAATTAATCTGCTGCTATCTGTAGCCTGAAGGGCCTTGTCTGCAAACATTCCAAAAAGGAATTTGTATTATTGGCGGAGACTAAATATTATGTTAGAACCACTGATTGATACTTCTAGAGGTTGCTCTACATAGTTACTTAGCAATTTAAGTAGACTGCACAAATCCGTATCTGGTTTGCATTTGAGGGCTGTATGGAGATTATTTTTCCATCTGGGAGGGAATACAACTATTATTCAGACCCGCATAATTATTATCAGTGGGTGGATTACCTCCTAGTTTCACCACACCATCTCCCGTTGACCTATTTGCCATAAATTGGGAACATTGAGGTTTCGGATCATGCCCCTGTTTTCATGGAACTTAACATAATGTCACTACCGAAGAAGGTCAATACTTTGAGGTTGAATTAGACCATTTTGAAAAGTGAGCAACATAGACAGCGGATTTACCTGTCTTTCTAAGTATTTTGCTGAAAATACTCAGTCTCAAACGCACCAGTCAAATACCTGGGAAGCCCAAAATACCGTCATATGGTGAAAGTTCGTATCTCTAGGTTCATACCTAAAGCACTACGGAGATCAATGCTACTTTGCAGAAAATTATCGATTTAGAGGGGTGACACAAGCAATCCTTGTCTGCTGAGGTTCTATCTGATCTGATTTTACAGAGAAAATCCCTTTGGGCCTAATAAAACCGAAAGGCTGACAAAGTTCATTTGTATAAGCAACAAACAATTATATGCATGGGAATAACGGTTCTAGACTAATGGCGCTGGGGGAAAAAAAAGAGACAGTTAGGGCTCTGTAATTTCGGACTGAAAAAACACAGCAGAATACAGTGGCAGAATAGTGAATCTCATCCACATGCTGCGTAAAAATTCAGAGCAGAAATTGACCTGCGCTTTGTATGTTTCAGACCGCAGCATGTCAATTCCTGCTGAGGAATGTGGACAGAATTGCTGCGTTTTTCATAGTAGATGTCGCCATCTCCTTGCATTGGGAAAAACGCAGCAATTTATGCACCATTTTCTGCCATAAAAAACGCATGAAATGGTGGATTTTTTCCGCAGCGGAATGTCTGCGTTTTTCAACGGAATTGCTGCAGAAATGTTTGTGTGTGGACAAGCCCTAACAAAAGCATTTAAAATGCATGAATATTTTGCAAACCAGTTTAGGTCTTATAATGAAGCTTTATATAATTTGGGGACCCAAGAGTCTGAAGAGGCTATTAATAAGAAAAAGGAGAAGATTCAGAAATGTATTCACAAATTGAAATTGTTGAACTTGAATCCATTCCAATGGAAACACATGTCCAAACAATTCTCATTAGCAGAAATGGAAAAAAGCATTAGCAGACATTTCGACAGAGAACGTTCCGGGCCCAGCTACTATACTACCTTTTAAGGAATAATTTTACCACATTTTTTAGAAACCATTATTTCATACACGATTTACCTAACAATCACTTGAGGCTCATATTTCTATTCTCCATAATGAAGGGAAAGACGATACATTGTGTAGTAGCTATCAGGTAGATATACAATTATATGTGAATCTTCTAGCCAACAGGCTAAAAGCTTTCCTTTCTGACCTCATTAGTCCCGAACAGGTAGGATTTATTTCTGGCAGAGAGGTATAAGGCAACACTTTGTGACTTTTATACTTGATCCAGTACGCCACCGTTGAAGATGGCTCTCTTATCTACTAAGACAGAGAAGGTCTTTGACCAGCTGGATTGGACTACATCTAGACCTACAAAAAAAATTATTTCCAGAGGGGGGTGTTGAGCGCATTATGTCATTGTATTATTTTGTCTTTCTGCACAAGTTTGAGTGAACGTGATCCTTTGTTGTCTCCAGTGGGACCAGTTAGGAATGCCCCATGTAGCCTCTCTTGTTTTGACCCAGCATATTCGTCAACATTCCCAAATAAAAGGTTTTCAGATAAGAGACCAAATGCACATCACAGCCACATTCGTAGATTATCTCCTTATTATCTCATCTAACCCTGATAAATCCTTTCCCATCTTTGTCTATTTTAGACACTTTTCAGGACATCTCTAATTTCAAAATTCATCCTTTTAAATCCATGGCTTTAAATATCACTTGCTGGGAGACAATGGCATGCACAGCTAAGGAATTGTCCAACTTTGAATGGTCCCTCAGCTCTATAAAATATCTGGGATTACAGATTTCTGCCTCTCCAGACTATTGGTACTCTTTTAATTATGACCCTTTGCTGCTGCAAATTGATATTGTTCTCATGTCCTGGAATATCCCTTAGATATCCTGGAAGGGCAGAAGCAATTTGCTAAAATGTTGATTATACCAAAAATTACTTACTTCTGCAGACTATGCCAAGCCGTCCTCCTCGGGGTTTCATTGTCAAATTAAGGAGGAAGCTTTTAAGCTTTATATGGATTTAAGCAGGACATAGGATAACTTACTCCATTCTAGTGCAGCCTATAGACCAAGGCGGCATTAGTTAACAGATATTAAAGCATATTATAAACCTTTACAATAATCTAGAATTGTAGAAAGGCATATGACCCATAATCAGAAACTTTACATATCCATTGAAAAAGCTATATTGGGATCATCCTTTCAACAGACTTTACTAATGCCTAAGTCTCAATGGAAAACTCCAAGAATTCTGATCCTTCAAATATTTGCTATAGTTCTTTAATGAAAGGGGATCTTTTGGGTCCGGGAATTCAATCTATACCAGTGGGTATCTATTTACAAGGAGTTTGAATGAGGAAACAGTTTGTGACTATTTTTCCAGACGCAAAATTAAATCACTTACACATTTCCCAGAATACAAACAAGTTTAAACAACTGCTAGAAATGGGTTATCTTCTAAGGGACTTATCCTGGTTTGAATCGCTCATGGCCAACACAACTCCGATTCCCAAACTCACGTAAAAAAAAGTTAGAAAACACTAATCTACCAGAGTGCAGACATTTCATTATCCTACATGAAATCCTGGGAAAAAAGAATTAGACTGTAGCATTGGCAGCCCCTTCCTGAGGAAACAAATCTATAAATACAGTTGTCGCCCCTCTAGATATTCTACTTTTCAGGAAGTCATATATATATTTGGCAAGGACGTTGTGTCCAAGGCACAGTTAGCTCCGCCCACAGCCCGACCTGCAAGAAGCCTGTGGGCTAGGAGATGTGAGTGCTCAGTCTGTCTGTTGTTTGTGCCTCTATTTCTCTGTGTGTCTCTGTGTTTGTGTGTGTATAAGTTCCAGTATGTGTGTATTTGTGTGTGTATTTGTGTGTCTAAGTGCCTATATATATATCTGTACAGTGGCGTAGCTATAGTGTAAAGGATCTGCCAGACACAGCTTCTGTGTCGACGCCCGTGGTTAATCAGTCTGCACCTGCTCCTAGGTCTGATAGAGTGACTCGATCTGCTACCACTCAGGCTGGTAGGCTCAGGAGTGGGAGAACCTATCACAGCCTGGCCAGATGGTTCTAGCTCCCGCCCTTGGTCTATTTATACCTTAATTTCCTGCTTGTCTTTGCCTGTGATTCTTTCCTGTTTCCTGGCTCTGCTGCTCCTGCTATTATTATTGACCTTGCTTCATTTTGACCCTGGCTTTACTGACTACGCTCCTGCTCTGCGTTTGGTACCTCGTACACTCCTGGTTTGATTTGGCTTGTTCACTACTCCTGTTGCTCACGGTGTTGCCGTGGGCAACTGCCACATTTTCCTTAGCTTCTGTGTACCCTTGTCTGTTGTACACATATTGAGCGTAGGGACCGTCGCCCAGTTGTATGCCTATGACCGTGCAGGTAGGCAGGGACTGAGTGGCGGGTAGATTAGGGCTCACCTGTCTGTCTCCCTACCCCGTCATTACATATAGGGGTCGCAACGGTCGCAGTAGTGACCAGGCCCCCAAGCCTGGGGGTCCAGCCTGACCCCCATTGCCACACAGCGCTGACCACGCTTCCAACTGTATTTGCGTCCTTTAGGACACAAATACAGTTCAGTGCAATGCTGGAGCCTCGCTCGGCGCAGGCAGGAGCGATGTAGTGAAATCATCGCGCCTTATACTGGGTGGGGTCAGCTCTGGGGAGCATTAAACTGTGGAGACATTCATGGGGTCTGCTGGCAAGGCGGCTAGGCATAGGCATGTGCAGGGGTCTGGTGACGTTGGGAAGGAGTAGGGGGGCCCAAGCTGAGTTCTTGCACCAGGACCCATGAGCCTTTAGCCACGCCCCTGTATCTGTATGTGTATATATTTCTGTGTGTGCATCTACTATATTATCTGTACTCAGAGAGTTATCACTGTGTTATCTGTGATGTTACATAGGACTGCATGTATCAACTACTACATTATCTGTACTTAGAGAGTTATCACTGTGTGTTATCTGTGGTGTTACATAGGATTGCAGGTGACATCTACTACATTATCTGTACTCAGAGTTATTACTGTGTGTAGGGCTGGATGATTTTGCAAAAAAATTAAATCTCGATTATTGTCAACCCTATGGAAGATTTTTTATTTGATTCACGATTTTCTTATTTTTAGGAATAATTATGGAATTACTGTGCATGCAATTCGCTTATCGCCAATAAATACCAAGACACAATTCTTTTACATAAGAGAATTGCAGGCATAGTTATCCAATAATATATATTGATTATCAGGATTGTCCCTTAGCTGCTACGTGTGATCGCGCTCACTTATAAAAGGGACAATGCTGATAATCATCATATATACAGTATATTTGGCTCAGAGACTAAGAAGAGCAGCTATGAGTGCAGAGGAACATAAGGAACAACGAGAAACCAATTCCCAAAACAAGGCGTTAAGAAGGCAAAACCCTGAAGTAAGACAAGCCTTTAATGAGCAACGTCATTCTCAAAGAGCACAATTATAAATACTTATCATTCCTTTTGCTAGCAAACCCGTGTATCAGGTTTTCTATACTAGTAAGTTATAAACCTGTTAGCATATTGTACAAACCATCTGTCCTCCTGAATAAGATAGACAAAGATGTAGCTTCGACCCGCTGGCCGTGTTGTACCCATGTAAGTTCCTATTCTCATATATGATGGGACTGTGATTTCATTAAGCCTTTCCGGTCCAGTGTTAATGACACAATTTGGAGGATATGTCCACATGCCTCACCCCTGAACCCCACTTTGATTTTTTAAGGTGTGTGTCCCTCATCTGCAAGGTCCTTCAATAAGAAATGATGGCTACATATAGTTTTTGCAGGTAAGGCCATGATCCCATTGTAATGGCGGAGCACGAAAACTTCACCTATTTCACACTCTGCAAAAAAGGTATCTCAAATACCTCCTGCCTCTGAGGAATCCAAGCAAGTATCATAGAGATTGGGATCCCAGGTCCAAGTTCTTGCTAGATCCTAATGCGATCGGTATTATTCAAAAGGTATCAATTCTGATGTCATTTTGTCCCTCTCCCCCTTTTTCCATTCGCTGTGCTTATACACCTAACTGTCATCATGCCAGGTATATATATATATATATATATATATATTAGGGCTTTTAGTGTGTCTATAATAGTTCTGCTTAAGACTGACGTTTCTTTTTTGTTACACTACGGCACTGTAATATTTTCATATTATTGTCATTTCAAGGTGGCTTTGTAAACATGTTCAGATAAATGTTTTATATCTCATTGTAATGCTTTCATGCCTCTGGTGTGAAAGCTTCAAACTCTTAGCTTTTTGACATGTGCTTAAAAACTCTAAAACAAAACATTTTGTGAGGGAGGCTGAAAGGAAATATGAGGGACACAAAACTCTAAGAGAAACAGATTGCAATAATCAATATGGGAGAGATCGAGGGCCTTAGTTTATTTTTTTTTACAAATACATAATAAAGTAAAAAGACACATCATGCGTTATGAGCAAAAACAGATGTGTGTTAGGCCCCATGCACACGAACGTGCTTTTGCGGCCGCAATTCCCCCGAAAATCCACGGGAGAATTGCGGCCCCATTCATTCCTATGGGGCCATGCACACGACCGTGGTTTTCACGGTCCGTGCCTGGCCCCGGAGTCCGGACCGCAGAAAGAACGGGCAAGCCTTATTACGTGTTCTGCGGTTTGGGCTCATTAAAAATAATGGCCGCGGCCATGTGCACGGCCAGCGATTTGCGGGCGGCTCGCGGCTGTCACTCCGTGGCCGGCCGACCCGGAAATCACGACCGTGCACATGGCTATGGTCGTGTGCATGAGGCCTTATAGTTTTACCCACACTATATGGAACATGCTAAGAAATTGCAACTTCCACCCTTGCCATTGGTCTCAAATTGGGATATATTGAATCACATATAATTTAGTCATCATTAAAAGCTATAGAATGCACAGATAGAAGCTACTCTTGAGATAAAAAAAAAAAAACATGTCACACTGCATATTTTTGTAGTAACTAGATAGTAGATAATATTTAATATACTGTTCTATTTATATCAATATATTTAATGAGCTCATAGGTGTGATTTCTAGAACACTGTTTGGTACTAGGTCACATGGCAAGTTCTAAAGGCTTTTAAAGTGTATTTACACCTTTGGACACCATTTTACAGTTTATATTCAAACGTACATAAAAAGTTGAGTAACTTTGTAAATACATTGTATTACTTATCTGGTACCATTTACAGTTCTGCAAGATTGAGACCTGAAATCTTCCAACATGCTTTGCTGATTCAATGTCTTTGCAGAGCTTTCTCTGATTATTTTGCAGTCCGAGAAGTGTGATTGTTGCACCCGAATTTGTACATTAATTTGATGTACAGAAAAATAACTGTTCCACTGCATCATAGGAGCTCAGCTAAATTGTTAGGGCTGTATCTGAAGACAAGCTTGCTGTCTGTTTTCAGAGATAACCATAAGACTTGTGCAGCTCTAGTATATAGTACAGGCTGTAACTAAGGATCAATATGGATCCAGAAAGGATAGCTGTTAGCTTTGAACCTATAGACTCTGATATTTCAGGAAGTAGCTATTCTCACTGAGCTATGTGAAACGCTGGAAAGCTCCACTGCTAAATCTGTTGTGCAGGTTAGTTTTATTCCGGCCTCTCTTTATTTCTTGCCTTGATTGCCTTGTTGAGTTTCATCTGGCTTGCTTTAAAAGCCTTGTCCTTGCACTTCCTCCTTTGACTATTGAGCTTTTTGCCTGTGGTCTAGTTTCTTGCTGCCTCTTTACAAAGTCTTGCTGCTCCTTTGTGTACCAAACTTGGACTATTTCATGACCATGTCTCTGCCTTATGCTACAACCTGTCTGCACTGTACTACAGCAACTTTGAGAATATTGCTTATACATTAAACTTGAGAATGAGTCTGAACAGACTACAGTTCAAATTATTGTGTACAATATATATATATATATATATATATATATATATATATATATATATCTACAGAAGGTCTGCTTATGGATCCTATTAAATTCAAGGCACACCCCAAAAAAATAAAAAAGAACTTCAAAGATTCATTGATTTTGCTAACTTATACAGAAATATCATTCAAGACTTCTCCAAGATCATAGCACCAATCACTTAACTCACTAAGAAGAATGTTCGCTTTACTTGGACACCTGAGGCTTACGATGCTTTCATTAAATTAAAAGGGCTGTGCCATCATAGAAAGAGGGGGGGGGGCAAACCTCTCCGATAACTTATTGCCCCCTCCCCCCGCAATGCGATTGCGGGGTGCCAATGGTTGCTATTGCAGCCTGGGGGATAATGAAGTCCCTCAGGTCTGCCATCTTTGTGCTCCTACTAAGTCCTGCTTCTGGGGCCTACCTCATGGTCTAATAGAAGCCTCTCAGAAAGACAATATACTGCAATACATTAGTATTGCAGTATATAGTACAAGTGATCCAATTATCACTTTTTTAAGTCCTCTAGGGGACTAACAAGAAAAGTAAAAATCAGTTAAATAAAGTGTTTATTTTTTGTGTACAAAAAAAATATTAAAAGTTAGAAAAAACCTTTTCCCATTTCCCCCTAAAACATTGTAAAAAAATAAATAAACATAATTAGTATCGCTACGTCCGTAAAAGTCTGAACTATTACATTACATCATTATATAACCTGCACGGTTTATGCCATAAAAAAATATTTTAAAACACCAGAATCGCTGTGTTTTGGTCACCTCATCTCCCACAAAAAAATGGAATAAAACGTGACGAAAACCTTGCATGTACCGCATTAAAAACTACAGCTTATCCTGCAAAAAATAAGCCCTCACACCGCTAAATCATCGCAAAAATAAAAAAGTTATGGCTCTCAGAATTTGTCGACACAAGATAAATATTTTTTACAGTTAGTTTTTTCCTTGTAAAAGTAGTAAAATATAGAAAAAACTGGATACATTTGCTATTGTCGTAATCGCATTGAACCGCAGAATAAAGTTAACATGTCATTTTAATTGCACAGTGAATTTAGTAAAAACTAAGCACAAAAGCAAGGGAGGAATCACTGATTTTTCCATTTTCTACCACATAAATATATTTTGTCCCCGTTTCCTAATACATTATATGGTACAATAAATGTTGCCATGAAAAACTATAACTCATCCTGCAAAAATCAAGCCCTCATAGGACTATATCGACGAAAAAATAAAGTTATGGCTTTTGCAAGGTGGAGAGGAACAAATTAAATTGAAAATCTGAAAAATGGCTGTGGTGGGAATGGGTTACAGACTCTCTTTAGATCAGCACCCATATTAATTCAATCAGATCTAGAGTTACCTTTCATTGTGGACATTGATGCATCTGATTCTTCAGTAGGGACACTCCTGTCTCAACGGTCAGGAGACAAGATATTGTTGCACCCCTGTGTTTATTCTACTCATCAAATGTCTTTATCTGAAAAGAACTACGATATTGGAAATAAAGACGTGTTAGCGAAAAAAAAAATGCCTTTTCTGAGTGGAGATATCTTTTGGAGGAAAACTCTAATCCTATAACTGTATTTACTGATCATACAAAGCTGGAATTCATCTGCGATGCCAATATATTATCCTCTAGACAAGCAAGATGGTAATTATTATACTCTTAAACTAATTTTGTGATTACTTATAGACCAGGATAATTTTTTTTAAAGATGACGCCTTTTCCTGGATGTTCTCTGAGTTCACAAAGAAAGTCACGTGTGACAGCACAATTTAATCTGAAAAGAACCTTGTAGGGGCTGTTTATTCAAAAGCGTTTCTGACTATGGATTCTGGATGCAACATCAGTGTTTGTATAAATAGAACGACACGATGTTCTAAAATTAGTACATGATAGTAATCTGGCTGGACAATTAGGTATTAAAAAGACTCAGGAACTTATTTCCCGTTCCTTTTGGTAGTCAAGCTTTAAGAAGGATTTCTAAAAAATATATTTCTTAATGTGTGTTTTATGCTCAGAATAAAACCCCATGCTCTTCTCCCTTAAGCTTGCTACAGCCACTTCCTATTCTATCTCACCCTTGAAGCTCAATTTCCATGGATTTTGAGGTTGACTTATCTCCTTTAAAAGGAATAAACAACATCCTATTTGTCGTGGACAGTTTCACAAAGATGGCCCATTTTATTGGAATCAGAATACCCACTGTGAAACCAACTGCTGAACTATCCATTCGGAAAGTTTTCAAATTACATGGAATTCCAGATGTGGTCTCTGATTGAGGGGTACAGTTCACTTCCAAATTCTGGAAAATCTTTTGCTCTGCTCTTGGGATAAGAGTAAATTTGTCCTCGGCCTTTCATCCCCAATCAAATTGACAACCTGAAAGATCTAACTAAACTCTTGAACAGTACCTTCGATGCTTCTTTAGTTATCTTCAGGATGAATGGTTGGATTACTTACCCACATTTGAGTTTGCATATAATACCTCCGAGCATAGACCAACATCATAAAGTAATTTCTATATGGATACAGGCCTTCACCCAGTCTTCATTTCTGTTTTGACAATTTCTACCTCTTTACCAGCAGTGGCCGAACACTTGTTGACATTACAAAGCGTTCAAGAAAGAATTGCTGAGAGTTAGCACCATGAAACAATTTAAACAGGCTGTTGATGAACACAGGAAAGCAACACCTGATTGTCATTTCGGCGACAAAGTGTGGCTTTACACAAAAAATGTAAAGCTGAAAATACCTTCTTCAAAATTGCTAAAAACATATTGGGCCATTTAAATTTTCTGCTCAAATGAATTAGCTAACTTTTTGTTTAAAACTTCCTGAGACTGTAAATGTGCATCCTATTTTTCACTCCTCACTTTTTAAGCCATTTCAGGAAAATCATTTTCCGGGCTACAATTTGCCTTCTCCAGCACCAGTGAATGTGCAGGGTGAAGAAGGATATATTGTTGACAAGATTTTGTACTCCAGAATCTATCGGAATAAGCTGAGGAAAATTCTTGGGAACCAGAAGACAATACTCCTTGCCTTGATTGCTTTCACTCTATTTGCTTGCTATAAAAGCCTGGCCCCCTGCCCCTTCGCTTTGCCAGACTTTTGAGCTTCCTGCTTGTAGTCTAGTTCATTGCTGCCTCTCTACAAATTGTTGCTGCTCCTTTGTGTACTGAACTTGGAATGCTTCCTGACCACATCTCTGCCCTAACGCTACAACCTGTTGCCGCTTATCTGTGTACCTGACCTGGACTGTAAAGGCCTTTTTACATGGTCCAATGGCTCATACGACCGCTCGTCCCCGATTATTACCCTGTGTAAACAGGGTAGCAACCACCTGACAAACAAGCAAATGCTCGTACATCGTCTGATCGTGCTTGTTATGCAGCCAAAAAAAAGATTGCTAGTCGTCTGCACATCTCCCTATGTAAACAGTGGATGTGCTGCCGACAAGATGCAAATGTATGGGAATGAGCATTCATTTTAACGATCATTCGCTCACATACATTATGACTATTACTTCATGTAATTGTAGCTAGCAAGCGCCGAACGACGTGCTGTATCGTCGATTGGTAGTGGCTTATCGGCTGGGAAATCTGGACACATAGAAGCACCCTTACTTGAATACTCTTGCTATTAGCACCCTGCTTTCTGATCATTTCAGCCAATGGGCTCTGAATCTGCTACAGACCTTGACAATAGCACTACATGCAGCTCTATTCTTCCTGTCAAATATGGCGGAATCCGCAAATAGACATGAAAAAGACGGATATCACGACAGACCCAATGGGGTCTGTCGGGCGGCGGTGGTGCCCGTATTAGGCACTGGATTAGGCACTGAATCATGGTTTCCTTTATAAATGAAAGCCACGAGACAGATGTGAACTGAGTTTAATGTGACATATCCTAAAAATTCACTATAAACAAAGGCCAAATAATAATGATAATAATAATAATTAATAAACAGCAGTATGAATAAAGTAAATATTTAATCTTTTAAAGGACAGATGAATCTCTATAGAGAAATAAATGAAGTATGAGCTTGTTTTCCAGTCATGTTTTCTTCAAAATAATGTTATTGACGTTAATGTCAGAATAACCCTAAGGTTAAGTCTGACAGTGTATAGGTTCAAACCAGTGCTGACACTTTCTTCATGCACTGAAAAAGAGCACATCATAGATATTATTTTCTCAGTGAATATCTGATGATTATAAAGGAAATCAATGCTTTTAAAATATTAATCTCAAGATCTGTAGATAAAGCATCAATTTGGTAAGACATCACTGGAATGTTTTGCTTCTATTCTATCGGCCCTGTAATCTATTTAAATCATATACATTGCATCAGCCTTTCATTTAAATGCTACTATGCTGGACTATATTTGGTGCATACTACAAATATTTGGGGACTTGAGAGATTTTTGTGAGTGGCGGCCTTTATTGGTTTTATTTGCTGTTTTGCATGTACATTCTGAATGAAATTAATTCTGTATGAGGAATGATTCAAATATAGGTAGATTATGTTTGTATATTTACAAAGCCATCACATTAACCCTTTAGAGTGGTTACCCAGGATCTTAAAATTGATGGCCTATCCTTAGGATAAGCCATCAATATTAGATCATGGGGGGTCCAACTTTCGGCACCCCCATCAGGTGTTTGAAGAGACTGTGACGGTTGTGCGAGCACTGCATCCTCTTCATAGTTTACATTGGTTTCAGTCTGGTTCATACTTGCAAACGCCGTTATTTTCGTAGTGGCTGTTCATGGTATTGCAGCGTTGTCCCATTCATTTGGCTAGGACAATGCTGCAATACCATGTACAGCTGCTTCGAAAATAACGGCGTGTACAAGTATGAATCAGACTAAAACCAATGTAAACAATGAAGAAGCTGCAGTGCTCATAAAATGAAGAGGCGCACGAGTGCCACGGCCCCTTTAAACAGCTGATCGCTGGGGATACCGAGAGTCAGACCCCCCACAGAGCTAATATTGATGGCTCATCCTAAAGATAGACAATCACTTACAACGTTCTGGATAATCTCTTTTTATGACCAGCCTGTTTTGGCCATTAATGACTAAGAAAAGTTTTCAGTTTTTTAATCGTCACGTTCTAAGAGCTATAACTTTTTTATTTTTCCGTTGACATTGCTATACGTATAAGGGCTTGTTTTTTGTTGGATGAATTTTTTTCAATTGCACCATTTTGGGGTACATATAATTTATAAAATACATTTTTATTAACTTTTTGGGGGAATGGAAAAAACAGCATTTCAGCCATAGTTTTCTGCATTTTAAATGTATGCCATTTACCATGCGGAGTAAATAACATGTTACCTTTGTTCTATGGGTCGGTACAATTATAGTGATCCCAAAGTTGTATAGGAGTTTTATATTTGAATACTTTTACACAATACAAACGCATAGAAACAAAAATAATTGTTTTTTGCATTATCTCATGCCAAGTGCCATAACTTTTTAATTTTCCCGTCGATGTAGCCATACTGTATGTAGGCTTGTTTTCTGCATGGCGAGATGTAGTTTTCATTGGTATTGTTTTGGGGTACATTGGACTTATAGATTAACTTTTATAAATAAAAAAAGCTTTTCTGTCTTTGTTTTTTGCGTTATTTTTTTTAACGTCATTCACCATGTGGTTTAAACAACGACACATGACACACATGCCAGGCTTATTCCGATGCACAGTTAAAAGGTGTATGCATCAGAATAAAGCCCCTTAGTGACTGCTGTAAAAAGGCATATTGGCGGTCACTAAGGGGTTAAAATCACCTGCCTGGTATCGTGTAGGTCTCTTTTGTGCCACCAAAACAGCTTTGACCTGTCAAGGCATGGACTCTACAAGATGTCGAAGGTGTTCTAGGGTACCTCTCACCAAGACCTTAGCAGCAGATTGTCTAAGTCCTGTAAGTTGCGAGATGGGGACTTCATGGATCAGACCTGTTTTTCCAGCACATCCCACAGATGCAGGATCAGGTTGAGATCTGGTGACTTTGGAGGCCAAGTGAACACCTTGAAGTCTTTGTAATGTTTCTTTAAACCATTCCTAAAACAATTTTTACAGTGTGGCAGGGCGCATTATCCTGCTGAGGGAGTCCAACGACATTACGGAACACCGTTGCCATGAATGAGTGTACTTGGTTTGCAACAATGTTTAGGTAGGTGGTACATGTCAACGTAACATCCACATGAATGCCAGGATCCAAGGTTTCATAGCAGAACATTGCTCAGAGCATCACACCATTTCTTCAAGCGATGCAGATGTGCCTGACCATCCATATGATGTAAAAGAAAACATGATTCATAGGACAGGGCCAACTTGGTCCATTGCTTCATGGTCAAGTTCTGATGCTCACTGCTTTTGGCAGTACACAAGGGTCAGCATTGGCACTCTGCCTAGTCTGCGGCTACGCAGCACGAAAAGTAGCATGTGGCAAGCTGTGTTTTGACACCTTTTTATCATAGTCAGTATTCAGCAATTTATGCTACAATATGTCTAACTTTCAGAGGGGCTGACTTTCGCTTCCCACACGCAACAATGAGCCTTGGTGACCCATAATCCTGACACTTGTTCACTGCTTGTTGTTCCTTGGACCAATATTAGTAGGTATTAACCGCTGCATACCGAGAAGACCTGCCATTTTGGAGATGCTCTGACCCAGTAATCTAGCCATCACGATTTGGCCCTAGTCAAACTAGTTGACGGTTTCACTTGCTGCCTTATAAATCCCACCACTTGACATGCACTTGAAATTGCAACAAAATAATCAGTCTTATTCACGTCACCTTTCAGTGGTTTTATTGTTATGGGTGTGTGTGTGTGCGTGTGTGTGTGTGCGTGTGTGTGCGTGTGTGTGCGTGCGTGTGTGTGCGTGTGCGTGCGTGTGCGTGTGTGTGTGTGTGTATATGTATATATATGTGAAGGTGAGCCAAAAAATATCCGCTTTCCGGTTATATTAAAACTTCTGTTGGCCGCTCTGTCTTATCATCTCTTTCCGTACAAAGTCACTGTCTCCCCAGTCACTCCTGTGCAGGTTTGAACGTGTTACATCTGTTTATTTTTGACTGCGGTGTGAGAAACAATGGCTGCCCCACTTGTGATTTGCACGAAAGAAGAGCAGCGTGCAGTGATTCCTTTTTTTGTTGTCTGAGGGTGTGTCTGGTGCCGATATTTATCGAAGACTTTGTGCACAATGTGGAGAAAGTGTTTTGTCGCAAAGAAGTGTGTATGAATGAATAGAGAAGATCAAGGAAGGTCGCTCAATTGTCAGCCATGTAGAAAGACCCAGATGTCCATCCACGACTGATCACAACATTGAGCGTGCACGTGAACTGACTCTATTGGATAGACTATCACCTGTTTGGTCCTCTGAAAGAAGCCCTACGAGGACGAAGATTCACGTCTGATGAAGAGGTGAAGACAACGGTGCATTTGTGGCTTGCAGCTCAGCCCAAAACATTTTTTAATGTGGAACGTGAAAGCTTATTGACAGATTAATAAATTGGAATGAAAAGCAGGGAGACTATGTCGAAAAATTATGTATTTGTCTTTTCTGAAGTTGATTCAAGTAAATTCTACAGCCAGAGTGCAGATAATTTTTGACTCACCCTAGTATATATATATATATATATATATATATATATATATATATATATATATATATAAAAACAGAAATCTTGCAGCACTCCAAAATGCTTGATAAAGGTCCTATTGTTGGACAGAAACGTCACTGTTTGTTGGCTGAATAAACCACTTATTTTTCACATTTTGGAATGCTGCAAGATTTCTATTTTTATATACTGCTTCGTCCTTGGATCTGGACGACTTGCTTGGCACCTATACACTTGTCTCTAGTGAGTGCTGCTGCTTTCTATTGCTATATACAGTGAAGGAAATAAGTATTTGATCCCTTGCTGATTTTGTATGTTTGCCCACTGTCAAAGACATGTACAGTCTTGAATTTTTAGGCTAGGTTAATTTTACCAGTGAGAGAAAGATTATATATATAAAAAAAAAAAAGAAAATCACATTGTCAAAATTATATAGATTTATTTGCATTGTGCACAGAGAAATAAGTATTTGATCCCTTTGGCAAACAAGACTTAATACTTGGTGGCAAAACCCTTGTTGGCAAGCACAGCAGTCAGACGTTTTTTGTAGTTAATGATGAGGTTTGCACACATGTTAGATGGAATTTTGGCCCACTTTGCAGATCATCTGTAAATCATTAAGATTTCGAGGCTGTCACTTGGCAACTCGGATCTTCAGCTCCCTCCATAAGTTTTCGATGGGATTAAGGTCTGGAGACTGGCTAGGCCACTCCATGACATTAATGTGCTTCTTTTTGAGCCACTCCTTTGTTGCCTTGGCTGTATGTTTCGGGTCATTGTCGTGCTGGAAGACCCAGCCATGAGCCATTTTTAATGTCCTGGTGGAGGGAAGGAGGTTGTCACTCAGGATTTGACGGTACATGGCTCCATCCATTCTCCCATTGATGCGGTGAAGTAGTCCTGTGCCCTTAGCAGAGAAACACCCCCAAAACATAATGTTTCCACCTCCATGCTTGACAGTGGGGATGGTGTTCTTTGGGTCATAGGCAGCATTTCTCTTCCTCCAAACACGGCGAGTTGAATTAATGCCAAAGAGCTCAATTTTAGTCTCATCTGACCACAGCACCTTCTCCCAATCACTCTCAGAATCATCCAGATGTTCATTTGCAAACTTCAGACGGGCCTGTACATGTGCCTTCTTGAGCAGGGGGACCTTGCGGCCACTGCAGGATTTTAATCCATTACGGCGTAATGTGTTACCAATGGTTTTCTTGGTGACTGTGGTCCCAGCTGCCTTGAGATCATTAACAAGTTCCCCCCGTGTAGTTTTCGGCTGACCTCAGGATCAAGGATACCCCACGAGGTGAGATTTTGCATGGAGCCCCAGATCGATGTCGATTGACAGTCATTTTGTATGTCTTCCATTTTCTTACTATTGCACCAACAGTTGTCTCCTTCTCACCCAGCGTCTTACTTATGGTTTTGTAGCCCATTCCAGCCTTGTGCAGGTCTATGATCTTGTCCCTGACATCCTTAGAAAGCTCTTTGGTCTTGCTGTTGTAGAGATTAGAGTCAGACTGATTAATTGAGTCCAGGGCCGCCATCAGGGGGGTATTACTGGTACTCCCGTCAGGGGCCCGGCCACATGGATGAAGAAAAGGGGCCCGCCGTGCTGCCGTCACCCCCCCTCGGACTGTTGCCCCCCCTCGCAACGCTCACGGGCCCCCCCTCGCAACGCTCACGGGCCCCCCCTCGCAACACCCGCGGCACCCCCCTAGCGACCCCACCCTAGCGACACTCCCCTAGCAACACTCGCGGCAGCCCCTGCATACCTGTTGTAGCTTCAATGGACGGGGAAGATGCAGCATGTGCTGAAGCTGCGTATGGAGATCCCGCCCCCCAGCTCCTCTACACTGCCGACCGGACCTGCAGGCTGGTGAGTATGTTCCCCTATCCATCCTGCTTCCCATCCCCCTGACCCCATTTGTAGATTGTATAAAGTTGGTTAAAAAGTTTTTTGGTATTTTTTTCGTTTTCCTAGCGTTTTTTGGCGCGATTTTCGTAATCGCGGCAAAAATGGCGCAGTTTTGTCGCAATTATATAAAAATCGCGGCAAAACCGCGTGATTTGTGCCGAAATTACGAAAATTGCATAAAAAAAAGATGCAAAACATGAAAAGTGCTGTTAGGCTATATTCTCACAGTGCGGTCAAGTCACGTTTTTGCAAAAATTGTGGCAAAAAAATGGGATTTCACCGCACTGTGTAACTAGACTAAGGCCTTATTTAGACGGCCGCATTCAGTCCGTGACATACGTAGCGTGTATCGGCTGTATCTCACAGGCTGACCACAATTCATGGAGCCGGACTCCAAGCATCATAGTTATCAGTGTTGCTGGGAGTCCCTGCCTCTCTGCGGGAATACTGTCCCATACTGTAATGATGCTTTCAGTACGGGACCGGGGACAGTATTCCCACGGGAACGGAGGGACTATGATCATAGATAACTGTGATGCTAGAAACCCGGCTCCCTGAACTGTGGTCGGTCCGGGAAATATGGCCGATACACGGTCCTTATATCACAGACCGAACATGGACATCTGAATAAGCCACTTACTTGCCTCCTATTTTTGGTGCGGATTGCGCACTGAAAATTCACTACAAATTACAATATAAGGCCTTATTCACACGAACGTGTTATACGTCCGTGATACTTATTACGTCGCACGGACTTATGTTAGTGAATGCAGCCGTTCAGACTGTCAGTGAATTTCACGCAGCGTGTGTGCGCTGTGTAAAACTCACAACATGTCCTATACTTGCCCGTGTTTTGCGCAGCACACACCCATTGAAGTCATTGGGTACGTGCAAATCGTGCACGGCACACGGAAGCACTTCCGGGTGACGCACGTGATTCAGTAGGTACAGTAGCTACAGTAGGTAAAGAAGTGAAGGGAAACATAAAAGCCCCCCTTCTTTACTGTGTTGTAACATCAAAACAGAGTGTCATAATGATGCCGGCTGCACGTAAATCACGCAGCCGCGCACCATATGCTCATGCCACACTGAACTTTTGCTCGGGCAAAATGCAGCGTTTTTTGCACGTGCAAAACGGACACGTTCGTGTGAATAAAGCCTAAGGCGATATTCAGACCAACGTGTGTGAAATCAGACGTGAAGAACGGTCGTTTTTTGTGGCCGATTTGCAGCCGTGCGGGACCCGTTTTCACACATCCCTCATAGACTTGAGTCTATTGAGGGATCCGTGAAAACGCACAAAAATAGGACATGTCCTATTTTTTTACAGGCCCTTCACGCGGTCCGTTAGAACAACAACCGTGTGAATAGCCCCATAGAAATACATGCAGCCGTGTGACGGCCATTAAAAAAACTTCCTTCACACGGACGATTAACACGTTAGTCTGAATAAGCCCCAACTCATGTGAATGGGGTTTGTCAGAACGTCATGCACATGCAGCATTTCACCCCACAAATATTTTTTTTTCAGCTTCCCAGTACACTCTGTGACCGGGGATTCCACACCAGAAGAAGCCAGTAATGTTCAGTGTCCATAAATGGACACAGACGACAGGGGCTTTTCCTGAAGTGGAATCACCGGCCACATGGGGATTCCCCTTCAGGAGTTGCCCCTGATGTCACTGTCCAGATATGCCCGGCCCGGAACGGATGCAAAACTAATGCAAACTGGCCGGAAAAAACGGCGGGACACTGTCGTGTGAATAAGGCCTTAGGGTATGTTCACACAATTAGCAAAAACAGTCTGAAAATACAGAGATATTCAAGGGAAAACAGCTCCTGATTTTCAGACGTTTTTTAAGCAAACTCGTGTTTGCTCATCCACTTCTCTTCGTTACCACCCAGCTTCTGGCAGTGCACAGACACACAGCGTGTCCTCGCGAGATCACGCTGTGACGTCACTCACTTCCTCCCACAGGAACTTCATCGCGTCGGATAAGCGAGGACACGCTGTGTGTCTGTGAACTGCCAGAAGCTGGGTGTTAATGAAGAGAAGTGGATGATGCTGATTCGTCAGCATCATACACTTCCATTCACAACGCCCAGCTAGTAAAAGAAGTAAAAACGGCCAGATGTACACACATAATACACGCCCACTTGGACATAACTTTAAACACGCCCAGTTATACTTAAGAAAGGCTCATTTGCATAAATATAAAAATGCTTATAACTTGGCCAAAAATGCTTGTTTTTGAAAAAAAAAAAACCTTACTGTTATCTACATTGTAGCGCCGATCTGCTGCAATAGGAGATAGGGGTTTGAAAATCTGGTGACAGAGCCTCTTTAAGGCCCCTTCACATCGTATTGTTGCCCTAAGTTTATTGTGTAGTCAGGAAATCTCCGTAGACGATAATTCACAGGGCTCCATTATGTCCTTTTAGCCTCCGTCGGGCTGGTGGACGTCGGTTTACCTTCTTTTTGAAGGATGAAATGGCGTAGTAAACTTTGTTATTCCGGAGTCCCCAGGCAGCATCACAAGTGCTCTACCCGTGGAATTTGTCCCTGGGAGCTCCTGACATCACTGTCCATATATGTAAAGTGACATCAGGGGATTCTCCATGGCCGGAATTCCTGGCCAGAATGTTGCCGACGCTCCGGCCATGTACTCAGGCTTTGTGCAGCTTCGGACGTCACTTTATGTATATGGACATCAGGAGCAGCACCATAGTCCCTGGGCAGAGCGCTAGTAGAAGGCTCCAGCCCTGTTCATGGACAGTGACTTCAGTAGTTTCCCCATGGCCATTCCCCAGGCGACGTATACCACTATATGCCATACAGTCGGATACGTTTTAGCTAAATAGATAAAAATCCGGAGCATGAACCGGTCACTGCCGCCTCCATGGTTTCCTTCACTGTAATTGACATCAGCACCAAAATCATTTAATGCGAATAACGTACAAACGTGAGCGCCACACTTTCCGTTGCCCACCCTCGGTAATGGAGGGGGGGGGGGCCAGACATCATGGCTGTATGGGGCCCAGAAATTCCTGATGGCGGCCCTGATTGAGTCTGTGGACAGGAGTCTTTTATACAGGTGACCATTTAAGACAGCTGTCTTTAATGCAGGCACCAAGTTGATTTGGAGCGTGTAACTGGTCTGGAGGAGGCTGAACTCTTAATGGTTGGTAGGGGATCAAATACTTATTTCTCTGTGCACAATGCAAATAAATATATATCATTTTGACTATGTGATTTTCTTTATTTTTTTTTATATAATCTATCTCTCACTGGTAAAATTAACCTAGCCTAAAAATTCTAGACTGTTCATGACATTGACAGTGGGCAAACTTACAAAATCAGCAAGGGATCAAATACTTATTTCCTCCACTGTATATATATATATATATATATATATATATATATACACATATTATATATACTGTATATACACATTTCGGTCCAGAATTATTTGGATAGTGACATAACTTTCAGAATTTAGCCTCTGTACAATGTGGCATTGGATATGAAACAAAGCAATAAAGATGTCAAAAGCATCTAAATCGACAATTTGGTTCATTCTTAAAAGGAAGAAATCCACTGGGAGCTCAGCAACGCCAGACGGCCTGGAAGACCACAGTAGACAACTAAAGTTTTTTCCTTGGTAAAGAAATACCTCTTCACAACATCTAGCCAAGTCAAGTACTTTCTAAATGTAGCAGCCTACGCTCCACTGGGCACTCTATACTTACCTCCTGGCGCCTTCTGCGGCTTCGCTCCTCTCCTATTTGCTTGACGTCTGGCAACCGCTGCAGCCACCGACGAGCTTTACTGTGTTCTAGAGCCGGCCTGCTCTGGTACTAATTTTTTGAGCAATTTTTTTCCTACGTGTTCCAAAGTATTCCCTGCTGACTTGTATTTGAAATTCCTGTGTACTGACCTTAGCCTGTTTTTGACTATCTGTGCCTACCACCTGACCTGACCTTCAGCTACGTTTACCATGACGATTCTCTGTCGTCTGCCCTGATCTATTGCTATGTTAACTTTAATGAACCTGCACAGCCTGCCCTGATCTTAATCCAGACCATTCTGTTTCTAATTACAACAGCCTTCCCTATGGAAGTTTACCCCGGGGTGGCGATCTGGGGTTTCCCTGCAGAGAAGACCACATCCCTGAACAGGGGTTAAAGGGTAAAGACTGGGGGTTTCCTTAGACTCCATTCCCTTGGAGTAGCTCGAAGTAAAATCCCCTGGTGACAAGGAGGGTTCACACTGCCCCTGCTGGCCCAGTTACATCCGATTGCTTCGTTACACTCAAGGAGGTAGTAATATCATTGTCAAGTCTACAGTCAAGAGACGGAGAGTTTATCTCAAGATCCTAACCACTGGTAACACTCAAGAGCAGAAGTCCAGATTCGATTTTGCTAGAAAGCACACCAAAAAAATGTCACAGTTCTGGAATATGGTTCTTTGGACAGATGAAACCAAGATTAACTTGTACAAAAATGAAGGGAAGAGGACAGTATGGAGAAGTAAAGAAAGCCTCATGATACAGAGAATACCATATCATCTGTCACACATGGGGAGGCTGTTTGGGCATTTATGGCTGCCAATGGAACTGGGTTACGTGTTGATTGATAATATTACTGTGAATAGAATTAACAGGATACATTTTGAAGTGTATGGAGCAAGACTTTCTGCTCAGATTCAGTTTAATACTGCAAAACTGATAGGGCAGCACTTCAGAGTACAGATGGATAAAACCCAAAACATACAATGAAAGCAACGCAAGAGCTTCTTAATGTAAATAAATGAAATATTCTTCAATGGCTGAGTAAGTCACTTGACCTCAATTGAGTTGAGCATGTGTTTCACATACTGAAGACAAAACTGAAGGCAGAAAGACCCACACACAAGCAGCAAATGAAGGTGGCTGCTGTAAACACCTGGCAAAATATCTTAATAGGGCAAAGTCAGCATTTTGTGATGTCCATGGGTTGAAGACTTCAGGCAGTTAATCACTGCAAAGGATTTTCCCTACAAGTATTAAAAGGCATCCCTATATTTACAGTTATGATAGTTTGGCCAATTACTCTGAGCCGGCTCAGGCTGTATATATACTGTGTATGTAAATATACAGTATGTCCCTTTTATTTCGCCCCCTGCTCCACATCTATTAAAAGTTGCTATAGTAACTGGGGCCCATATAATAAACTACACGGGTCACAATGTCGCGATGCTGGATGGCGTCAGGACCTCCGCTGAGCCCGGAGAGCCGAAAAAAAAGGAGGGTAAGTATAACATTACTGTCTGCTGGGGTCCTGTGTCTAAGCCTACCACATGGTGTGATCCTGTCTGCTGTGCCCTATATCTAAGGCTACCACATTGTAGGCTTAGATACATAGCCCATCTGTGAGCCTGTCTGATGGGCCCTGTATCTTAGCCTACCACATGGTAGGTTTAGGTACAAGGCCCCAGCAGACAGTAAACAGTAATCTTATACTTGAAGAAGTATTCGGCACGCAAAATTTAATTTTTAAATTCTTTAGATTTATTGTATTCGATGCCAGAGGCTTAGTGCGTGCGACGTTTCGGTCAGGAGACCTTCATCAGGCACTTAGTCCCACTGGTCGCTGGCGTATCCAGTTGTTTGGCGCTGTCATCTGAATGGCGGCTAACCGCTTGTTTTTGGCGCTGTATAAGATAACTGTCTGCTGGGGCCCTGTATCTAAACCTGCCTTGTGGTAGGATTAGATACAGGGTCCAACAGCCAGTATCACACAGCCGTGTATCTCATCTTACCACATGTGTTACTAATGTATTTTTTTAGGTTGGGTTGTTAGACTACGTCGGATTTGAGGACTACTACAATGACGGCTTTTTTTATTTTTAATAAAATGGTTAACGAGGGTTGTGTGTGAGGGTTTTTTATTTAAATAAAATATTTTTTCTATGCATTTCTATTTTTTTTTTTAAACTTTATTACTACCACCTTAGTGGCTGCTGGCTGATTGACAGTGTCCATTACTAAGGCGGGGCTTAGTGTAAGCCGGCGCACTGGCTAGCACTAACCCCCATTATTACCCCGGTACCCACCAACTGCCACCATGGGTACTGGAAGAGCCAGGAGCGATCCAGTACCTGAACATCTGTATTGATGTTTTATATCTTTTTTATAACCAGCATGATACATCGCAGCAGGTTAGCATTACCAAGGTGTGAGAAAGGTCATGGTTTCTGGACTTCACCTGTCTAATAAAACCAGCCCACGGCCGCCCCACTACCCGTCCATCACTACAGATCGGGTCCCGGGGTAATAATGGGGGTTAGTGCTAGCCTTTTCAGCGGCTAATATTAAGCCCCGCCTTAGTAATCTATGCTGTCAATCAGCCAGCGGCCATTACTAAGGTGGTAGTAATTACGTTTTAAAAAATACAAGGACCTAAAAAAAATATTTTATTGAAATTAAAAAAAAAACACACAATCCTCGTTAACTATTTTATTGAGAATAAAAAAAAACTCTGTCATCAAAGTAGTCCTCGAATCTGAAATTTGTAACACATAAAAAAGCAAAGCAATTATTATACTTACCTTTCCTGGGTCCAGCGATGGAGCCGCAATGTCAGCGAGCTGGTCGCTATATCTAAGCCTTTCATATGTGATAAAGTCTGCTGTGCCACTGTATCTAATGCTGTCCATAGCTATAGGATCGTAGTGATGTAGATATGCTTTCTCCCCTGATGTTTTAAGACCTTAGACCTGGCTGCTAGTGCTGCATTGTTGGGTCACTTAGGAGACTCAACGATGCAGCTGAAAGCTGCGGGCCATCGGCCATGAGAAGAAGTTGGCGGGTTCCAAGAAGGACTTTTGCACTGGGGCCTTTGAGCCTTTAGCTACGCCCCTGTCTACACGTTTCCACTATTGACCCTGCAATGCATAGAAACTGTAATAGAGCTTTACACACCAATATGGTTGTTATCCCAGACACAGCAGTTTGAACCCCCACCAATTCTATATTTCTGGTATATCATATTAATATAAACCTACAAAGAACCTCAACCAAGGAAAAAAGGGGTTCCCTACAAAACTAGTAGACAACCTATAAGCACAAAAGAACAGGGAAAATAGCACCCAAAGAAATATATATATAACTACCACGTAATGTAAAAAATAGAAATCTTTATTAATGATAAATAACAACAATACATGGTATCACAACAATAAATGCATAGAATCAAAATAAAAAAAGGTCATATGCAGAGAGCAACATCAGTAAGGTATAGATGTTAAATATACCCAAGGATTAGTAGAACAACCCATCTCAAGAATGACGCCCCATGAACTACCTCAACACTAAATACAAAAATACTATTATGCCAGATGCGCGTTTCGCTTAAGACCGGCTTTGCGTTTTGCCTGACGAAGCTGGTCTTATGTGAAACGCGTGTCGAGGTGTCATTTTGTGCCACATCTCCTGACTTTTCGCTCATTCCTCTACCATGACTCTAGGTACGTTTTCTTGCATATTCTTCTGGTTGTCCACTTAGCCCTGTTATTGGTTAGTGTTGCATTGCTGCATCTAGGCTTTGCTGTATACATTCATTACCAGTTGTATTTTACTTTTTGTACCTACAGCTATATATTGCACTATCTGGCTATTGCTGCATAGTAGTATTTTTGCATTTAGTGGTGAGGTAGTTCATGGGATGTCATTCTTGAGGTGGGTTATACTGTTAATCCTTGGGTATATTTATCGTCTATACCTTACTGATGTTGCTCTCCGCATATGACCTTTTTTATTTAGATTCTATACATTTATTGTTGTGATACCATGTATTGTTGTTATTTATCATTAATATAGATTTCTATTTTTTACATTACGTGGTAGTTATATATATTTCTTTGGGTCCCATATCGTATTAATATGCCATCACTATTACTTGTCAGAATACCAGAAATATACTAATATTCTAATAGGATTTACTGGAGGATTTAAAAAAAGTTGCTAGTATCGACAGGATAAGCAGGGGTGCTAGTGGTTGGACTCCCCATCTGTTAAAGTCTTATGACCTATTCTACTGATGTTTAAATAAACATTTTGGGTGTATATGCACTGTACAAGAGTCCCTGTGTTTGAGGGGGGGGGGGGGGGCAAGCTCAAGTTATCCCAACCCTTCACCTTGAGCATTATGAACCTGTGTTTGGCTCTCTGCCATGACAGATTGTGACAAGTCATAGAGATTTAGGGAGTTGTAAAATGCCAGTACCAATTTCCTGGCATGGGGAGATATGGTGCTGCTGACCAGCAGAAGGGAGGGGGTCCCGTATTGCCCCCCCCCTCTCTACTCTATATGTCTGTGAATGTACTGTTGTTAGCATTTTATATATATATAAGTTTACATATGACTTTTAGTGAAAGGGTAGTCTAATTACAGTGGACGCCTTCTAAGAATTGTTGTCTCTTTCATTACTATGTAAAGCTTTGTAGATTTTATTCAATACATTTATTTTCTATGGAGTATCCTAATATTCTGATCAACTGTATGGAGCACACTCATCTAACATTTTCTTCTTCCTACTTGTACTCTAAGGCTTCGTTTACACGTGTAGGATTTGACACAGATTTCGGTGTGAATTCTGTGGCAAAATTTGTCAAATCCGATGAAAATCCACATCTCATGCATGTGAAAGGGAGTTCTGGAACCCTGTTCACATGCAACTGAAAATTTCTGTGCAGATTGAATTACAATGGCGCTTATTCTCGTCCGGATCTGCTGCGCACAGTGTATGCCGTGGATGTCTGGCGCGGAAATAAATGTTGGATTTCATGCCGATGTGTGAACGGTGCCTTACATTTCTGAGCAGGATGCATAAAGTAAGATAGTGCTCTATGTCTGTCTATGAAATGCCTTCCTATGGTTCAAATATGAATTGCTTTATTTTCCATGTAATGATAGATCTCTCATGGCTTCATAAGAACTTTTCTTGTAATATATTTTTTATAAGTAAAAGCGTTTATCTCCATTACATTATTAGAAAACAGCCCTCATGTACTATAGGTCTGCACTTGCAAGAAAGCACAATACACAATGGCATGATGAAACATAACGCCGTGTATAATTCAGACTGCCCAAACAAAGTACTTGTATTGCAGATATACCTTCACCTTCCACTCCTGGACCAGTGAGACATTGCAGCATCTGGTTAAGATACTTTAGTCTGTTGTCTGTTTGTCAATTACGATGAGAACTGCTCTCAAATATACTTGCGTAAGCACAATGTGAACCTGATATCTGCTAAATTATCTTTTTACAAACAGATGATGGATTGGAAATCTGTTTTTGTTTCTCCTTTTGCGATATACGGTTATTTCTGGAAATGCATTCTTGAATAATCTGACTTTGATAGGTTCCCGTTTATATTAATAGCAACGATGAGCATTAAGCTGTACCAAGCATGGTTCTAAACCCCAAAAATGCATCTAGTAATACACAAGTTGTTTATTTGGAAATAAATGTAAAGGTAAAGATGGGAAGGGTACCATAGAGTTTTTTGCCAAGCAGAAATATCTACCTCAAATTTCTTCTGGATTTTTTAAGCAGATTTTGAAATGCATGCGTTTTTTGATGCTTTTTTGGCACTTTTTTTTTTTTAATTAGGACCTTGTTCACATCTGAGTCGGGGCATTGTGTTCTTCTGTGAGATGAAGAGAACAAGGGAGTACCGGACACAATGGTTCCTTTGCACCACAGACAACACCGGCGACTGATGGAGCCCATTGACTTTAATGGGTTCCGTCGGCTTTCTGTCGGGGTGTCCGTGGTTTTACCGGAAACAATAGCGCAGCGTGCTGCGCTATTGTTTCCAGTAATCTCTGCCGGAACTGCAACGGAGGTCCCTAATGGAACCTCCAACACAGATGTGAACATGCCCTAAGCAAATGCAAAAACTGTGGCCACTTTATGGTCAAAAAGGTTTTTACTGCCTCCCATTGATTTCAATGAATTTTTTTTTTCCGCAGTCAAAAAACAGAGATTTGGGCCATTTTTGTTAGTGCTGATTTAGACACGGCTTCCGCATCAAAATCAGCGCCAAAAACCTATGTGTAAACTGTGTCTGAGATTGCACAATGCAAAGGCAAAGTAGGAAAAATACTTTTAAAGAGGATCTGCCTGCAATCTTGTCATGTCTGCAACATCTTTTCTTAGAACTCTGTGTTGTGACATTCCTCTGTTATTTTTCTGGGAAATATATGATTAAGAATTTGGCACTGTCCAATCAGGGCTGGCGGTGGCAGATTGTCTAGGGGCACACCCTGTTGAGAAGGGGAATGGTAACACGGGTAGTTGCCAATGAACTCATACAAATCTTAGGAAGAATGACAAAAGATGAAAAAGTTCTATGAAAAAATTGTCCAGCATGGCTATTTCATGGGAAATACAAGTATTTACTAAAATAGACACGTCAGAAGAGCTGAAATGTCCTTATTTAATAAAAAGGTGTTCAATAAAGTTTTCCAAATCACACATAAGCAGTGTGCGTGGACCATGTACTGCCAAATAAAGGGTCCCTACAGTCCGTTTCCCTGTGCCTCTGTGTGGTGCCACCTCAGCAGTGTACCCTCTCCTGCAAGCAGTGCTTTTAATGAAGAATATCTGTAAAATATGGCATACGATGGAGCAGGCCCTTAGGGTAAGGAGTGTTTTATTTGAATGGTGTATTAACTCTGGAAACATAAAGGAAAAGGAAGTTTATATTTAGTACTGTCTATTTCTATTATATGAACACTATACATAGTAATATGTAGGACAACTATTGGTCAAGAGTCGGGTTTCTGAATGTGTTGTTATAACACCTCGCTTGTCAGATTGCCTTTGTACCATTCTTTTGCATTTACATATCAGCAATGTTCCCATAGTTGGCTATACAAAACTATGATACTTAGGCAAAACAATCATTCCATCAGGATATTATTGTAATGTCACCGCATATTCATATATTTCCATCACAATGGGAGGGATGAAAACTGGGACCGCACATCCACAATGCTATACTTGATCTATTGTAGATTGGCAAAATTAAAAAATGTATGAACATGAGGTTCTAATTAAGGAATGACCTCATAAGTGTTTCTGCTCTTGTGCTCTCAGTTGGCCACTGGTGGCACATCTAACGGTGAGCTCATTCCATCTTTTCACTTGTTGTGGTACTGTGTAGTGGTGTCTGCTGCTGTGGTGCTGCACTTGTGGGGGGACGTCGCCCGAAGCCAAGGTGGCTTGGCCTGGCAGCAGGGGTGCTTCTGGGCCTCTGGGTTGCTCCCTTTTTGGGTGTGGTAATGTGCTGGCGGGTGCCGCCATGCGGTGCTGCCACCAATAGAGTAGGGACCCTCTTATCGGAGGTTGCCGTGAAGTGGCAATTGGACTTATACAATTTGATCAAATTGTTAATGAAGGACTTCATGTACATTGATTAATATTGTGGATGTGCGGTCCTTGTTTCTCCTATTCAACCAGTATATCATATATTTCCATACATTTATATATTGGAAGAAATGAAAGAGGTTTTTCCGCTTTGAACAATCTCTACTTGACAGTAAGCAGATCATAAAGTATCCCCATGCTGGGACCCCCAGCGATCAGCTATTATCAATAGGGAAACCTGAATCCTAAACGGAGGTCCCTCTCTATTAACTCAGAATTACTTAAAAGGGTGTATGATAATGGGTTTTCTAAAATGGACAACCACTTTAACTGAGAACTACTATGGATGGTAGAAAGTACATTAAAAAGATACCAAAAATATTAGCAAAGTTCCGCTTTCCCTGAAATAATAGGACTACAGTAAAGAGATACTGTCTTGTAAAACGAAATATTTTCGTGTTCTACAATGGTTTCCTTTATTAGGAATAAAGATCAGACAATTGTGAAAAAATGATATGTTGTTGTGACTTTATGTAATTCTGT